>NC_089220.1:37261560-37611560 GCF_963924675.1 Phocoena phocoena | reverse complement strand
CAATGATTATCCACTGTCTGTGAGGTTCTTTCAGGATCTTCTGGTCCACATCTGCATCTTCAACTGCCATCGTTCACCTCCTCTCACTCCCCAACCCACACACGCGCACTTAATGTTGTAACAACACAACACTGCTTGTGTTCCTCTGAATATATCATGCGGCTTGGGAATTCCCTTGCATCATGTAATTCTCTTTTTCATTTCAACACGATTTCAGCCCCTGGAAAACATGTTTTCACCTTTTAATACTCGGGCTTTCCTCACTTTGTAAAGCCTTCCTTGACCACCTCTATCCTCCTCGGATTAACCCCCCTTTTGCTCTACTCCTTCCCTGCCTTCTACATACTTCTATTAATGCACGTATGACATATTTTATTATTTGTTCACATAAGTGCCCTCTCTACCAGACTGTTGAGTTTGTTGACAGAGCAGGGTCCTGTCTTTTTTTAATCATCAAAATGTAAAAACATGGCTCTAAATCACTCAATAAACATTACGTGGAATTAATTAAATAACGTCTTCACCCATTAAGATTTCCTCTCACATTTGAACTATCCCCAAAAGAGATGGTTTTGAAGAGGAAGATGTGTGAATATAAAGAGTATAAAATACAGTTTAAGTTTGAGTAAAAAAAAAAAAAATTAACCCAAGATTACTTGGAGAGCTAGAAATTCTAAGAAATCTTTTAAATGGATGCATGGCAACAGAACCAGGAACAAAACATGAGCATAATGTGGTAAAAATACTGCCTCAAAGACAGAAGCCTGACACTTGAGATGATGCACGGCAAAATGTGCCAAAGCCTAAGGAACTAACAGCCCTGGTTCTCATTTTTCCATCAGATGTGACCCCATGAGAAAGAAACACATGGAAGAAACCACTTACAGAGCAGAAGCAACTACTCTGGACAGTGCTCTGTAAACTTTAAGAATGGCAGAATCCAGGGACTTCCCTGGCGGTCCAGTGGTTAAGACACCATGCTTCCACTGCAGGGGGCACGGGTTCGATCCCTGGTCAGGGAACTAAGATCCTGCATGCCAGGCAGCACGGCCAAAAATAATAATAATAATAGAAAAGAAAAAAAAAAAGAATGGCAGAATTCATTCTAAATTTCTTACACTGTGTTGACGAAAGAGCTGGTATTTTTCAGAGCTGGAAGGATGTGAGAGACCACCACCAACTCCCACCATTTACAAGCAGAGACTTGGGGCTTAGAAAGGAACCCAAGTCTCACCACTAGTTAAGTGGAAGATGAGAAATGAGGACAGTGGCTTCTACTTTCTCTATCTGGGGCTCTTTCCACTACCCCACACTACCCTTCTGCAGGTGAGTTAGGTGCTATATTGTTTTTTTTATTTTGTTTACACATAAAGAGTTATTTGTCTTTCTTAATTCTAAGAGTCTGTAGGTGGTGTCTAGACTTTATATAAATGCTAAAAATGGTTTCCACACTCATAGATTACTTTCATCTTCTACTCTTTTCTTACCCTAACAGGCATAGCAACTCTCAAAGTACAGTCCCATCAGGTTTTGGTAATAATACTGACATCAGAACATGCCATCTTAAGTCATCACTCATCCTGGTTTGTAAAACCTAGCTCTCGTTTCATGGATATTTCATTAAAAGCACTACCATTTCCCTCACTAATCCTAGTGAAGCAGTTTCATTTTACAGTAATAAGAAAGAGGAATAGGTGGGAACAGTAACTATTCAACAAGCAGGATTGGAATTACAGAATTTGAGGACCACTGAGGCAATGGGATACAGCATATCGAGCTAACAGAGCATTTTAAGTCCACAAACAGGAACTCTGGGTTCCCCCAATGATTATAAAGTCAAGTATCTAATAATGAAATCACAAAATATAGTAACAGTAGCATTGATTAAATGCTTGCCATGTGTTAGCGACTGTTCTAAGAGCTTTACATACATCATCAACAATCCTCACAAAATACCCAAAAGGTAGGTACGTTACAGATGAGGAAAGTGAGCAGTAATGGCGCCAGGATTTCTACACACAAGGGGCTCACACGTGGCAAAACAGAAGGGAGTAGAGGGCAAGTAGCGACTTGGTTCCAACCCTTCTTAAAGAGACATAAATCCCTGGTTACTAGGTTGTATGTCTGTCTGAGGTAATGAGAACCTTGATGTACAAACAAAGCACGATTTTCCTCAGGTGGACTATTCATGGAGCAGGGCAGGAGGGACTGTGGCTGCCCCTCCCCCAATGCTACACACCTCTTAGCACCTCACAAAAACTGAGGACTCCAAAGATGGAGGGCTCTGTCCGCAGTGATGAAGCAAGTAAGTGTGGCCGGAGTTGGCATTTGAACCCAGGTTTGTGTGGTTTCGAAGCCCTTTCTCTTTCTACACTGCCACGCTACTTCCTTCTCTATAAATGTCATTTTGTCTAGGAACCATGCAAAATTAGTAGGTAGCAATTTCACAAATCACAAAATATGAAGTACATTTTAAAGTACACATTCCCAGATGAATGACAGGAGTCTTTTTTTTTTTTTTGCGGTACGCGGGCCTCTCACTGTTGTGGCCTCTCCCGTTGCGGAGCACAGGCTCCGGATGCGCAGGCTCAGAGGCCATGGCTCACGGGCCCAGCCGCCCCGCGGCATGTGGGATCCTCCCCGACCGGGGCACGAACCCGCGTCCCCTGCATCGGCAGGTGGACTCCCAACCACTGTGCCACCAGGGAAGCCCAGGAGTCTTTTTTTAAAAGGTTTTTTTTGTTGGGGTAGAGGGGCATGGGGGGAGGTGGTAAGAAGAGAAAATGGTCTCCTCTGAGAGCCTCAAGCTGGTTTAGGACCAAGTTGGTTCACAGGAATGAATGGGTTTTTGGATTATGCCAGCTACTGGGTTTAAAGCTGAATATAATCCAATGACATCCAATATCTTCATCCTAATTTGAGAGCCTAAAATGCCCCTATTTTAAGAGGGAATTCATCTATTCATTCAACAATCTCCAGGTAGGCCTGGGCTAGGAGGTATTACAGAGGCCACAGAGATGTGCAGGACAACTCCGAACAGTTTCTGCTTAGGAGTACTTACAGCCTAATTAGAAAAATCAGATAAACGTGTGAAAGGATTAAATGGCAGCAAATGAACAAATTCTAAAAGGGTGAGTTGCCAAGAAGTGGTAGAAGTGAAGGAAGGAGAAAACGCTGGGCTTTTCAGGAACCAGTGGTAGCACTGTAAGCGAGATCTTGAAAGGAAGGGGGGAATCAGAATTAAAGGCAGGAGGGCGGAATTCACAAAGGTCCAGGAACAGGGAAAAGGGCTGTTACAAAACAAATCCACAAATACCCAGACGTTCTCGCAGAAGGGCAAACTGAGGTGTGTACAAGGATATTCATGGGGTCGTGGTTAAATAAATCATGGCACATCCACACAATGAAATGCAGCTATAAAAATGAATGAGGCAGCTTTATATGTACTGATGTACATTATATACTGCTAAGTAAAAAAAGCAAGGTACAGAGAGTGTGTATACTATGCTACCATTTGTGTATTTACAAAAAACAATGTTTATACATATATGCTTGTATATGCTTCAATATTCACGGACTATCCATGGAAAGATATAAGAGAAATTTATAAACGGTGAATACCTCTGTTAGCTGAGGACATGGGTAGGTTAAAACCAAGGGACTGTGCTCTGCAGAAGGCAGGTGGGCTAGAGAAGATCCTAAGTATCAGGGTAAGAGGTTTGGAGAACATGCAAACTCTAGAGCATGGTTTCTCAACAATGGCATCATTGACATTTGGGGCCAGATAATTCTTTGTTGTAGAATTATCTACAATTCTTTGTTGTAGAAAAATCTACAAAATTGTTGTACAATGCTGTCCTGTGCATTGTAAGATGTTTAACAGCATTCCTGGCCTCTACCCACTAGATGCTGGTAGCACCCCACCTCCCACCCCTGGTTGTGTTTCCCAAAAATGTCTCCAGACAATGCCAAGGTGCCCTGGCAGGGAAAATCGCCCCTGGTTGAGAGCCACTGCTCAAGAACCACAATATAAACAGTTAACATACAAAACCCTGTTTTACGTTCCTATAAATTAACATATGCAATATACACTCCAATATGGATCTGAGGAATATATTGGACATTGTTTTGAAATGACCTTCATATATCTGTCATAGTTTCTCAAGTTGTGATAATTCAGGTCCCTCCCCAAATCTGAACTATTCATTTTTAACCATAACTACCCCATCACAGATGTCTCTTTTCTGCATTTGTTGAATACAAGTGATAATAGTGAAAAAGAAAGGCTAAGTACATTTTCAGCAGTACACAGAGGGTGGGCAAGATTCCCCAGTGGGCTTCCCATGATGCAATGACCCCCTTGGATCTCTTCAGCATAACTTCTCGAGTTAGTAGACCAGCCCCACTTCCTCCAGATATCATGTGCTCTCTAGATCCAAGATCTTCTAGGATGCCAAGGAAGGCAACCCTCCCACAGAAATCTAACAGGAAACTATATTTTGGCTCAGCTTCTGAAAAACTAATATAATTATTGACACAGTAAGAACATAATTACTCGTATTATGCTAATTTTCTTCTCATAACTCTTAACGACCACACAAATTACAAGACGCTGTTCAAAAATAATGAAAGACATCACTCCTGTTTCTAAGATTATAAAGAGAATGATTAACTTATAAAGCCAAGAGAGGCTTTACCTAGATTCTACATATCACGATTTCAGTAAGCTTAAAGCCATTTCTAATATACCACAGTGAATTGGGAGAAAAAAAAAAAATCAAGACATCCAACAGGCTTGAATATATTTCAAACACAGATCTAAAACTTTTGTTGATTCTCCTGTGTCTTTTCTTTTCCCAATGCCAGAAATCCAGTAACACCCTGGCAATCTTTGCTTCGTATTTTGAAGTCACTGATTCCTCCAATACTGTTGTAGGTGAAAAGTTCTGGATTTCATTCTCATGAAATCATGCTCTTCAAATTTTAGTATTGTGCCGACTACTTGTGCTTAGCTCTCAGAAGGCTGGCTCTCATTTGTGGAGGTGACCTCCAGTGACCTGACCCTGCAGTAAATACACCTGTGAGTCCCTAAGGAAGGTGCTTAAATGTGTCCGCGGCGAAAAAAAGAAACTCACCATTCTAACTACTTCAGGGTAAGTCTGCTCTGTCAAACAGCCTCTGCTTATTGTAATGTAGTCCACCAGTTCATTAAGAGTGGAGCGCTTGTATTCTTTCATTTTAAGATCAGATAGCGTGTCCATGAAGTCAAAAATGACACAGCACTGCTGAAGTTTCTTTAGGAACAGTTCAGGCTGCTCTGAGGATGGAACGTCTAAGAAAAAAAAAGGAAATGGTGTAAGTCTGTCATCAATTTCTAGGTAACAGGAATTCTCTGTGAAAGTTAACTTCAAAAGCAAGCTCAAAAAAATAAGAATTCACATGACAACAGTGTTCTTTTAAACAGTTACACATGGGCAGGAGGGGATACCATATCCACTACTACAGAGACCTTGTCTTTGGAAACTACATGGTACCAACACAATTGACAGCATTTGCTATTCAGCCACCAAAGATTGACCAAAATCCCAAGAGCTGTTAGAGAGTTGAAGCAAATTTTAACCAAAAACACCCCAATGTCAACACCCTTAAGCCAAAAACACTGAAAAAGGTCAAACTTTCCATTATAAGGTAGACACAGAAGTTTTCACTGTTGGTTTAAATTAATTTTACTAAAAAAATTTCAAAGCAGAAATGTCAGTTGATTCATTTTAATTTCATGCTGACATCCTTGGTATTTAAAGCAACTGTTGGGTGTGTGAGTTTATATTTCTTGTTTTGTTTTGGCTTGATATCTATGACGCTTCTTTGTCAAAGAAACTCGAAAAATCAAGCAATACCAACTCTCTCAAAAAGGGCACATCAGTAATGGAACAATGTGAGCGAACTCTACTAAAATCTAGGCTCTCCCTTTTGACCCATCTTCTTCCTTTATGGTGGGAGAAAACCACTAACATTTTTATTAATATGTTCTCAGAATAAACATCTGTTCTTTTCCTACAGGCAGCAGGTCAGACATTTGGTTTGGTGTCGTTTCTAAAACATATGTAGAAATTTTACACTAAAATTCTCCAGCGAGAATGGAAACCTGACCTACAGTTAGACTTGAAAGACACCAACTAAGTTGTCGATAGCTCTTTCCACTCCTATCTTCTTTCCACTACTTTATTCCACCAAACTGGAGCTTCTCTGGAAAGGTGATGAAATTATAACAAGAGAACCTCTGCTGCCTTCATCCAAGGCGATTAACTCATTAATCCTCAGAACACTCTCTGAGGTAAGCAGGTGGCATCATTTTATTATTCTCTATTTTTCACAGAGAAAATTAGAGACAATCATGGAGGTCCCACAGTGAATGAGTTATGAAGCTGGGCTCAGCACCTGGGTCTCTAACCACACTCCCACATTCCTTCTGTATGACTCAAGAAGGACTTGAACAATGTTTGACCTGTCACTTGCTACCATCCTCAGTTGCCAGCCTCCCAGTAAATGCTTTACAGTGGCCTCACAGCGTGGGCCACCTTGCTCCCTGGAGGTAAGTGCGACGGCTAACAGCACCTGTCTTCCAGCCACCAGCAGCAGGGAGAGAGGGCTAGATTCCTAGTCACAGGATCCGCATGACTCCTCTCCACAACCCCCTTGCCTCCCCACAGCCCACAACCCAAGCGCCAGCCCATGTACCCAGGACCTCATGGATAATTCCCCCCAAACACCACCTACTGACATCAACTTTGGGGTAAGCCTAGATGAGGTGCAATGGGCATCTGAAAGTATAGCATTTCCCTACCAGATATATAAGGGAACAAGAAGTAGTCGATGTTTTTAAAGGTATATAGCACCACTGCTACTCTCAGCAAAAACAAGTTACATATTTAGAAATTATTCTCAACCAATGAGTTGCCCCTTCCATCACCACCCCATAAATCCCCAAAGGCCTAACGTATCTCATAGTCAAAGAATTGGGGATTTGGGTTCAGCCATGACACATGTCTTATTCTATGACCCTAGACTTCATCACTTCCGAAACATTTAAGCTTTATAAGAACTAAATTTAGACAAACCAAGCTTTCCCTTTAATTGCTATTTGCTTCAGGTATTTACATAAACAAACAAAAACTAAACAAGGCTGCTCATCAATATGACTGTATATCGTTAACCAATGGCTAATTATATGTACACCACCATCATGGTTAATTACTGAAGTCTTCTAAGTTCTAAATCAGATTCCATACATCAAATCTGAAGGGGAGTTTTGACACTGCACAGGGAACAAGAAAAGGCTTATTAATGTTACATTAAAGTCTTCAGGACAAATTTTAATTAATCCTATTTTTGATACAGTAACTTTAATAATGCTTAAAAAATCAGACCATGTACATGGAGAACTCCTCAACTCAGCATATATAAAAGCATCTATAAATGATAGCTTTTCCTCCAAAAAGCAAACCATCATTTAAGCAGTGACAACAATGATTACTCTTTGTGGTCACTGCAATGATACTCAAGAGATTCACACTTTTCTACTTAAAAAAATTCAGGCAGTTAACATTTAGTTCTTTTTCTTAATGTTAGACAGTTGAAATTTATTCTTTCTTTATCCAAATTGATATAATGTCATAGACAAATGTGAGGCAGGCTATCTACCTAACCAATGGAATAATGATAATAGCTTACATTTATTGAGCACTGGGTACTATTCTAAGCACTTTACATATATTATGTCTTATTTAGTCCCGACAACAACCCTATGCAGTAGGTACTATTCAATTTAACAGATGAGAAAACCAAGACACAGAGAGAGTCAGTAACCTGTGCGGAGTCTTAGAACTAATAAGCAGTGGAGACAGGATTCCCACTCAGGCAAACTGGCTCCAGAGCCTGAACTCTTCACCACTGTGCAACAATCAAACTCAGTGAAACACAAGAGTAATACCATATTCCATAAAAGAGGGTATGTACAAAGAGAAAAGAGGAAGAACACAGAAAGAAATCAGCCAATTAATTTCCAACATGCCCTCGTTATAAAGTATCATGCTGAACCCCTCTAGCCCATTCCCCAGAAATTAACACATACAGCAACAAGCTATGCTTTATCCTTTATCACAGACTAAATTCCTCTAAAATAACTTGCTGCACCTAAATTAAAGAATTTAAGTAATCAAGACTGACCAAAAGAAAAAAGGGGAATGGTGTCCTGAAAGAGCCAATTCCATTATAACAACTTCTTTAAATTGTGTTTTCATTCGTGCTGAAAGATGACCTAATTCACAACAGTCCAAGCATAGGGCTCTTCCTATAATGTTTGGCCCTCAGACTGCCCCACATAGCTGTGCTGCTCCCACCCTCCTTGCCCTCATTTCCCTAGACCCAGTGGGATACAAAAAAAGTAGAATGTGAAAAGGTAGGACCAGCCAGGATCAGAGAAGGAACACTCTGAGTAGTGCAGAAGGTTCCAGTGATACAAGTTTAATGTCTATGGAACCAGTCCCAGTAGCAATACAAATATTCTTTTTAAAGAAACATTTGTGTGTAGCTGATTCACTCTGTTATAAAGCAGAAACTAACACACCATTGTAAAGCAATCATACTCCAATAAAGATGTTAAAAAAAAAAAAAGAAACATTTGTAAAATGTATCAGGTACTAGGCCATAAAGAAAATCTCATAAAAGACAAAAAGAAGAAATCAGACAAGCAGTACATTTTGACCACATGCAGTAACACTAGATTTTAACAACTCAAAGATACCCACCTCCCAAATCCAAGCCACCTGAAAATCTAAATGTTTAGTAACTTAGATGAAGAAAAAAAATATATAGACATTCAAAATAAATGTAAACTAGAAAAATTAAGGGTCATCGCAGAATCCCAAAGCAAACCAGGCAATGGATGCTTGTGTCATCTATCTTCCAATGGAAACCTCTGTCCTGCACAGGCCGTCCCTAACAGCAGGAGAGGGATCCCACAGAATCATAACCATAAATAATGAGGAATCAGTAAGTGGTTATATAATACCATGCAGGTCATTAGCACAACAACCCACCCATCGAATGTTAGTATTCATTTAATGGGGAGAGTAACTGATCTACTGATCACAGCTTGATAAGATTCCATAAGGTCAGATTCCACTGCTCTGGAAAAACTCTTAGAATTAATTTAATTTCCAGAATATGTTTCTCACCCAAGGAAATAATGTACTGACCAGCTCAATGGTCGATGCTCTTGGCAGTTGCATTTCTTACTGTATTGTCCTTCTCTTTCCTTTTCAGCATTAGTCATTTTCTCACATGTGCTTTTCTATCACCATCTCTCAACAGCCTCCTATCAATTTTCATCAGTAAGTTGGGGAAATGATTACTCTCACCTCCAAGGTGTTCATACCCAAATAATTTTAAAATTTACAAGTGCAAAAGGTAATGGAAAAATGGGCACAGAATTCAACAGTAAAGGGAGGATGCAAGTACAGATTAAGGGACAAAGATTCTCCTGTGTCTAAAGAACAGTCAACAGGTATTATACACATTTAGTTACACAAGCACACATGTGTGCACGTGTGCACATGCACACACACACACACACACACACACACACACACACCCGTCCCCTCACCCTCATTATGATTTTAAGGGCTGGTTGTTTATTGATTATTTATTTGTTTATAACTGGCAGAAGCTCCTTCCTGCCTAATCAAGAGCTTTCATTGTTTCATCCCATCTAAAGTTTGGGGCGTACAGTCATGGATCCAATATCAGCCCATCTTCCCTTGGGGTCTGGCTCAGTCAAAACTTTGCAAAGCAGAAAGTAGCAAAGGTACAAGAAATAAAACATGAGCCCAATGTCCTTTGGGTTTGGTGCTCTGGGACTCCAATCAAATGAAATTGTTGAAAATCACTGCAACCTGCAAATGTGCCAACCGAGGAAATAAAGAAGGCCCACAACATTAAATCGATTAGACACAGTATCACAGGAAGAAAGCAGATTGGTTTAAAAAAAAGAAAATGCGGGCTGATAAGTTATTTACACATAAGCTGTTTAAATGTATATAGATAAATTTTCCATAAAATGGTCATGTTTGCATTGGAAGCTAAGCAGTAACATTGTTTGAGCATGTTGATGAACAATATTTATTGTTCATTATTGAGCATATTGATGAACAATATTTATAGCTGGTTATTCCCATTCAAAGGAAATGGAAAAAATATTCTTCTAAATTAACAATGCTTTTCACCTGAAAATGCCCTACAATATTACACACTTAGCCCTTCTACATCCATTTCCCCTATTCTCACAAAAAATAAAGGTACCTGCAGAGATTGAGCATGTAAATGTGGTCTTTGATCCCTTCCACCTCATCCTTTAGAACTTTCCTTAAGGTGAACACATCCCCATCCAAGTATGTGATCAGTCCCTCACAAACGACCCTCCAAAACTTCAAGAAAGTCAATGAAAATTGTACCTGCATATGCATATGAGAATATATTTACAGAAAATTAGTCTCACAGCACTGAGAAGAGCTTAGCACTAAAATATTAAGTTGACTTAGCCTTGAAGGACTAAAGTGTGGTATGTTAGCACATGTGGTAAAATGCCTAATAGCCTGTCCATGTGATCTGTCTAAACCCATGCCACCAACTTTACTTCTAAACATAGATACAACAGGTAGCATTCCCTTTTTGTCGTACGTATTTCAAAAATCCTAAAAAGAATCCTATTTTATTTGTGGAACTATGCTTCCATTACGAATTGCTTTTGACACTTGAGAAAAAAAATCACGGACATAGCCAACAATATTTCATTAAAACAAGAAGACCACTATCAATCCTTACAATGAATCAGATAAGAAAATTAGGCTTCATGTACTATGAACTGAACCCAAGTATACCATGTTGGTTACACAACATAGTTCCATGTTAATAAGCAAATAAGAAACTGACATGTGAGCTAAAATAAGTATTAAATACCTGACCATTCCAATTACTTTACTACTGTATTCAAAATAGGGGTTCCAAAAAAGTTTGTTGTTGATGATAGTGGTGGTAGTGGGGGTGTATTTCCACTACAAGGTATTTGTATTTTATAGAAGCAGCTCATGTGATTTCAATGTGTGACCACAGCTAAAAACCACTGTTTTTAAAGTAATAACTTTTCAAATCCTTCTTTCATCTCCTTCACCTTTGAAATTCTCTTTCTCAGTTTATTTAAAGCTAACAGTGAAAATTTCTGGTTTTCAAGCAAAGGCAGGTCCCTGGCAACACCTACAACAGTGAAAGCATTCCTTCTTTGCCTTGGCTATAAATATGTGAATGTAGAATTGGCTGCTTTTAGAACTCTTCGCAGTCTATTAGGAAGATCGGAAAACACTTTGCTGATTATTAGCGTACACCTTTTGTTTGGGGGGTCAAAATATGTCTCATAGAACTACTACACCAATAAAAAAAAGTATCAAAAGAAGGAAACCAAGGTGTATTAATTAAACAACAAACCGTAAAGCAGATAAGGCCAGTACTGATATTTCAAGGTAAAAAAGAATGATGACAATGTTAACGAACATTTATTATTGCAAAGCATTGTGCTAAGCTCCTGACACACATTATCCCTTTTAATCCTCAGAAGACCTTATGAGTGGCCACTATTAATATCCCAGTTTTTCAGATGAAAAAAAAGAGGCCCAGACGGCTAAGTCGCTTACCCAGCATCACCCACTACTAAGGACGGCAGCTAGAATCTGAACCCAGGTAGTCTTACTCCGGTGCCCTCACCAATAACAATGATGATGATGATGATGGCTGTGATAAATAGTAGCAGCTAACAACCACCACCACCACTGGAGCAATGGGTAAATTGTCATGGCTGGTTATTTGTTTAAGAAAAGATGTAATCTGAAACTAAAGGAAAATTTGGTTGACTTTTCTGCCAAGTATTTACACGTTTTAAAACTTAAACAGCACAAAATTAGCCTTAAATGAGTGAACAATAGTAGATGGGTAAATTAAAGTTTTAAATAATAGTCATACATTAATGATTCCTCCCAGCTTGGACAATCAACATGTATTATTATTCTTTCATGGATCTCTCCAGTTATCCTTTCCCAAAAGCTGACAAACATGTACACTCCAGTTTATAAGCAAAACCCAAAGGTGACCACTAACGCAGAATAGTGGCCTCAGCGTCAAAATCACAGGATTCAGAGCTTTCACATTGTTTTGACACTATGTTCTAATCAGAATAAATAGGAAACACACACATGCACACACACATACCCATTTCTAATAAATATTTCTGTTTCCAACCTTTCATAATTCTCCCTCATCCTTTACCTTCTAATGCCAAGGTGGTCATTGAACTTGTCAGGACAAGAAAAATAAAACATTTAAAAATTGATCAATGCCTAGGGGCTTCCCTGGTGGCGCAGTGATTAAGAATCTGCCTGCCAATGCAGTGGACACGGGTTCGAGCCCTGGCCCGGGAAGATCCCACATGCTGTGGAGCAACTAAGCCTGTGTGCCACAACTACTGAGTCTGAGCTCTAGAGCCCGCGAGCAACAACTACTGAGCCCACATGCCACAACTACTGAAGACTGCGCACCTAGAGCCCATGCTCCGCAACAAGAGAAGCCATGGCAATGAAAAGCCCGTGCACCGCAACGAAGAGTAGCTCCCGCTCACCTCGACTAGAGAAAGCCCACTCACAGCAATGAAGACCCAACACAGCCAAAAATTCTTTATAAAATAAATAAATTTATTTTTAAAGATTGATCAATTCCTAATTATAGGTATGGATTACTTTCCTGCCACCAAACTTATCAACGGGATAGAAGCCACCACAGCTTCTGACTAACACAGTCAACCTCTCTACTATCAATTCATTACCTACGGGCTTCTTTGCAGAGATGAGACACCAAGAGGATAGGGACCAGGGCCTTTTGAATATAAGGAATTCCTGAAGCATGCCGGGCTATACCAAAAAATAAATAAATAAATAAGGGCTGCAAGAATTAATTATACAGTGTTCTAAAGTATCCCTGACAGTGGCTCCCTCTGAGGATTTTACCAGTAAAATTATTAAAAAGAGCAGGTTGACTTTTTATTTCAGGAAAAGGAATTAAAATAATAACTAGCCACCACCTATTTCCACTATAATTTCATAAAACAAAAGGACCTTTAGGATAGTAAAAGAATGGAAAGGACAAACCTAGAAATCCTTACTTAAAAAGGAGGGTGGCAATCCTCCACACATAGGTACACACGCGTGCGCACCTGCGAGCACATACACAGACAGAGATGTGTCTTCTCTCGATCTTGCTTCCCTTCTACTTCTTTTTCACTTTGCCCAGTACCAGTAACAACTTTTCCACTAGTCTGTATTTGGGAATCTCTGAGCCACATCACTCCTTTGTTCCAACATTTCTAGCATGTATAACAGACATCCAGCTGTAATGACAGTACTAATTTCCATTGTATTTAGACAACTGTAAAAGCTGAGAAGATAATCATATACCCTGCATTAGTATAGAAGTACCTCACTCTATGGCAGCCATGGAGCCCTTAGAAATCCTGTAACATAAAAATCCTCATAAAACTTTATACATAACTCCATTCAAGGATTTACCACATTACATTGGGACCTTTTTTTTTTAACTGATGAATCACGTGTCTTGTTCTTCTTTTAATACCCAGCCCCTAAAAGAAGTTTCTAGAATATGGTAGGCACATAATAAATGCAGGTTGAGTCAATAAATTCTACATATTGAATCTTATTTCCCCATATTTTTAACTGTAAATTAGAACTTTATTCCGCTAGAAATAAAATTATACTGAAGAATAGAGGAAAAGGTTTAATATAACATATTTAATAGAATGAATTATTTCCTAATATTTTAATAATACCAAGTCATGAAATGCAAATTTTAAAACTAAGATGGACTAAGTATAAGTCAGACAGAGAAAGATAGATATTGTAGGATACCGCTTATATGTGAAATCTAAAAAAGTCAAACTCTTAGAAACAGAGACTAGAATGGTGGTTACCAGGGGTGGAAAGGTAGAGGGAATGGAGAGATGTTGGTCAAAGAGTATTAACTTCTAGTTATAAGATGAATAGGTTTGGGAGATCTGATGAAAGCATGGTGATTATAGTTAATAGGGCTATATTATATACTTGAAAGTTGCTCAAAGAGTAGATCTCAGATGTTCTCACTACAAAAAAAAAATCATAATTATGTGAGCAGATGGAGGTGTTACCTAACACCACGGTGGTAATCATTTGGCAATATATGAGTGTATCAAATCAACATACTGTATACCTTAAACTTACACAATGTTATATGCCAATTATATCTCAAAAAAACTAGAAATAAATAAATAAATTTTAAAATAGGATGGTTTTTAATGATACATTTATGAAAGAAAAAAAAAAAAAGTCCAGCTGACTTGACAAAAACCTAACTAAAAAATGCACGATTCCTTAGTTTTTTGAACTATCTACCCCTATTAATATCCAAAAAGATAATGTCTTACTTTCTAACACTTTCTAAAAAAAAAAATCTGGCTGACTTTTAAAAACAAACAGAGTGGTTTATATTCACGGATGAGAGAAAAATGCAACAGAAAAAAATATTCAAAATGAAGGTGAATGCACAAAACTAATGAAGTAGTATTACTTGGAATGCCCTTCATAGCAAAAATATACTAATAATTTTGTCAAGTGTATCATTAATAAATGAAAAGTGGGAGATCTGGTGCAAAGAGCATAGGCTTTGCATCCATTCACCAAATATTCACTGAACACTCACTGAGGTCTAAGCACTGCAGGGATATCACAACGAAGAAAAGAGACAAAAACCCCTTCTCTCACAGAGCTTTACATTCCAGCAGCAATAAATAACTGCAACTAAAAATAATAAATACATTGTACGGTATATGCTCTGGGGGAAAACATACAGGGCAAGGGGGATGAGGCATGTTGGGTTGGAGGGTATGATTTTAAGTGGAATATTAACCTGAAAGATGGCATTTGAGCAAATACTTGAAGGAGGTGAGGTAGTCAGCCAAGAGGGTATCTGGGGGGAGAGTGCCTGAGCAGAGGGATAGTAAACACAAAGGTACCCTGGCAGCAGGGAGTGTGCAGGTCAATCTGAGGATCAGCAAAGAAGCGAACATGGCTGGAGCCTGAGCGGAACGTAGGGAGATGGGTCAGAAGAGTAAGGGACGAGGAGTGTAGGAGATCATGTTGGGCCTTGGGAAACACTGTGACTTTGTCCTTGACTCCAGTTCTGAAATGGAATCACACCTTTATGGTTTACCAGGAGATACTGGACAAACCACTTACTTCTCTGAGCATTAGTTTCCTTATCTGTAAAACTGAGAAAATGTACTGCACAGGGTTGAGTGAGAAGTAAATGAATAAGTGTTTTGTAGGCTGTAGAGTGCTTTCCAAAAGTACTTTCAAAAAGTTATCCTTTATTTGACAAACATCTATCAAATATCTACAACATACAGTATGGAATCAATTCCCTATTTTATAACTCCTATTAAAACTATTTTCTGTTATAGAAAGACTTACATTTACTTTTTTGGCAC
The DNA here is from genome assembly GCF_963924675.1 of Phocoena phocoena. Taxonomy (NCBI): domain Eukaryota; kingdom Metazoa; phylum Chordata; class Mammalia; order Artiodactyla; family Phocoenidae; genus Phocoena; species Phocoena phocoena. Next base: position 37,595,926 of record NC_089220.1, on the reverse strand, counting down.
GTCTTCAAAATTACTTTAAAAGCATTTACAAAATAAATTCTAAAATAAAGTTTTTGAAATATTAATTTTTGAAATTTTATCAAATAATACCAAAGTTCAATTAAACAAAGGCCATCTATTTAAAACCCTCAGATAGGGACTTCCCCGGTGGCACAGTGGTTAAGAATCCGCCTGCCAATGCAGGGGACACGGGTTCAATCCCTGATCCGGGAAGATCCCACACGCCGAGGAGCAACTAAGCCCATGTGCCACGACTACTGAGCCTGCGCTCTAGAGCCCGCGAGCCACAACTACTGAGCCCACGCACCACAACTACTGAAGCCTGCATGCCTAGAGCCTGTGCTCCGCAACAAGAGAAGCCACCGCAATGAGAAGGCTGCACACTGCAACAAAGAGCAGCCCCCGCTCACCGCAACTAGAGAAAGCCCGCACAGAGCAACAAAGACACAACGCAGCCAAAAATAAATAAAATAAAAAATAAAGTTCTTTAAAATGCTGTGAATTCAGAACACAATGATAAAAAAAATTTATTAAAACAAAAACCCTCAGATAACCACAATTTGTCTTCTCTCCCACATCTGGCTTTCAAGATAAGGAGTAAATCATAAAATCATAATCTGATTAAAAAGTAATTAATAGAAAAAACTTCTGGGATGTCCCCAAGAGTCAGCACTGTTAAAGCCCAATTTTCAGCCAGGTTCAAAAGTATGAACAACAAAACTCTTCAAAAAGACTACCTTCACTTGTGCCATGATTATAAGGTAAGAAATAAATTAATGGGGTTATAGAATTTTCAGCAAGCACTTATCCTTCAGTTGACCCTCCCCCACCAAAAAAAAGAAAAAACTGCAATAAAAGAACACATTATTTTCAAGTATTCAGCTAATTGACTCGCCCCCACCCAGACCCCTTCCCAAGGGATTACTTCTGCAAGGGATAAAAAGGGCCTATCTACTTTCCATTTGTTTTGAGGATTAACATCAGGGGGAATCAGTTCAAAATGAGATGAACCTCAGCTATTTTAACAGTATGATATGAGGTTTAAAAACAAGTTAGATATATATCACATTAACATCAATTAAGCCCATGTCTGGTATTTCACAACTTATAGCTGACACCAAAGATATCACTAAACTTTTTTTTTTAAAAAGATTTAAAGTACAGAAAAGAGTCAATGCAATGTTGCAATGCCAGCTTAGAGATGCTATTTCTGAACCTCAGCTGAGAGTTTTAAACATGAGACCTTAAGCTCCCGAGAGTGACAGAGGACTGCGTGAGTACAGTGGAATGGCCTCTAATCCCAAGAGTAATAGTGTATATGTACAATTAAAGTCATAATCTGGGCAATAAAATCCAGTGATGGCACGTAGTACACCGCACTAATTATGGAATGTGCCTATGATTCATACAAACTAACAGAAATTAAATATAAATGTAAAGCCCATATATAAGGTTTGAGGAAATCCAAAATTCAGATTTGAAATACCATACTAAGAAAAATGAAATCCCTTTTGAAACCTTATTTCTTATTATGTATAAAAACAGTACTGTCAAGTATAAAACAACAGAGAGACAGGAACTTACATGTACGTACTCATGTATTATGTACATATGTATGCATAATAGTGAGTGCATGACTCCAAAATGGAAACTTAAAAGTAGTACAGAAATTTTGTAAAAGACAAAGAATGTATCTGGAAAGCTTAACACCTCCAGAGCAGAGAAGCATTTTAAAACACTAAATAGTAAGATATGATAGGAGTTAGAACCAGAATATTTATGACATAAGTCCCTTCTTTGCTACTGACTTCCTGGCCACAAACATCTGTCACCAAAGGTAGGAAGAGTCATTGAAACCTGAAGATAAGCATGCTAATGAGGCAATTCTAAGCACAAGCCGCTTTACTGAATCTAGATGTAATTCAGCAGTCTACACCCAATGTGGTACCCCAGGGCTTAGCTAAACATGCCACTGGGTAGTACAAACATTTTCTCTTCAGTTATGCTAAAAATGACTTTTAGGAAGCATATTCTACAACTGTATCTTCCACTTAAGGAGCCAGACCAAATATGAAAAATAAGATCTGGCGTTAATAAGAGTAATAAAATTAACACTAAGCAGGGCCCCTAAGTCTACTATCTCAAAAGTTTGTCAGTTGTAATTCTGGAGGAACATCACAGAAATGTTTACAATGCCAAATTAAGTTGATTTCTTTCAGCACAATTTCTTTCACAATCAAAAATTGGAAACTTGAAAAAAATATAAACTCATTCTCCATTCTTCCAAATGGCTGAGATTATTCTTCAGGTCCCACACTTTGAAGTCAGGGGCCTGGGTTCTAACCAGGCTCCACGGTGTACCAGCTTGGCAATTTGGGGAGTAGGATGGCAGTTAAGACAATGGGCTACAAAATCAGACTGCCAGAATGCTGGATTCCAAGCCTGCCTTTGCCACTTCCTAGGTGGAAAACCAGAGGTGAGACTGAGTGCATTCGTTTCCTCAGGTAAATGAGGGCATAAGAGTAGTACCTACCTCATATGATTGACTTAAGGATTAAGTGATTGAATAAAAATAAAAACACATAGAACAATGTCTGGAACACTTTAGGTGCTTAATAAACTTTAGCTGCTACATTGTTGTTGTTAAAAAGCACTGCTGGGCTTCCCTGGTGGCGCAGTGGTTGAGAGTCCACCTGCCGATGCAGGGGACACGGGTTCGTGCCCCGGTCCGGGAGGATCCCACATGCCGCGGAGCGGCTGGGCCCGTGAGCCATGGCCGCTGAGCCTGCACGTCCGGAGCCTGTGCTCCGCAACGGGAGAGGCCACAACAGTGAGAGGCCCGCATACCACAAAAAAAAAAAAAAGAAAAAAGAAAAAAAAAGCACTGCTGAGACTATCCTTTGCAAAATCAATCTAAGAAGAGTAGCTCTGTCACAGTGACAGCTCAAACATTTCATAATACATAAAATGTTTCACACAATGCCTGGCACATGGAAAATGTTCCATATATGTCAGCTTTCTAAAAAATACCTAACAAATGAACAACGTAAATTGATGACACACGTAGGGTTTCTTTCCTCCCCTTTTGTGTGTGTGTCCAATTGTGTAAGCCATATTTGAAGAAAATAATATTGAGTTTTTGACCTACTAATATCCAGTGAGATTACTTCGAAATAAAATTGTAATTTGATTAGAGGAAAGGTGAAGATGCTGACTCAATTCAATACGTGAAATGATTCCGCCGTCAGGACATGCATCAGCAATGTGTCAAAATCCTGAAGGGTGAAGAGAGTCAGCATTTGGATGAATGAATGATGGCCTAACAGAGCACTGGGAACAGAAAAGCAAGAATTTATGAGAAGTACAACAAACTGGAGGAGCACTGCCAAGACCAGGACACACCAGGTTCTCACACATTCTCAAAGATTCCTTCAGATACAATCAGGTTTATGCAAAGTTCGCAAAGGAAAGAAAAATAAACAGTGTTTCACAGCTTTGTCCTTCAAGCCTAAATTTTAAAATAATATTAGTATTCACAGATGTTAATACTTATAAATTTTAGCTAAAAGTAACAACAGTAATTTACACTTAAAGAGTTCTTTACAATAACATATTTATAACAAACATTACTGACCTCCCACTAAAATAACATCAAGTACTGAACCACTTCAAAGTATTTTGTAAACCTTTTTTCTTTTCCACACACTCTGTTATTTAAAGATCTAAGGTGTTAGTTAAAATTCTGCAAACTTTTCATAGCCTCCTACAAGGCTTCAGGCTAAGTCTGGAAGGAATATGATAGGCAGTTTCAGCCTTCCCAGAACAAGTATTCACTTAGAATCTACTATGTTTAACTTAATAATCAATCATTCATTCATTCATTCCACAAATATTTACAGAACACTTTTTACATGCCAGGCACTAGTTTAGGCCTTAAGTACACATTTCTGAGCAAGATCAAACAAGATTCTAGCCTTCACGAAGCTTACAGACTGAAAAGGAAGAAAACCTAATTAAATGGTCATATACATAAATATAAAACAGGCTGCACTATGAAGAAAAGGTACAAGGTACTATAAGAGCATATACTGCAGAGAATAAAAAAAGAAGTGGTGCTTATCCTCAAAAAAATTCAGTCTGGTAGGAAGCAAGATTAACATATATTAATAACAGCAAAAAATATACGAAAAATGCAATGAAGTACCTAATTTCATGGACTAAAAGACAGGAAAGTAAAAGCATTTAGCGAGGACCTAAAATATTCCAGCCAGGGTCCTTCCACGTATTCTCTCATTGAGGCCTTGCAAAAATCCTGAAAGGTAGGCATTAATATTCCAATTTTACAGGTAAGAAAACTGAGGCTGCAAGATATTCAGTTTTATTAGTATGGGCCAATAACCGTGGTGTAGAAGCAGTTTCATTATACAGAACTGGAAGGTATGATAACTTTACATCAAAATGGAATCCTTCTTTGACATTAATTTGGACAGATAAATGTGGCAACAGGAATATGAAGACCAGAGCAATGAATCTGTCCTCCTCATCCTCTACTTCCTTTTTTACAGCCCACCTCCAACCCTCCAAGACACACGGTATTTTCACAATCACACCCTGCGCTCATGACCTTTCCACACTTACAAATATCTGCCATGCCCTCTGAAAATATGGTTGATTACCCTGAATGCTAAAGGGCTAATGGGTTTATCCCCACAAAGAAACATATTTATACTATTGCAAAGACTTCATAAACAATAACAAAATGGCTTCATCCAATGGTCTAATTTGAATAATGGAAATTTCAAACAAAATGGGCAAGTTACTTGGAGCCCCTCCAGCGACATCTGTATTACTTTCACGTCATCGTAAGGCAAGCCTTATCAACAGATCTTGGGCAGGAACAAAAGAACACATCTTGATAAAAAGAGAAAATATCTTTCTTTTCTTCCAGTTTTATTGAGATATAATTGACATACAGCACTGTACATGTCTAAGGTGTACAGCATAATGATTTGATTTACACACATCATGAAGTGATCGTCGTCATAAGTTTAGTGAACATCCATCATCTAATATAGATACAAAGTTAAAGAAATAGAAAAAAAATGTATTTGCTTGTGATGAGAACTCTTAGGATTTACTATCTTAACAACTTTCACGTATAACACACAGCAGGGCTAATTATATTTATCATGTCGTACATGACATCCCTAGTACTTATTTATCTTATAACTGGAAGTTTGTACCTTTTGGCTGCCTTCACCCAATTCCCCCTTCCCTCACCCTCACTCACCTCAGCCTTAAAAAGATGAAATATCTATTCTGAAGTTTAAAAAATTTACATTGGGGCTTCCCTGGTGGCGCAGTGGTTGAGAGTCCGCCTGCCGATGCAGGGGACACGGGTTCATGCCCCAGTCCGGGAAGATTGCACATGTCATGGAGCGGCTGGGCCCGTGAGCCATGGCCGCTAAGCCTGCACGTCCGGAGCCTATGCTCCGCAACAGAGAGGCCGCAACAGTGAGAGACCCGCGTACCGCAAAAAAAAAAAAAAATTTTACGTTGTTTGTTCATACCATTAGTGCACACTGAGTTCACAAAGTTAACCAAGCAATAGCTTCTGAGCCATTGCCCTTCCCTGAAGTCCAACGTCTTGAGAGTTACCAAGCACTGCATGCAAACGACAATGTCTCTTTGAAAGGGTAAAGTGCAGCAAGCTCAGCAGAGCTTGAATGACATTCATCCAGAGCTCAGAAATTCTCATACTACCTAAATTGGAAAAAAAAAATTTTTTGCACCAGATTCTCTGTGGGAATAGAAGGCACATGCTAAAATGTGTATGTTTCCAACTTCCAATAAAACCAGATGCTTTATCTATATAGATTGTTCATGGATCCAGATGGGCCAGGAGAACCTCATTCACACAACTCTCATTAGAGTATTTTTCAAAATCCATCCTCTGTTGAAAATACCATGATCTCCTACAGACAATCTGCCCTTTTAGGATCTGCAACACTATAAACAATGTCAAAATATATTAGTTCATGAATGAATAAATCAAAATAAACAAGAGCTACCAAGGACAGATCAGGTATGAAAAAAAAAACACATTTTCAAGAGCCATTTCCTGTTTCACAATAAATAGTTCTTTCTGAAAATCTTGAATGAGTCACCCTTTCCCAGCCATATCATGTATACATAATAATAGTAAGAACTTAGTAAGCACTTACTCTGAGACAGTCACTATTTAAGCAGTTTACATGTATTAACTCATGTAATCCTTTCTACAATATTGTGCAGGAGGCATTATTATCCTTATTTTACATACAGGAAATTTGAGTCCCAGAGAGATTTAGTAACTTGCTCTTGGTCACACAGCTGGAAAGGAGCCCTGCTGAGCCTCAGACTCAGGCAATCTGGCACCTGTACACTGTATCACCTCTGCTAGAGAGTAACATTGAGTTGGCTTATCAATAATCACTTTTGTTTTTTCATCTCATACCTACAACATACACTAGAGGGACTATCTGAAAAGGTTAATCCTCTTAATAGATTCTTTAATATAGACTGAGGCAGGCATGAGCTCAGTGATCTATCTCCACTTTGACCAAACAAAATGCAAGTACCAGGGGTTACACAGATTCTCTAGCTGGCTTGTTATTTCTGTTAATATTTAAAGGACCTCTTTATGTTGGTGTTAAGTCTCTCAAATGATGATTACAAGTCTTCTCTGGTCTTCCAACATTCTCCTTTGCACCTAAGCTGCCTTACCTTAAAGAGTTCAATATTCTTTCTGTTTGGCTTTAATTTACTTCTCAGGGAAATGTAATGACACAGAGGTTTAGCTGCGGCATTTTGTTCTGGAACACTTGACATTTGTTGATCCTTCATATGTTTTGATAACATGAGTCAAACTGAGTGTTCAACCCTTTGTTATCACTGGCAGGGCCTAAGGTCAAGAAGACATCCAGCAGGTAGATGGCAATGCGACTTAAGGGAAGCACGAATAGGACAAGGAATAAACAAAGGAAAGGTAAGAAGACATTTTAGGCAAGAAGAACATGGAGGTTAAGAGTGAGCACACTGGGGCTTCCCTGGTGGCACAGTGGTTAAGAATCTGCCTGCCAATGCAGGGGACACAGGTTCGAGCCCTAGTCCAGGAAGATACCACATGCCTCAGAGCAACTAAGCCCGTGCACCACAATTACTGAGCCTGCGCTCTAGAGCCCGTGAGCCACAGCTACTGAGCCCACATCCCACAACTTCTGAAGTCCACGTGCCTAGAGCCCATGCTCTGCAACAAGAGAAGCCACTGCAATGAAAAGCCTGTGCACCGCAAGGAAGAGTAGCCCCCACTCGCTGCAACTAGAGAAAGCCAGCATGCAGCAGCAAAGACCCAACACAGCCAAAATAAATAAATAAATAAAAATTTTTTTTTAAGAGAAGAGTGAGCACATTATATGGGAAATATGAGAAGATATGCAAGACTGACTGGATAGAGGGGATAGTTGATTGGGAAGAGTAGGAAAACAGAGTGAAGAATTAGAACAGACCTGGCCTCAAAGGATAATAATCTACATGATAATCTGGGTTTCATGCAGCTGACAACAGAGATCTGTTGGGCAGGTGCAAACACGATAAGTGTTTTAGAGAGCTTTGGACAGAGGCAATTAAATTAGCTAAAACTCTGTCACCAAAACCAAGCACGAAGAGTTATGACAGCCTACACTACACTGATGGCAATGGAGGAATGGAAGAAAAGGAAGTCTGAGATACGTTTAAAAGACAGGAACAAAGGGATTTTTTTTTTTTTTTGGTCATACTAAATATAATGAAAAGGAAAGACAGTCAAAGATTACTAATGTTTCCAGGTTGAGAGAATGATGATACTGCTGATAAAAATGGAATCATCAGAGAGGGTTTATAAAGGAAGTTCATGTATTTCAGTGTTGGGGACAATGGAGTGTGAGGTTAACTCCAGGACATGCAAGGGACGAGAAATTCATGACAGCATTGGAAACATGGGGCTAAACTAGAGAATAGAGATTCCAGAATTTTCCCATAAAGGTGAAAGTTAGAGAAACAGATAAGCTCAATGACAAAGCAAATGGAGAACTAAGAACAGAAGGTTAAAAATAGAAACATAAAGTGGCTAGAAACAAGATAAAGAAAACTCAACAACGAGGCAGAAAGCTCAGTGTGGCATGGGACAGAGAACCAAGAAGATGAAGTGTCAACCAAAAACAGTAAGTAGAGCTTCTAATCCACATCCAATGCTAACAGTGTATGACAGACATACAAGTGGAAAAAAACTTCCTCTGTAGTCTTAAAGAAATTCTCCTGATGCTAATGAAACAATCAAAACAAGTTCCCAAAGAGGTCTGAGAGATTCCCAATGAAATCAAAGACTTGGGAGACTGGGACAGGGCTAGTTGTTTGGCTTTGGCTTTGATGTGGTTTTTATCAAATTAAGAGAAGAAACAAGAGGGAAATGAGACAAGATGAAAGAGGAAAAAAATCAAGTCCATTCAAGCTCTTAGACACTCAGGAGTTTTAACCTACATGCTTTTGATTTCAATATTAAATTTTAATTAGTAATGTCAAAAAAATTGCATGAAAAAAGCCAAGGTGAAGAGGGAAGAGCAAAAGGTAAAGGTAAGGACCTTGGATTTAATTCCAGATGAAGTGAAAACCCATGGCAATGTTAAAGCCTGAGGGAGAGACATAGCATACGATTTCTACTTTTAAAAAGATTACTCTGGTCACTATGAGTTGAATGAATGGAAAAGGGGCAAGAGGAGAAGTAGGAAAACCAATTAGACCACTGGTATATAAAAGGCTATCACTATGAGTCGCTATAATGGCTGGAGACAAAGTGGACAAATTAGAGATATATATTGGACATGGCATCAAAAGTACTTGCTGATAGTAACCGTTCTGGGGGGAGGGTATGAAGGTGACTTGAAAGTGAGAAACAGAGAGGAATCAAAGATGACTATTGGTTGTCTGCTTGGAATAGCTGGGTGAACAGAGGAGTCATTAAGTAAAAAAGAAATAGTTCGGTGGGGGAAATCAAGTGTTCCACTGAGACTGCATTATCTTAGAGATGTTTAGGAGACACATACCTGAAGATGTCCAGTCAGTAACTGTATATACAAGACCAAAGTGTGAAGTAAAGTCAGAGCTGGAGATAGAAATGTGGAAGCCAACAGTACATAAATGGTCTTAAAGCCAATGGCATAGATGATATCACCTATGGTGAGAGTGCAGAAAGTGAAGTACAAGGATCCCTGAAAAATATAACACATACAAGTGGAGTAGAGAAGGAAGAACCAGCAAAGAAAATGAGAAAAAACAGAGAGAGGTAGGAAGAAAATGTGAGGAGTGTCACAGAAGCCAAAGAAGAGTATGTTTCCCCAAGGAGAATGTGGACAAGTATCAGGTGTTGTGGATAGACATGTGTTCATCAGGATTTGGAGGTGGCCTTGACAAGAAATTTCAATAAAGCAACAATAAAGGCAGAACCACACAACAGCAAGAATTTGTGGAATCCTACCCTATGGCCCCACTGTAAACATAACTGTTTTTTCTTGTGTTTTCAGCTTCTATTCCTGCCTTCAACTGTTCTGTGCCAAGTTCAAACTTAGGGGTTCTGATTGGTACAACATGCCACTCTCATCTGTTGGGTAGAGACTTTGGGTAGGATTACTGCCTGGGTCAAAGGCCTGCCTATCCATTGGATGGTCTTGGGTCAGATGGCCACTGATCCAATCATTTGAGACCAGACCACAAGGTTCTACACAACATCCTTTAGAAGAGGGTCTGTGGATATAATGGGTATTCTAAGTCTTGGCCTGTCTCTAATATACTTTACTCAAATTTAAAACAAAGATCAATGAATATTTTTACTGATGAAGGTCTAAGAAAGTTTATATATTATAAGCAGTTTACTTTTTCTTAACTTGGGATAAGCATCCAGGTGTTCAAGATATCATTGTTTTTAGATCTTATCATAAGTTTATAAAAACGATTTACATTCTTTTACCTTGGATAATACGTTGAAGACAGTGATCATTTTAAATGGAAAAACTACGACAGCAAAGAAAAACTATTTATGAATATGGAGTGAAATTATCTAATACATTTTTTAATCATTAAAGAAGAAATATGTACACGTGTTTTTAAAACTTTTACGATAAAATGTTATAAAGTGCAAGAAAAAGTTTTTTAATAGCATGCATTCATTCCTTATTTTAAAAAGGAAAAATATAAAGTTTCCAAGCAAAAACATTTGGGCCCTATAATTTCATCCCACAGGAAAGCTAAGCTAAAATGAAGGAAAAAAAGAAAAAAAAACATCTAAAGGGAAGTTTACAGTGGAAACTCTGACAAATGCTTAACTATAGTGTCATGAACAGCACTGCTATCATGTACTTATGTCTGTCTATATAGCCAGACACAAATGCATACATCCTTCATTTCAATTAGTGGTCAAAAAAATAGAGGATCATGATACTTGAGGCTTACACTTCTTCTCACTGATGAACCTAAAAAAATTAAAACCATAAACACAAGCTGGAGCCAGAACACTCTTCAAACAATGCCTTTGCATTTGAAAGTAGAGCTGACATTAATTTACATTTGTATAGTACTCAAAAGATTTTCAAGGCATCCTTAAAATATATTACTTCATTTAGTGATCCTAACAAATCTATGAGTTAGACTGGCTAGGTTTGATACTAATTTTGCAATTGAGGAACCTGAGTTGCACCAAAGATGCACAATTTGCTCAAAATTATACATATAGGAGGTAACAGGGACCACATTCAAATCTATGTCTTGTAGGCTTCAAGAGGTCCACTTCTCCCTATACCAAAGTTTACATTAATATAGCCTTTAATTAAAGGGTTTCAAATCCCTGCTGGAATTGGTTCAAATATCACATAAAATACTGTGACTTCTAAAACAGACTCAACTATTCACCCAAGTAATAATATTAACCAGGCTTTGATTATCAGTTCTGAGGCATTAGATGCCCTCGTATACTGGTATATTACCAGAAAGCCAATTTTGACAGTTCATTCATTATGCTATTATTTTTCCTAATGAACTCATTATAAGACTGCCGGTGGTCACTGTGTTTCCATCCTTTCTTAGAAGTTCCACTGATTTCAAACCCATTAACAATCAGTAGTCATAAAGTAATCTATAAATTATTCATTCATGACATTCAGGCATAAGATCGTATCAATATATTTAACACAAACTTAACTAAGAGACCAATAATTGCTGAAAATTAAAGAATGAGGTGAATCATTTAGATTATAAAGTATTAGAGGGTCTGTTTTGTGACTTATACATACACCAAAAAAAAAAAATCAAATAGATCTCTACTTTTTAAAATGCTTATTTACAAGTATCAAATCATTTTTAAAATTTTAATAGGACATTTTATTTAACCCAATATATCTAAATATTATCATTTACCATGTAATCAATATAAAAATATTAATGAGGTATTTTGCATTCTTTTTTCATATTAAGTCTTCAAAATCCAGTGTGCATTTTATACTTCCCAGCACATCTCAATTTGTATTAGCCTCATTTCAAGTGCTCAATAGTACCATGCATGCAGTGGCTACCATAACAGACAGAGCATCTAAAGGAATCAAGGAAGGCTCCAGGCAAAATTAGCAGGTGCCAGAACTTTGTCCTTAATGCTCCTCTTCTCCCTTTCTCCACTGAGACACCTTCCTGCTTCCCCTTTCAGGACCCCAGTGTTTTGCTATTCACACTCTGGCTCTAGGAAAATAAGAGGGCACAGGGCATGGAAATACATTATGATTCAAACAGCCCTAGATTTGCAACTTGAAATTCCATTTTACCAGTATCAAATCTTCTCCCTACTTCTCATTTAATTTAATGGCTGTTCTCAGGAGTATCCTTTATGAAGTCCACAATATCTACTAAATATTGTATGGATTGTAGCCATGATCCAGCATCTGCATCATTTCCTAAGAAACAAAAAATCTCATTTAGAAATTAAGACAGCATATAAAACTACTAGTACTTCACATCTGCCTCAGCCAAACTCGATACACCACCTAAAAGCAAATATGCAATGCAATAATATTAAATAATATGAATAACTACTATTTACTGAGCACTTGATACATTCCAGGAACTGTCAATCTGCTTTAACAATAACAAAAAAATAATAGCAGCTAACATTTACTGAGCCTTTAAAGAGAGCCAAGCAATGTTCTCTGTGGTTTACAGAAATGACCTCCTTACACCACACTTTACAAACGGAGAAACTAAGATCCCCAGAGACTAAGCATTTTGCCCAAGGTCACACTGGCAGTCAGGGAGAAACCCATCACCAGAGCCTCTGTTCCTTCTTCATCGTGTGCAGGTGAAATGGGCTAATTTAAGTAAAGTGCTCAGAGCAATGTCTGGCACATGATAAACACTCCATAAATGCTAATAATTGTTACCAATATTACTCAATCTTCATAACAATCAAGTAAAATAAAAACAGTAGAAGAAAAGAATAAGGAAACTGGGAAGAGAGAAGGAAATAGATCCATAGATAACACCTCCAGAAGAAACAAGTCAAAGCCTTCAGAAAGAATGGCCAAGTTCAATGATGACTGTCCAAAGGTTTATCTCTTTGTAATAAAATGTGTTTTTCTTTCATTTTACTGATTTATTTATGTAAAAAAAAAGAATGCAGTGATAGAAAAAGGAAATGGAAAGGGGAGAAGAAGGAATAAGGAAAATGAGGGAAAGAGAAGTTAGGTACATTATCTGTAAAAATTAACTGCCAAATAAATGCAAATCCTCATTTTAAGGCAGGCGCTTTCAAAGAAAGTATAAGTATAGAATAGCTATAAGGTTAAGTCTCTAATCTATCCACTACTGGATCCTACAGAAAAAGTACCTAATTAATGTGTATAATAGAGTTAAAAGCCCAAAAATCTACATGAAAGAAACAATGAATTCCAACTGGTACTGCTCTTAAGCAAAACATGGGCAAATGAATCAATCTGATTTAGCTTTGAGATCCTTCCAACACTCACTTGAGGCTGCTTTCCCGCCTCAAATGTGGAAATTATAACAAAAAAAAAAGACATAGCTCAATTTCATTTAATACGTGGTTCATTTAATATTTGGTCATCTGTTGAAACAATAATAAGGAAATCAAAGAAGGGAAAATCAAATAAAGATTTTTATGATGTGGACACCTACCCTGTATAATTGAACACTGAGACTACTGTTTTCAACTGCTAAACATCAAATGACAACTTCTGGTCTTCAGCAACCTAATATCCAACATCCAACTCTTTTTTTAAAAAAAAAAAAAGTATAAGGAAATTGAAACCCAGAGCGGTTAAGTCTCACAAAAAAAGCCAAACAGTCCAGTGGAAAGCAAGTGCATACTGGAATAAGACATACTTGGAGTACAATCCTGGTTCCCTCACTGACTAACTATCCAACGGGAGAATTATACCACTCTCCCAGCAAGCTGTGATGAGAAATAAAGAAAACAGAATGTACAACATTTAGCAAGTAATAGGCACTCATAAGTGGTAGTTATTGGTTTTAATGTTACTCCAATCTCCTTGTAGGTGGCTCAGATGACAGTTATCATTGTTATCATTATGAATACAACCTTCTAGGGGGAGAGGACTGTCTGCCTTAGACAGTTGGTATTGTACAGGGCCTGGCATAGAGTAGCCATTAAATACTGGAGGCAGGGAGAAAAGCAAGAAAGATTACACAAATAATGAACGGAAGAATTGATATTCAATACAGTTTTTCAAAATTCCTTCTAGAAGGCACTTATACCATATGTACAGTAACAACATGTACCATTGCATTGTTTTTTTCAAAATCAACTTAGGGAATTGCAACACCATGTATTTTTAAATGAAGTAGAACAGAAACAACATAATAAACAAGTGCATCTAACATAGTAAGTATAAGTTCTACTTCATTTAACTTTTATATTGGTTACATGTACACTGTTGCATTAATTGGGGGGGATGTGCATATATTGCAGTCAAACTGTAAAATGAATTCTTTACTGCAGGTAGCACAAAATCAGAAAAACACCATCTTAGATTTTCTAGGATAGTTCCACTTTTATGTGATCTTGTATTTTTCAGTAAAGGTGAAATGAAGTATATTAACTAAATAGGATCTGAGTTTTATACATATGTGTATCAAAAATCATGAAGAAAAATTAAATCTTTGCCAGACCCTAAGCTCCAACTATTGGTTTTGAAAATACAAACATGGTACCTACATGAAACCTAGAACTTGAAACATACATCCAAAACTACACCAAGGAAGTCACCCTACAAAACTCAGCTGACACTAAAATCACATGGCTTAGCAGTTCTAAACCACAGTAACTTTTCTGTCCCATCCAAAACACAAAAAGTACTTTACTACAAACTCAAGATAATTTCTGAGCATTATTATTCTTTTGTGAGATACCACAAAATCATCATATGATATGCTTGAGCTTCTCTATAGTGAGGCTAAAGTATCAAAGCAAATTGTACTGTGGGCAAAGCTCTCTACTGAGCTTTCTAAAAAGAAAACTCAGGGAACTTCCCTGGTGGTCCAGTGGTTAAGACTCTGTGCTTCCAATGCAGGGTGTTTGGGTTCGATCTCTGGTTGGGGAACTAGGATCCCACATGCCATGTGGTGTGGCCAAAAAGAAAAAAAAAGAAAAGAAAATTCAGAGTCTAAATCTATATATCACAAAAGCCAGAGTTTTGTTGTAACTTGTGCCATATGATACCTAACCAGGCAAAAAAAAAAAAAATGCATTAAATGCTTAAATATTAAATGCTTAATATTTATCCTCTATTAAGTTAAAAAGCATAAAAGCAACACATTTAACTAGAGAGCCAGGAAACTCTTGGGTGACAACGACCAAGCTGGCTAACGCAGCATACTCTGAGTACAACTAGTCTAGGGTATGGAGCATACAACACTGTGAATCCATGAGAAGATGACTCTATCCCTGATTTACCATGATAGCACACTAAATCACTTACCTTCTCTAGATCCCAATCTCCTTCTGGCTAAAAAAAACATTTAAGAACAGTATCTATCTCCAGTCTGTTATTCCCATACTTCACAACAAAGACAAAAACACAGAGACACACACTCTGAGCTCTTTAGGAGATTAATTGCTCTCTAAAGTCATCTTGTCAGGTACTATTCAGGTGACAGCTCCATCTGTCTGGCCCCGAACATTCTCTTCTGTTCACTTAACACCTCACTAAATGAACTGACCCATTTGTTTGCCCACACTTAGGAATAAAGACCTGAACAAAACGTAACTTAAGTATTTGGTACATAGAGGTAAGACAAGGCTACATGTTTAACTCAAGCTATATAGCACCTAACACCATACTGACAGCAAATTAAGAATCTTTTTGACAAATTTTAACTAAAAAAATTGTCTATAAGGATTAAAGACCCTGAAAAAAAACTCTCCCTGAGCCATCAAGCTCTGTTCCAAATAGTGAAATGAAAGTGGTATGGAGGGAACAATACATACAATCAAATATTGTTATGTTGAATTATATAAAACTATCATTTTTATAAGTCAAAAGTGGTCCTAGGCCTATATGAAACATAGGCAATTTCATTTGGTTCAACCTACGAGAATGCCTTACTTTGTTAACAGCAGTAAGGCTAATGGTATTAGTAGCATCAAAGGACAGTGGTCTCACACCAGAATACACATGCTTTGTCTTGTTTTACTTTTTGTTTTGTATTAAAATATACTCAAAAGGAAAAACAATATAATAAACCCCCATGTACCCATCATCCAACTTCTCTGACATTCTCTAAATGTCAATATTTATAATACCCTGGAAATTACACACTATGTAATTATCTAAACATACAAGATAAACGTCAGAATCAATTCAAAAATTCAATGTTCTACAAAATTCTATCAGGTTTATATAACTAAAAATGTTTGAAAACTGTTGCCACGGGGTATGTGTGATTTTGGACTCTATATAGAGGGTATTCTGAAAGCATGAGTTTTGGTGAAATATTTTCTTAGTTGTTGAGTTTTGGCTTATATAAGAAACAGGGGTAAATATAAATTGGCACGAAACACATCTCACCAGCTAGGACATCTGAAACTAATAGAGAGTAAGCCAGCTTTTTACAAAAGAGCAAATTTACTTGAATGCATAAAAATCCTAAAAAGTATTTAATTATAGTTACTTCTACGTACCAGACAAGGGCACAGGCATACACCTCCTGACAAGTATAACAGAATAAACTATTCATCAACAGTTTAACGTATCCAATGCCTGTTGTGAGCTGGGCCCCGACATATTTCCTTCAACACATATTTCTTGAGTATTTTCTGTGTATCAGACACTGCTCTATGCACTGATGATACGGCAGTGAACAAAAGAGATGAAGTGCCCCGCCCTGGTGGGGTTTATGTTCTAGCAGCGGGCACAGATACTATTATAAATAAGAACATTAGCTAGTATGTTAAAAGGGGATAAGTGCAATAAGAAAAAGAAAAAGCAAGGAAAGAGGAATGGGGAGGGCGGCGTGGTTACAGTATTAAGTAGGGTGAGCTCACAGACTTGTGGCCAAGACAGACATTTACCTAATTATGACATCAATGTGATAGATACTACATGAGATTTGATCAAGGCTCAGAGGGAAGGAGGAGGAGGCACTTAATTCTGCCTCCCAGAGGAGGAACATCTGAGCCAATTTTTTTTTTTTTTTTTTTTTTTTTTTTGCAGTACGCGGGCCTCTCACTGTTGTGGCCTCTCCCGTTGCGGAGCAAGGCTCCGGACATGCAGGCTCAGCGGCCACGGCTCACGGGCCCAGCCACTCTGCGCGGCATGTGCGATCTTCCCGGACCAGGGCACGAACCCACGTCCCCTGCATCGGCAGGCGGACTCCCAACCACTGCACACCAGGGAAGCCCCTGAGCCAATTTTTGAGAGAGCAAGAGAAGGTGGCCAGAAGCACAAGAGGACAACAGGTTCCCCTTGCCCAGAGAACAGCATGTGCCACGGCCCAGAGAGAAGCAACAGCCCAGAGTGCTGGGAGCAGGCGGCCTCCCAGGACAAAGTCTAGTGTACACGATGGCGAAGAGGCAGCCCAGAGAGGCAGGCAGGGGCCAGAGCAGGGGAGTTCCATCTTCTGGGGCAGGGGGGCTTTCTACCACCGAGCTGTGCTACAGAAAGCTCATAGAGGCAGCTCTGAAACGTAGCTTCACATGGGACCAGGCAAGAAATGAAAGAGCAGAGGCAGGATGGGGAAAGGAGAGGACAGGACAGACTCAAACATCTACTGAGCAGCTAGAAGTAGAAGCGTCGGAGCCCAAATAGATGCAGTGAGGCCCACAATGGAGATGAAGGTGCCACTTCCTAAAATGGGGAAACTCAGAAGAGACCCTAGAGAGATTTGGGGCATGCTCAATGTGAGGTACCCGTGAAAGGGACCACAGAGTAGCTAGAAATGCAGATCCAGATGAGGGAAAATTCTAGCCTGGGAGGGGCAGCTGAAGGCATCAGAATGGATCTCTCTCTCTCTCTTTCTCCGCCCCCCTCCCTCTCCCCCTCCCTCCCTTCCTTTCCCTCCCTCTCCCCCTCCCCCTCCCTCTCCCTCTCTCTCACACATACACACACACACACACACACACACACACACGATTATATCAATTATAAAGACAGCACCAACGACTTCTAATCATTTCCTTTTTCAGAAAGAAGTAGCCTGCAACAACACTACTCTTAACATTTTTTTCATTTGTCCTAAGCACATACTGTCTCAAACACCCACAATTACCCCAAAGCAAAAAGCAACTTCTTAAGAATGAGGCATACTCAGAAGATCAGGAAAGCCAGACACAACAAGGTTCTAAATCTAGGCCAAGTATATTTGCTGAGTCCTTCAGAGTATTCTCAGGCTAGTCAAAGACACAAGAAGTTTAAAAACACTACCAGGGCACAGTGAAGTTCAACTTCTATGGCCTAATACTTCAATAATTTACAATGAAAACAGATAAGCCAACAAATTCTTTTAAATTTGCAGGAGACCAAGGAAGCAAAGCAGAGCTGCCTGCAGCAAACTGGGCAGCTTTGCTCATCTCTCCTCAGAGGGAGCACTCCTGACAACACTCCTGTAGGAAGGGACAATGGAACCCCACCTCTTATTTTAAAAACTACTTTTCAGCACTTCAAGAGAAGGGGGGAAAAATCTTTCTCTTAAAGGCATTATTATATCCAAACTCAAACATTCACGTCTTTAAATAGCCTTTTCACATGCTTTGTTTTCACAAAAGTAAATGTTCTGTCCAAAAGAAGCATCAATTCCTTTTGTAGGGTTTTGGCCTGCTATCTCTCTGACTCACAGAAGAGCTGGTACTGCTACGGTATTCAAGTAAAAACATACTTTTTAGGACTTCCCTGGTGGCGCAGTGGTTGGGAGTCCGCCTGCCGATGCAGGGGATGCGGGTTCGTGCCCCGGTCCGGGAGGATCCCCTATGCCGCGGAGCGGCTGGGCCCATGGGCCGGGGCCGCTGGGCCTGCGTGTCCAGAGCCTGTGCTCCGCAACGAGAGAGGCCACAGCGGTGAGGGGCCCGCGTACCGCAAAAAAAAAAACACATACTTTTTACACACATAGTTCAACAAGAGGAACTATGAAATGTGAATGCTGTCTTCCATGTTTCTCTTACCTTTTTTATTTTTTTAAGGTAGGGAAAAAAAGGCTACAGTTGTTTCCATTTTTAGTAACATATAACTTGTAATTAATTTGCAATCTGTGTGTATACTGACAAACTTTTGTGGTGGAGAATCCTCCCAAAGGCATTTTCTCTAAAAAAAATATGTCATCTTGGGCTTCCCTGGTGGCGCAGTGGTTGAGAGTCCGCCTGCCGATGCAAAAAACACGGGTTCGTGCCCCGGTCCGGGAGGGTCCCGCGTGCCGCGGAGCAGCTGGGCCCGTGGGCCGTGGCCGCTGGGCCTGCGCGTCCGGAGCCTGTGCTCCGCAACGGGAGAGGCTGCAGTGGTGAGAGGCCCGTGTACCGCAAGGAAAGAAAAAAAAAAAAAATGTGTCCACTTTACATTTAGTACTAGCTACGCTCCACACCCGCTCTTTTTACTTCTCTCCTCTCCTCCTCACCTTTCTCCCCCTCATCCTCTCCTAACTTCCGACTCCTCCAATCTCTTTCTCTCACACACACACACACTCTTTGACATTTTCACCATGAAGCAATTTTTTTCCATGATGCTTGTAAGTGGAAACATTTGCACAAATGAGAGGTTCTCTGACAAATCCAAAAGACACACTCTTTTCCACGTTTCCCTCTCTCCTCTCTCTCTCTCAAACAGAAAGATCTATTATGTATATATGCCAGTATTTTACATTTTGCCAACATTATTCTGAGATGTACATACTAAGTTACACACTGTAAATTCTCATCACAAACTGTTTACCAACACCATCATTTCAGATATAACAGTATAAAACTGGAAAAATCATTGAGATCCACCATGCTCCACCATTTCCTTCCCCTCCCATTTTCTTTCCTATCCCTCCTCTGCTTTCCTGCCTCCTCCTTCCCCATCATCCCATAGAAACTCCAAGCCCCATTCAAATTGTTACCTGTGTTTCAGTTAAAAGACCCCCAGCAAGTCTTCACTCTCCCTGTTCTGGCCCCTTCCCCCTCCAGGCTCTATCTCCATGCATCCGCAAATGTCACTTTCACAATGTTCTGTCATGAAGCCATTCCTGGTGATTCCCTCAACCTGATGGGATCTTTCCCCTCCTTTGAACTTCAGGGCCCCCTTGCTTGTACCTCTCTTACTGCACTCAACTAGATTATAGGACAAAATAATATCTGCCCTCTTGGAATTATATTTAATTATATTTGTACCCTGTAGCCCCTATGAGACTAACACATAACACGAATAGAGCTAAGCTGTCTGAAACCCACGTGTTTCTGTAGCAAATAATTTATTTTAGATACAGCTACCCATAAAGCTGCACGGGTACCCCGGCTCTTTGAGAAGCAAGTTATTCATTCAGAAAAGTAATCCAAAACCAGTATCCTAAGTATTTTAACACATTGCCTCAGTTTCCATAATGCCACCAACTAAATATATGACTTGAAAGTGAAAATAAATGTTAGCTCAAGTTGTTATGAAATTTTAAAATAAGAGAAAAGTGATATATTCCACAAGGAAATCAGACTTGGAATTAAAATAATTAAACAATTAAAACCATTTATCCTGCCTCTCTCAAATGTTTGGTCTTTCTCCAGAGCAACAGATGATTTTGTTTTTCAGCTTAGTCATTTGAAGAAGAAAAGGGGCTTGAAAATGGTTAAAAATCAGAAGGGGGACTTCCCTGGTGGTGCAGTGGTAAAGAATCCACCTACCAATGCAGGGGTCACGGGTTCAAGCCCTGGTCCGGAAAGATCCCACAGGCCACAGAGCAACTAAGCCCGTGCACCACAACTACTGAGCCTGAGCTCTAGAGCCCGCGAGCCGCAACTACTGAGCCCGTGTGCCACAACTACTGAAGCCCGCGCACCTAAGAACCCGTGTTCCACAACGAGAAACCACCGTAATGAGAAGCCCACGCACCGCAACCAAGAGTAGCCCCTGCTCGCCACAACTAGAGAAAGCCCGCTCACAGCAACGAAGACCCAACACAGCCATAAATAAATAAACAAACTTTAAAAAGTTAATTAATTAATTTGAAAAAAATAGCAGAAGGGAAGCACAGTGGTTAAATGTGGATAAGTGGACAGGGTCGGTGCCAAGGATATAGGCATTCAGAAATCAATCGAGTGGTTTCTGAAAAGCATTTCAGAGACTACTATATGAATCTGGGAGGAATATGTTTTGAGGGTCTTAACAAATTGGTAATTTTAATCCTTTCTACTTCACCAGTTGGTCATTCAGCTTTCAAAACTCTTTAAACTCAGTAATAAACTCAACTGTATACTCTCTCTATATTTACTATCCCAAAGAACCCTTCCTGTTATTTCTAAAACTCAACAACACTTAATTTCAGGGTTCCATCCTCACACTTGTCAGCTCAACACAATCATTTTTTCTTAATTCTTCTCTCAGATTCAGTCAAAATATTGTTTTCTCAGATTATTCCAAATACTGCTTTATTATAGTACGCAAGGTTTTCTTAATAATTTCCTCTTATTTATTTACCTTTTACACGGTCCCAACTACTTCCGTATATTCTCTCATGTCTCCAAAACATTAAATGGTGTTAAATGAGATACTAAACAAAAAAGTACTTTTAAATTTATACAATACTATGTACATACTCACTTTTTTTCTATTATTTGTCCTCATTTTTGTCCTTCATTCCTCCTTTCTACCCCCATCTCAACCATCACCACTACTACTTAGGACAATGTTTTCCAAATTCTTCAGAGCTAAAGGACACTGCATGGCACTTAGGAGGCACTTAATAAACATTCATTCAGTGTATGACTTCAGAAGGAGTTCTCAAGACTCTCTTCAGGCTACATATTCCTTCTAAAGAAACTAATCAACTTAATTTCTGGTTTTACAGGTGAAGAAATAAAGACTCAAAGACGTTAACTGACTTGCCCCAAATGATATAGATGATTAACAACAAAACCAGGATTAGAACCAGGTCTTCAAACCTCCTCACTTTTGTGTACTACTGGTGGTTTTGGTTTTTTGTTTTTGTGCTTCTTTTCCCTTCTAGGTTTTTTTCCCCTTTTTTGGGGGGTGTGTGTGTTTCTGATTATAAAAACAGAACAAGCTCACTGTAGAATATTCAGAAAGTAAAAGATGAGCATAAAATATTGTTGATTCACTTTTAAAGGGCCACTGCCTTTCACATACCCTTATCCAGGACAAATTATATGTCTCAAAACTCAGAGTTCATTTACAGAAGTGTAAGTTTAAGTCCAACTGAGTCCTATCTTCAGTTTGCAAAGTCTTAATAAAGGCAGGATCCATTTTCTTCTTTATGGATTTGTACTACAGTACCACACTCAATGCTGGTTACCAAATACCAAAATTCTTAATTTTAATTATCAACAAGTTCCTGAGGACACTGAGGTTTAGAATGTTTCTATCACAGTACATTAAAATTTAATTCAAGTAGAAGTCATTTTTTCCTTAGATGACGCTTTTCTCAGCTTTACAACTGGTTTTAAAGACTACCCGTCACAGGAAAACTGCACAGCTGCAAACACAGTGAAATCCAGGCCAATTTATGCCATCAACTACAATGCTGAAACATGACAGACACATTTGGAGTATCCTAAACAAGAGTGGTTACGTTTTTTTTTTCTTAAATTATATGTGTTAGTATATGACTGCCTTTGTCTGAATGCCCTGTAACTAATAAGTGATAAAAATTCTTACAGAGTTGAAACAGATCAACTAAAACTGTGCTGTCCAGGGGGTGGAAAAAATGGCGAGATGTTGGTCAAAGAGAACAAACTTCCAGCTATAAGATGAATAAGTTCCTGGAGGCCTAATATATGTAATATAGTGACTACAGTTAATAATAATGTATGCCTGAAATTTTCTAAAAGAATAGATCTCAAGTGTTCTCATCTCTCTCTCTCTCTCTCTCTCTCTCTCTCTCTCTCTCTCTCTCACACACACACACACACACTCACACATACACACAAAACTAGTAACTATGTGAGGTGATTAATATGTCAATTAGCCTGACTGGTAATTTCACAATGCACACATGTATCGAAATAGCACATTGTACACTTTAATTATGCATATAACTTTTATTTGCCAATCATACTTCAGTTTAAAAAAAAAAACTGTTCAGTCCAATAAGGTAGCCCACATGTAGCTATTGAGCATTTGAAATATGACTAGTCCTAAGTGAGGTGTGCTATAAATATAAAATACACATGAGATTTCAAAGACTGAGTATGAAGAAAGAAATAACTCATTTTTATAACAGCTACATATTAAAATGATAATATTTTAGATAACGAGTTAAAGAAAATATTATTAAAATTGATTTTACCTGTTTCTTTTTCCTTTTTTTAAAATCTGGCTACTAGAAAATTTTAAATTATGTATGTGGCTCACTTTGAGGTTTGCATCCTATTTTGAGGGGGGAAGCACTTAACTAACCGCAGCAAAAGAAAAAGAGACAAATTGATACAACAAAAAACAAAGGGGAAAACATTCCCCATTCCCTTGGACCTGGAATAGCCCAGAACCTTTCTACTCTGTGGTCACAAAAGAAACCCAACCATTCTCTGTTCTTCAGTAACCTGACTTACAGCTTACTACCTCTGAACAAGAATTGCAGGCAAACCTTAAATAAACAGCACACTGAATTTTTACACCTTGATAGACACTTCATACACTTAGCCTAAACCTAAACTGTCAGGGAAAAGGAAGAAAGAATATACCTTATTTCCCAATGGGAGAGCTTCCTTCTTATTCAAAAGGAAATGTACTTCATGAGAATCTCTACCCTAAGCAACTGTTCTTTCCTGTTAAGGACCCCAAAATTCCTACCTGTTTTTCTCTTACATGATGGTTGATAATGTAAGAAATGTGGCCAAATATAAAGGTGCCCTTTAGAAAGACTTCCACTAAACAAGCAGTATTCCATGTTGTTATGACTCTGAGGCCTCTTGTGAAGATTTTTTAAAGGGTCACAACAGGTTTAAATTAACCCCACAGAAAGAATCTGGCATTTTAAAAGGATCTGATGACTCAAAACATTCTTTTGGACTCTCCCAGCCTCTTCACTGGAAATGTCCTCAGGACAGTCATACCAGTTAGTTTTCTTTTATGCTAGCCCAAGTCAAGTACAAACTTGAAATGTGAGATAAAGATAATTACTTTAGGCTCTCCTTGTTCACCAGGTGTTTTGTTTTTGTTTGTTGGGAGTTTTTTGTTTGGTTGGGTTTTTGTTCTTTTGTTGGGGGAGGGGGAGTATTTGTTTTACTTCTCCATTTGAGTGGAAAATAATAGCAAAATAATAATAGCCAATTCCAAGGCAGAAATTACCAGAGTCCTCACTAGAACTCAGAAGTCGACTCTTTATACCAGGCTTTATTTTGTCAAGCTCTACTTAACTCTGCCTGTCTCTACGTCTGAGCAAAACATGAAGAAGCTAGAAATTCTAACAAAGTCCCCAAAGGTAGCTAAGGGTAGCCATAGAGTCACCCGCCAGCCAGTCACTCTAAGTAAGGAATCCTGACATATTAAAGATAGACCTGGCATGAAGCTGCAAGAAATGGGGGTACAGTTTAAGAAAAGGAATCAAATAGTTGTTAAGGCTAAACATCCTAACTTCTTTGTGTAGAGCTGGGTTTCTCAATCTCACACTATTGGTATTTGGGGCCAGAAAATTCTTTATTGAGGGCGATGTTCTGTGAATTGTAGGATACTTAGCAGCATCCATGGCCTCTCTCCCCACTAGATACCAGTAGTAATCTCCTTCCCACACACCCCCACCACGAGTTGTGACAACCAAATAGGTCTCCAGACATTGTCAAACATCCCCTGGGATACAAAAAATGCCCCTGGCCAAGAATCACTGGTAGAGAGCAAAAGCACCTGGAAAAAGCTGCAGTAGCCGCCATATCAAAGGCAGCTTTCTCTGTACGCAGGGTTTTAAGTTGTACTCAAACAGCTGGTCTTGTGTACCTCGTAAGAAATACTTTTGACGAAGTTTCAGATATGACCAAACATGAAGGATAACAATTTAATGAAGTACTCTAGGGATCGGAACCAGCCGAGCTTCACATGACACAAGGTTCTTCAACTACAGTGTAAGTGAAGCTTCCGGCCTCAGTAACTAATTTAGTTTGTAAACATTTTTCTTTATTAGATTAACCAACAATTATTCAGAAGACATGATGTTCCAACACCTAAACTCAGATTGTTATTTTTTTTACTATAGTTTTAACTAAAAATAAGGTACCATGGACTTCCCTGGTGGTGCTGTGGTTAAGAATCTGCCTGTGGGGCTTCCCTGGTGGCGCAGTGGTTGAGAGTCCGCCTGCCGATGCAGGGGACACGGGTTCCTGCCCCAGTCCGGGAAGATCCCACCTGCCGCGGCGCGGCTGGGCCCGTGAGCCATGGCCGCTGAACCTGCGCGTCCGGAGCCTGTGCTCCGCAACGGGAGAGGCCACAACAGTGAGAGGCCCGCGTACCGCAAAAAAAAAAAAAAAAAAAAAAAAGAATCTGCCTGTGGGTTTGAGCCCTGGTCTGGGAAGATCCCACATGCCACGGAGCAACTAAGCCCATGTGCCACAACTACTGAGCCTGTGCTCTAGAGTCCGTGAGCCACAGCTACTGAACCCACGTGCCACAACTACTGAAGCCCGCACGCCTAGAGCCCATGCTCCGCAACAAGAGAAGCCACTGCAATGAGAAGCCCACGCACTGCAACAAAGAGTAGCCTCCGCTCTCCACAACTAGAGAAAGCCCGTGCACAGTAATGAAGACCCAAAGCAGCCAAAAATAAATAAATAAATAGATAGATAAATAGATAAATAAAAGAAATGAGGGAGGGCTTCCCTGATGGCGCAGTGGTTAAGAATATGCCTGCCAAAAAAAAAAAAAAAAAAAAAAAAAGAATATGCCTGCCGATGCAGGGGACACGGCTTCAAGCCCTGGTCCGGGAAGATCCCACATGCCGTGGAGCAACTAAGCCCGTGCACCACAACTACTGAGCCTGCGCTCTAGAGCCTGCGAGCCACAACTACTGAGCCCGCATGCCACAACTACTGAAGCCTGTATGCCTAGAGCCTGTGCTCCGCAACAACAGAAGCCACCACAATGAGAAGCCCGCGTGCCACAACGAAGAGTAGCCCCCACTCGCCACAACTAGAGAAAGCCTGTGCACAGCAACGAAGACCCAAAGCAGCCAAAAATAAATTAATTAATTAAATTTTAAAAAAATAAGAGGGAAAAATTTAAAATAAATAAGGTACCACTCTGTGACCCATACAATTACCAAAAAATTAACAGGACTGAGAACATCCAGGAACTGTAGGAAAACAGGTATTCTCAGATACCCTTCTAGGAATGTAAATTGCTACTTACAAAGCAATTTGGCAGCATCTACCAAACTTTTTTACTCAAAATTCCACTTCTAGGAATCTATCCTACAGATGTGCTCACCTCTGCACGAGGAGAGGTATGCATTAAGCAGTTCCCATAGCACTGTTTACAACAGCAACAAATTAGAAATACTTCAAATGTCAATAAGAAAATAGTTTTAAATAAATTACTGTATATTCACACCTTGGAAGACTGTACACCTATTTTTCTTTAAAAAAGCAACAATAAGACAAACTGTTAAGTGGAAAATAAATGTACAAAGAAATATATATAGAGAGAGAGAGAGAAAGAGTATGGTCTCATGTTTGTAAAAATAAACATGTATATATTTGTGTAGATGCAGACAAAGAAAAAAATCTGAAAGAATATACACCAACTTGTTTTCATTTTTTCGACAAGTGTGTGCTTTTTTAAGCCATTAACAGTAATTTTCAAGACACAGACTTAAAATTAGACTTGGGCTATCTTCCTTTTTCAAATTTAAGGCCTAAAAACTGTTTTTTTCTTTGTGTCACTTCTTTGATAAATCAAGCTTTGTGGATAATTCTATATCACACACTGGGATGTACTGGTGTCCACTGCTTGTTCACCAACATTATGCTGACATTGTTATGCCTTCAAAGCAAGTCACATAGGCTTAATTCAATTTGCCAAACCAGCTTCAAAGAGGTAAGAAACCTCACCAAGCTGCCCTCCTGAACCATAACCAGTTGACAACTAAGAACATATCCAGAAAGAAGTAGTTTAATTTAGCAGAAATTTTTTTAATTTTTATGAAATGTTTAATAAATGTTTTATTGTTTAATTTAGCAGACTCTGATCTTAGGCAGTCAAATTTAAATTTGATTCTAATTGTCTTTTTCAATTTATTGATCTAAATGATCAATACTTAATGATGTGGCTTTTCCTTTCCTACTTAAATCTCCAATGAATAACCAAAGTCAAACGTGTGAAGGACTGACAGACCTGATGATTAATAAAATTAAAACCTCAATTCTAGACTTAAATAACAAACGATTTTATCTGGGTGCACAGTAGAAAATTTCTGGTTCTACAATAAACGAGAAGACACAGTTCAAAACAAAATGTCAGGCACTCACCGTAACAGCTATGGCCTTTAAACCATCCTAGCACCCCTCCCTCTACCTCAGTTCTAACCAGTTTAACTGCTTTTAAATGGAACATTCTAAATTATAAAAATAAAATGTATTTCCTCCTGCTTAAGCTTTCCCATTTTTCCAAGACATTTTAACCTTTATTCGGGCATTTATCACAAATATACTACATCCATACGATACCATTTCTAAATATTTTACACAGAGATGCATAAATATGAGTGTGATACTATTTCCTTTCCATTTAAAGAACAATATGACGAAAGAACCTTGAAGGTCTTTATTCAATTAGAACCCTGGATCTGAAGACTGGCTCCATGGGATTTCATAAAACTTGAGTCCACATCAAAAGGTCACAATCCTTTTCTTTCTTGACAAGCACCATCTCTAAATAAACCATAGCCCTTCACTCTCCAAAGGTAACTAACAGAGTACAGGGTAAGTAACTGGGTAGAAACACATGAGGCTGCTCAAAGTTTACCCAGAAACTGGAAAGTAACTCAATGCTTGCTGCAAGCTGCCAAAGAACACTGCTCCTTTCATGGCCAGAAACACACTCATTTTAGTGGCAACACCTGGTATCACATCTCTATTGTTCATATTTCTTTTGTCACAAATATCAATAAATCTCATTTCCTTATTCACCTAGGAGAAGATAATACATTTAGTGAACCTTTGGCAATAACTGAATTCAGTTTCTATAGCTAATGTCTTATTTTAAGCATGATACCAATTCAGTCAACAAAATAATCATCTTAGAAATGAAGTTAATATCTTTCCCTTATAAGTTAGATAGCTTTTTTTAGTTAGGATCAACCAAGTCTTGAGGGGCTATTTGAATGTTTGTCTTTTTGTCTTGAGACCAAATGCCCTAAATCCATTAAAGAGACAAATAATGTGGGTTTTATTAAGTGAAAAGGCAAAAGCTTGCTTAAATTAAGTTTTACTTAAAACAGAAACTACTTAATATATACATGTTTCTCAACAAATCTATATCAGATGGTTTCAGCTGACCATTTCACTACCTTCTTGACATGGTTTTAGAGAAGAATGTTTTTCAAGCTTCACGTACATGAACCTTTGGAAGGGTTTTAAGTGTTTGTGGATCTTTACATGCTAGTAATTGTATCATTAATATCATTAAAGAAAATACAAGGACAAAAGATTTTTCTGAATTCAGTACATTTTTTTTAAAAAATTGTGCTTTATTAATCACAAGCACCTATATACATCTGAAAAACACTAGTACATTTATGCCCAAGGCCTATTTATTTAGTCAGCAGCTCAGGGGTTTGCATAGATGACTGAACCCCTTACAATAACTACATATCGCTCATCTTTTAAAGCCCACAGTTGGGAACCACTGGCAGGGAATATGAAATAGAAAAGTGCCTAGTTACAAACAGTATAGATCTCTAGAGTAAGTATTTGGAATCTGAAGTGACAATTTATTGTGTTAGGTATGAATATGCTTTTTCCCTCTAAAACTACAATTCCAAATTTAAAATCAAAATTAGTCACAAAAATCATTTACATACAAGCATTTACTTCATAGGCAATTTTTAAGAAATGCAATTACTCATAAAAAGGCTTCAGGACACCCTGGAACACAGGACAAGGCAGCTTCCATTTCTACCACCACCGAGGGAAGGTTGATTTTAGTCCTGAGTTACACTGCCCTGCCAGACCATCTGTAACTATAATCTTAATAAGACTTTGAAGGTATCACAAGTCAGAGCTGCTTGTGAATGAGATAAATACACATGGCAGAAATGCATAAATACAAATTATAAAACAGCCACCTCACCATGAAACTAGAACAGCTGTGGTAGTAATGATAAGAATGGGGAAAAGAGCAATAAAAACACAGATATAGTGACTTCTCTGCCCTATCCTTCCCTTACTAATGCACAGAGAATTGATCGATGTTTGGTAGTATCTTGTGTATTGCAAATGAGAAATAAACCAAAGCATTTTTGCTCTGGATGAGTCCCAAGAGACCATCTATCCTGGACCCACTGTGTCATTTTACAGATGAGAAAACTCAAGTACATAAGTGGCATGCTCCAGGTTGCTCAGTTGACAACTGATAGCAAGTCGTAGTCCCAGAACTTCTGGTTCCTAGTGCAGCATCTCTAGTGTCTTATCTGGTATTTCACAATCCCTCTCACATGTCCTAATCTAGATCTGATTCGCATTTATATTGAAAATTATCTTGACAACGATAACTACTTAAAACAGACTTTCTCACACTTCATTTTACTATCCTGCAGATCATTTAAATTGAGCCTCAGAGTTTACCCATCTATGGAAGTGGTGGTGGTGGATATGTTTTTTGGGCACTGGGAGTTTTTCTTATAAGAACATATGAAAAACAAATGTGTCCAAAAAACCAGTTTCAAATGCAACTTTTCAAGAAACAAATTTACTTTAACGAAGTCCAATTTGGTTTTCAGAAACCAATGACCTAGATTTACTTTACTTTAACTAAATCAGATGGGTGCATCATCTCCCATTCAAATAAACACATCAAGGTGCCAAATGAAGATGCATAATTATACTGCCAAATGCTGCAGGCTTTTTTTTTTTTTTTAAACCAACTAAGTCTCTGTGACAGGAAACAGTTTACAATGACTAAATTCTAAACTCTGGAGTTAGGACACAATACTAAAACTGACCTGAATAATTTTTATAAACTTTAAGGTTAGTTGTTAACAACACAGAAACAATAAATACTAATAAAGAAACTTCAAAATGAATTAATCAGAAATATGACAGGTTGTACGTAGCACGATAACAACAGCTAAAATTTACAGAGTACTTATTGGGGACAGATACAATTTTAAGTGCCTTCCACATGTTAACTCATTTAATTTTTAAAACCCCACATGTCGGGGGACTTCTCTGGTGGCACAGTGGTTAAGACTCCGCGCTCCCAACGCAGGCAGCCCAGGTTCGATGCCTGGTCAGGGAACTAGGTCCCACATGCATGCCGCAACTAAGAGTTCACATGCCACAACTAAGGAGCCCGCCTGCCGCAACTAAGGAGCTGGCAAGATGCAACAAAGAGCCTGCCTGCCACAACTAAGACCCGGCACAACCAAATAAATAAATAAATATCAAAAACCCCATACGTAGGTACTATCATTATCTTATACTTTACAAACTAAAAAAACAAGGCAGAGACAAATTAAATGATGAGCTCACAGTCAGATGCTAGTAAGGGATTTAAACTCAGAAAGTGTAGCTCTAGAGTCTGTATAGGAAATGCTAACAAGACACAAAGATGGTGGAAAATTTACATGAAATGCCCAGAATATCTAGACAAATCTAGAGAGACAGAAAGTAGATTAGTGGTTGCCTGGGGCTGGGGGAAGGGGTAGAGAAAGGAATGGACAGTGACTGCTAATAGGTATAGGGTTATTTTTTGAGGTGATAAAAATGTTCTAGGGACTTCCCTGGTGGCACAGTGGTTAAGAATCCGCCTGCCAATGCAGGGACACGGGTTCGAGCCCTGGTCCAGGAAGATCCCACATGCCGCGGAGCAACTAAGCCCATGCGCCGCAGCTACTGAGCCTGCGCTCTTGAGCCCATGTGCCACAACTACTGAATCCTGCGTGCCTAGTGCCCGTGCTCCACCACAAGAGAAGCCACCACAATGAGAAGCCTGTGCATCGCAACGAAGAGTAGCCCCCGCTCACCGCAACTAGAGAAAGCCCGCGCTCAGCAACAAAGACCCAACACAGACCAAAATAAATAAATAAATAAATTTTTTAAAAAAATGTTTTAAAATTATTCTGTGGTGATAGTTACACAAATCTGTGAATATACTAAATAACTAGTGAACTGTATACTATAAACGGGTAAACTGTATGGTATGCATATAATAGTCATCCCACAGTATCCTCAGGGAATTGGTTTTAGGACACATACCCCACCCACATACCAAAATCCTAAGGTGCTTAAGTCCCTTATGTAAAATGGCATAGTATTTGCATATATGGCATAGTACTTGCATATAACTTATGCACATTGTCCCTTATAACTTCAAATCATTTCTAGATTACTTATAATACGTAATGTAAATAGTTGTAAATACAATGTAAATGCTATGTAAATAGTTGCTAGCATGAAGTAAATTCAAGTTGTGCATTTTGGAGCATTCTGAAATTTTTGTTTCCTGAATATTTTCAATCCACGGTTGGTTGAATCCGCAGATTTGGAACCTGAGGATAGGGAGGGCCAACTGTTTACCTCAATAAAGCTGTTTAAAAAAGAAAAGATGGTGGTGAAATATATTCAAAACTGAACCATATTCAGTAGAAAAAAATGGAGATGACAGTTATGTAAATTGCTACTATTAGGGAAGCAATTTGAATTCTCTGTTTTTGCAACTTTAAATCTAAAATTATTTTAAGTTCTGGGTTTTTTGTTGTTGTTGTTGTTGTTGTCTTTAATGGAAGCATCAACACAGCATAAAGTAGAAGGTACCAGAGCTAGAGGCATGAGGTTCTGGGCCTGCCTCCTACCACCTGCAACTTCCCTTATCTAAATAATGAGGATGATAACACCCATCCTCCTCACTCCCTCACCTGCCATGAGAACCAAATGAAACGTAAGGTGAGGAAAGACAGCCAGGATAACAGCAGAGATGACCACTGGAGCAAAGACTCTAATGGATGAGTTAACTATGACTCAAAAGGGTTAAGTTCTTGCCAAGGGTCATACACAGGTAGAAAGCAGCAAATCACCAAGGCCTGTTCTCTTCCACTCCCCCATACTCCCTCTATGAATACAAGAAATCTTTGTATTGGCATTAGTCAGCAGTTATCTGGATTCCTTCTGCCAGGAAGACGGAAGGGTGAGAAGGGAACTGGAGAAATGTACACATTATGTCATAACTCATCATTCTCCAAAATGCAGAGAAGCTGAGCATGAGTACTCTCCTTCCTCAAACGACAAGCAAAAATGTTCTGGCTCAGTTTCCAATATTAAAAAAAAGTCAGTGGTTCCCAAAATGGGTAGTCGAATGAAGCAGAGGACATATGACCTAATATTCTAGTAGCACTGCTTTATGTTCTTTATATTTCAGTCTTGTTGCTCAACAAGCACTGATCTAACCAAGAGATATACTACTATTTAGCTAAGTCAATTACTTGATGTAACTTGATAAAAAAGGCAAATTAATATAAATTACTCACAGTCGTGGATAAGATAGAATTAGCCCTTCCCAAAAAAATGTAGGCTTAATTTAAAAATAAATTCAGGGGCTTCCCTGGTGGCACAGTGGTTAAGAATCCGCCTGCCAATGCAGGGGACACGGGTTCGAGCCCTGGTCCGGGAAGATCCCACATGCCGTGGAGCAACAAAGCCACAACTACTGAGCCTGCGCTCTACAGCCCGTGAGCCACAACTACTGAGCCCACGTGCCACAACTACTGAAGCTCACGCACCTAGATCCCGTGCTCCGCAACAGGAGAAGCCACCACAATGAGAAGCCCGCGCACTGCAACGAAGAGTAGCCCCCGCTCGTCACAACTAGAGAAAGCCTGTGCACAGTAACAAAGACCCAACGCAGACAAAAATAAATTAGTAAAAATAAATAAATTTTAAAATAAGTAAATAAATAAATTCAGAATTATTTTCAAGACCGTGAGCCCCTCCCCTCCAAAAAGCCTGAAGAACATACAACAAAATGTTTGAAATGGTAATCATCTCTGGAGCTGAGAATAGGTGATTATTTTTATGTCCTTCTATAATGTTCATCTGTATTTTCTATAATGATATATGCATGACTTTTATAACTTTGAAAAAGTTTCCTTTTTTCTTTTTCAGAAGAAGACCAAAAAACACATTCAACTATTCACAGAGGAACAATCTGTACATTTGGAGGGTGGTGCGGGGAGGTTCAGAAAAACTTAGCTGAAGGCTTCTAACTGGAATTGTTATGTCAAAATCTCCTCTAGCAACTGTATATTCCAAAAGACAATATTCAATCAGTAGTACTTTAATTTTAATGGTTATTAAAACATTACTCGTCACATACTAAATTATAATGGAACTGAAGCACTGGTGGCAAAAGAACTCTAAAAATTAAAAAAGAACTTTCATCAAATTTAAGACTCTGTGACTAATCTTAAATCATTTCTGTTAGTACAGTTCTTTCCTAAATAAAAGATAAACTAGTACCACCATATTTTTGTTATATGAAATTGATAAAAATATTAGAAGAAATAAGCTGAATATAAACAATTAACTGGGTGCTATGGAGAACATAAAAATCTAAGATTATTCCTACTTCCAAGGAACTGAAAATCTTAACGAGAGAATGGACAATTTTTTATATTAAAAGGTTGTACATTATGCGGTGAGTGTAAAATCTGCAAAGCTGTACGTGGGAGCCCTGAAAGGTATGCTAGTAAGGCAGCCCAATATATGGGAATGGTCCAATAAGCAGTACACCCCATACATCAAGAATTACATACTCAAGGAGCTTGGGCAAGATGGCAGAGCAGGAAGATCCTGAGCTCACCTCCTCCCACAAGTACACCAAAATGGCAGCTACTTACAGAGCAACTATTGATAAGAAAGACCAGAATCTAGCAGAAAAGATCTTCTACAACTGAAGATACAAAGAAAGAACCACAATGAGATGGGTAGGAGGGGCAGGGTTGCGGTATAGTCAGAACCCATAGAGTCCGAACCCATACCCTTGAGTGGGCAATTCACAAGCAGGAGGATAATTACAATTGCAGAGGTTCTGCACAAGCAGCAACAGGTCTGAGCCCCACATCGGGCTCCCCAACTCCAGGGATCCTGCAGCAGACAAGCCCCCTTCTGGGTCCGGCTTTGAATACCAGTGGGACTGACTTTCACAAGACCCAAAGGGCTGTGGGAAATAAGAGACTCCACTCTTAAAAAGCACATACAAAATCTCACATGCTCTGGGACCTAGGGCAGAGGCAGTCATTTGAAAGGAGCCTGGGTCAAACCCACCTGCTGATCTTGGAGAATCTCCCAGAGACGCAGGAGGCAACTGGAGCTCCGCCTGGGGACATCAAACACTGGCAGCAACCATTATTGGGAGCTTGTTCAACCATGTGGACACTGGTGTCGGCAAGCGACATTTTGGAATCCTCCCTCTAGCTTATTAGCACTGGGGATCTGGATCCGCCTATCAGACTGTCAGCACCAGTACTGGGAAGTCTCAGGCCAAGCAACTAGATGCGCAGGGACACAGCCCCACCCGCCAGCAAGCAGGTTGCCTTAAACCCCCCTGAAACTACAGCTACCCCAGGACAGGGCCCTGTTCACCAGAGGGCCCAGGACGCAGCTCCACTCACCAGTGAGCAGGCATCAGCCCCAGGAACCCCTGGGCCTGGCCCCACCCACCAGTGGGCAGGTACCAACCCCAAGACTCACTGGGCCTCAGCCCTGCCCACCAGCAACATACCAATTCCGGGACCCCCAGGCTTATAGTCAGAGACTCTGGGACCTGGCTCCACCTACTAGAAGGTCAGCACTAGACCGGGACCAACCTCACGTACCAGTGGGCAGGCACCAGCCCCAGGACCACCGCAGCCCCACAGACTGACATATCAGGACCCATGCAACATGCCAGCAGGCTGGCAAAAGCCCTAGGATCCCCAGGGCCCTGGTCCTGTCCACCAGCAGACCAACACCAGCTCTGGGACACCTTGGGCCCATCAGCCAGCAGCCACACCCACTAGTGGGCTGATACCAGCTTCAGAACCCCCAAGGCCCTGCAGCCAGAGACCCCAGAACCCGGCCCCACCCACCAGCAGTTAAACACCAGCTCTGAAATACCTTAAACTCCTCAGCCAGTCACCCCAGGATCCAGCCCCACTCACCAGCAGGCCAGCACCAGCTTTGGAACACCCCGAAACCCACAAGCAGCCATGACAAGAACTGGCCCCACCCACCAGCAGGCCTACACTAGATCCAGGAACACTGGTCCTGTAACCACTCACTCCAGAACCCTGTTCTGCCTACCAGTGAGCCAGCATTACCTGTGGGACCCCCCCTGGGGTTCCGCAGACAGCTACCTCATGACCTGGCCTTGCCAACCAGTGGCCAGCAGCCTCCACACAAGGCAAGGTCTGGCAACCAACTGGGCTGGGGGCCAGCCACACCTACCAGACTGCCCATATCAGTCAGCCCACCACAACAGAAGGACCCATGCAGCCTACATAGGGGGCACTCCTAGAGCATATAGCCCTGGTGACCAGAGGGAAGTGGTGCTGGCACGCATAGGACGTCTCCTACAAAAGTCCACTTCTCTAAGGTCAAGAAACATAATCAAAAAAAAAAAAAAGAAACATAATCAACCTACCAGACACATAGAAATAAAAACAGCAAATTGGGCAAAATGAGGTGACAGAGGAATATGCTGCAAATGAAGGAACAAGATAAAACCCCAAAAGAAGAGCTAATTGAAGTGGAGATAGGCAAGCTACCCAGTAAAGAGTTCAAGGTAATGATGGTAAAGATAATCAAAGAACGTGGGAGAAGAATGGATGAGCAGAGTGAGAAGTTAGAAGTTTTTTAAAAAGAGTTAGAAAATATAAAGAAGAACCAGAGATGAAGAATACAGTAACTGAAAATTTTTTTAAAAACTAGAAGGAATCAACAGTAGATTAAATGATACAGAGGAATGAATCAGCAAGCTGGAAGACAGAGCAGTGGAAATCACTGAAGCTGAACAGAAAAAAGAATAAAAAGAAACGAGGACAGTTTAAGAGACCTCTGAGATAACATCAAGTGTACTAACACTCGCATTACAGGGGTCCCAGAAGGAGAAGAGAGAGAGAAAGAGGCAGAGAACATACTTGAAGACACAATAGCTGAAAACTTCCCTAACCTGGAAACAGACATTCAGGCTCAGGAAGCACAGAGAGTCACAAAAAACGGATCAATCCAAAGAGGACCACACCAAGACACACTGTAATTAAAATAGCAAAAATTAAAGATAAAGAGAATATTAAAAGCAGCAAGGGAAAAGCAACAAGCTACGTACAAGGGAACTTCCAGAAGGCTATCAGCTGACTTTTCAGCAGAAACTCTGCAGGCCAGAAGGGAGTGGCATGATATATGTAAAATGATGAAAGGTAAAAATTTACAACCATAAAATTTCATTCAGATTTGATGGAGAGATCAAAAGTTTTACATACAAGAAAAAGCTGAAAGAGTTCAGCACCACCAAACCAGCTTTATAAGAAATGTTATGAAAGTAGTATGGAAACACAAAAGAGCCCAAATAGCCAAAGCAATCTTGAGAAAGAGCAGAGCTGAAGGTATCACACTCCTTGACTTCGGACTATACTACAAAGCTACAGTAATCAAAGCATTATGGTACTGGCACAAAAACAGACACATAGATCAAGGGAACAGAACACAGCACCCAGAGATAAACCCACACATTTGTGGTCAATCTACGAGAAAGGAGGCAAGAATATACAATGGGGAAAAGACAGTCTCTTCAATAACCAGTGCTGGGAAAACTGAACAGCTACATGTAAAAAAATTAAATTAGAATATTTTCTTATACCATATACAAAAGTAAACTCAAAATAGATTAAACACCTAAATGTAAGACTGGAATTCATAAAACTCCTAGAAGAAAACATAGGCAGAACACTCTTTAACATAAAACATAGCAATATTTCTTTGGATCTGTCTCCTAAGGCAAAGGAAACAAAAGCCAAAATAAACAAATGGGACTAATTAAACTTAAGAGATTTTGCAAAGCAAAGGAAACCATCAACAAATCAAAAGGACAACCTACGGAATAGGAGAAAATATTTGCAAATGATATGACAATCATAAATAGTCTATCTCCTCTTAGGTATAATGAAACTGTGAGAATTGTATGAGGGCCTTGAAAGCCCTTATTAATAGCAGATTGCAAGGGAAAACATTTGGAAAAACCCCAATCAACTCAAACAAACAAAAAAATTCTGCTTTACTAGGAAGGGCATCGCCCTGTTTTTAAAAACAAAACAAAACAGAAAAACTCTTTGAAGTTCTGATTTAGCATGCAGCACCAAAATCACATGCCAGGGTCCTGAGTCCCAAATTTGAAAACATAAGTTCATTACTCAGAAATGAAATCTGGGTAAACAGCCAGGGAGTATGAGCTACTTCCAAAATTTTTTTTTCTTCCAAATGAAAAATCAGCTACAGGTATGGATTATTCCTATCACACTACCTGGGTAGCCACTTGGGAGACCCAGACACACTGTATACATTATAAACTTCAAAGTTCTGATTTCACCAAACAGCCCTCGTGTTTTCTTGGCAAGAACCATGGCCACTGAGCCTGCACGTCCGGAGCCTGTGCTCCGCAACGGGAGAGGCCACAACAGTGAGAGGTCCGCGTGCCGCAAAAAAAAGAAGAAGAAGAGATCACTGAGGACTAAAGTAATCAAGAAATATTTCATGGGTAAGACAAAGTTTTGAACCATGAAATCTTAGAGCTGGAAAAGATCGTATTATAGCATTAGCAGGATCACGTAATCTGGTTACCCCCAAGGAACTTTCCAAAGATGCCAAAAACAGCTTTACATCCCTAAGGTTAAAAAGATAATTAAACTCAGTAGTAACTACTTTAAAATTGAGGAAATCCACATAAACAGTGGGGACTATGCAACCGTAATAATAACCACCTCCTCACACACTCTTTCCATTCACTCTCCCCCGCAAATCCTTCCCCACTCTCAAAAGACCAGGCAAGGGAGGCTGTGTCCGTGGTGTCAGCCTGTCTCCAAACAGTCTCTTTCAAAGTTTGAAGGAATATCTTTTGCTGAGGATTTAACTCCTCACATCCTTTTACATCGCTTTATAATCTTTCTCGAACCCGGTTTCTGAAAGCTGAGAATCAACAATCTATATCCCCTCTTTAATTTACAGAGTTCCCCAGAGAAACTCATCCATTCACAGGCAACATTTACTGATCACCTTATACTATCCTGCTGCACATGCCAGAAACTTAGCTGGGAACATAATGGACATATCACCTGCTTCCCAAGGTATCACTGGGTGGAAGAGAAAAATATTACAAACAAATTACAAAACTGTGTGGGAGTATTATCACAGACATAAAAAAGCATATACTCTAGAAATCCAAAATAGGAACTAACAATTTTGTATAAAAAGCCTGGCAAGGCTTTCAAGAAAATACAGTGGTTCATTCATTCTACAATTACTTATTAAGCATGTACTATGTACCAGGCACCGCATGGGCACAACAATGAATATTTGCCCTAGATGTTGAAAGACTAAGTAGGGAGTTTACTACATAAAGAGGGACAGGAGATGGGGAAAGATTTCTTAGTCAAGAAAAAAAGCACAAGCAGAGTCATGAAGTAGGAAAAGAGTATGACATAGGTGAGATATTCAGCATAGGTTCAAACATTGGTGAGATACTCAGCATGTCTAGAAAGGATGTGCTAAAGAAATAGAGGGCCAGCTTTAAATGTCAAACTTAAGTATTTAGATTTTATCCTTTATGGACAATAAGAAACAGATAGACATTTCTGAAGAGCGAAGTGACATGGTCAGCATGGAGTTTTTAGAAAAAGATCTCTTTTGTGGAGGACAGACTGGTGTAAGCAGGGCAAACAGACAGTGACTTGCGCACTGTCAATCAGTTCATTAGTGGTAAAAGTGACTAAAACCCAGGTTCTCTTGTTCCTATCCCAACATTCCACAGAATAGCTTGGGACTATAAAGCAGGAAGAGGGACTTCCCTGGTGGCACAGTGGTTAAGACTCTGCGCTCTCATTGCAGGCGGCCCGGGTTCTGTCCCCGGTCAGGGAAGTAGATCCCACATGCATGCCATAACTAAGAGTTCGCATGCCACAACTAAGAGTTTGCATGCCACAACTAAGGAGTCCACCTGCCGCAACTAAGACCCAGTGCAACCAAATAAATAAATATTTTTTAAAAAGAAGAGGAAATTTAAAAAAAGGAAGAAAAGCACAATTCAATAAAGGAAAAAATGAGATAAGTGGGACTTCATCAAGATGAAAAACTGTTCTGCTTCAAAAGACACTATCAAAAAAGTGAAAGACAACCCACAGTATGGGAGAAAATATTTACAAATCATGTATCTGATAAGAAACTTGTGCTCAGAATATTAAAGGAACTCTCGCAACTCGATAACAAAAAGATAAACCAAAAATTGGCAAATGATTTGAACAAAAATTTCTCCAAAGAATATGCACAAATGACCAATAAGCACATGAAAAGATGCTAAACATCATGAGCCATCAGGAAAATACAAATCACACCCAATAGGACGGCGCTAATCAAAAAGACAAAAGAATAACAAGTGTTGCCAAGGATGTAGAAAAATCAGATCCCTTATACATTGCTAATGGAAATGCAAAATGGCACACCACTGTGAAAAACAGTTTGGCAACTCCTCAAAAAGTTAAACACAGAATTACAATATGACCCAGTAATTCTATGCCTAAAGTATTTACCAAAGAAAACTGAGAACATGTCCACACAAAAACACAGCGTACTCGTAATAGCCACAAAATGGAAACAATCCAAATGTTCATCAACTGACAAATGGATAAGTAAAGTGTGTTACGATGGAATATGATCAACCATAGAAAGGAATGAAGCAGATACATGTCACAACATTAGGAACCTTGGAAACATGCTAAATGAAAGAAGTCAGTCACAAAGGACCACATAACATACGATTCCATTTATGTGAATAGAATAGGCAAACCTATACACAGAAAGTAGATTATGGTTGCCAAGGACTAGGGGTGGCAGGGGTGGGGGCAGGAAAATGAGGAATAACTGATAATGGATATAGTTTCTTTTAGGAGGAACAAAAATGTTCCAACATTAGACAGCAGTAATGGTTGCACAACTCTGTGAACACACTAAACACTGAATTGAACACTTTAAATGGGAGAACTGTACAGTATGTAAGTTATATCTCAATAAAATTTCTTGAAAAAAGCAGTAAGAAAAAGGCTGGGTATTTTAGGCCATGGGAAGAGAAGAAAAAAAAAAGGTGGGGAAGTAGTAAGCACTAAAGCACTGTTAGTGGGCTTTCAAAAACTCTCTAGATGCCTTACAGAAAGGATTTGGGACCTACAAGGCCTGGAAGAATAATGAGGGACCGCTCCTGCCTGCCTGCAGGCTGTTGAGTGTGAAGCCCTCCTAAATGCCCTTGGCCCTCGCATTCCAAATACCCTACTTACTAATTATCTTGCTCCTGGACTGATCCAAGGAGGGCAGTGCGAGTGTCTTCCAGAAGCCATAGGATAAACATGGCACATCTCCCTGGAGCCATAAACTTTACTAAAAACACCAATTTTTAGAATGAAAAGAAGCTAATATATTATGGAATGCAAAAATCTCTGAAATTGTAAAGTAAAAAAAAAGACTTCAAAGAAATTGCAGGATTGTGGCAAGGGCAATTCTCTTACGCCTAGAGGCACCTCAGTGGATAAATTTGAGCATTACCCTACTGATCTGTCTTATACCAACAGGAGAGCCTTAGTTTGTAACATCCCTCCTTGTAGAGGCCTAGCTTGAATGGCTCCTAAATGCCTTTGCCATCAAATGTAATTGCCAGATTGAAGCCTGCAAGTCCTTACTCCACTCCCTGCCCTCCCACCCGGTCCCCAACACACTCCTATACACACCAGTGCTCTCCTCCTGCCCCGGTAGCTCTCTGCCCCCACTACCACACATATGCTTTTCTCTCCTCACACAACCTCACACTCCTCTCTATGGAGCCACTTTGCACACGTCAAAGTCCCTGCCCATTCCTTGCTAAACCTGGCTACCCACCCCAGCTGCAGGCCTTGTGAATGCTATGACAACCCCTTCCCTCTCCCTGTCACCGCTCGCTCTGTCCCTCTCACAAACTAACTGCACATATTCAGTATTTTCATAGGGGCCAAAACGTCACAAAAGACTGTGCCCTCGTGCCCATTTCTAAGCCCTTCTGGTACCATCATTTTTCTGAATTCTTGAAAAAGTATGCCTTCTCTATATATTAGCTAACATTTCCTGAGTATATATTATGTGCCTTTTCTAGTACTAAGCCTTTTGCATACATTAACTTCACTTATTCCTTACCAAAAAATCTAAAATATAGGTTCTATCAGCACTCCCGTTATGACAAAGGAAACTGAGATGTAGAGAGGTTCAATAATTTAAGATCACTCAAACAGTACATGGCAAAATCTGAACTAAAACCTTAGCCTGTCTCCAAAGTGCATGTTCTTAACCCTGCCCATACCATCATAAGAAGCCAGAGACCATGGGCTTCCCTGGTGGCGCAGTGGTTGAGAGTCTGCCTGCCGATGCAGGGGACACGGGTGCGTGCCCCGGTCTGGGAAGATCCCACATGCCGCGGAGCGTCTGGGCCCGTGAGCCATGGCCACTGAACCTGCGCGTCCGGAGCCTGTGCTCTGTAACGGGAGAGGCCACAGCGGTGAGAGGCCCGCGTACCGCCAAAAAAAAAAAAAAAAAAAAAGCCAGAGACCAGAACAGTTCCCCAATCCCTGCTGCCATTTATGAGCACTCTCTTTCCACTAAATTATTTTAAAATTCCTCGTTTTGCTTTCCAACTTCCTAACTCAACCACCTTTGGGGCAACAGAAATTAATACGTATCCACCCACTTTCTAGGATGGGAGAAGATGTTTCCACAGAGGATTACCTGAACTTCCAAGGAAGGAAGGTGAGGCAGTGAGACCTCCTGTCACAGCTCCTCCTCTTCCAAATTTCCACTTTAAACTTGAAGAATGTGATTATGATCAAGTACAAGTCCATCTGTACCTGCATACTTTCAGGTCTTCACTAATTGAGAATGCTCTATACAAAAACCAGTAATTTTTTCAAATCAAAGCTTTCAGGAAATTTATGATTCTTCAGGTTCTTTGGATTAGCCTTCAAATTCTGAGTCAAATAACCCTCACAAAGACTTTACTGCTTACTATTCTTAGCTTATTCTGTAGGCCTGCTGTGAACTGTGAGTATTTCCATACTGCTGATCGCACAGCTCATTATGTCTCAGTTACATATTAGTCTATAATATACATTATAATTTAAAAATCATATAATTGTCTTCAAGTATTCTGTGATTTGGAGGCTTCACTAAGCCAGACTGCCCTTCCTCCTACTCATTCCCGTCCCATCTCATTATTCCAAATTAGAGGTTTGACTCTATGTTACAAACACATACCTGCAGATGGTAAACTCCTGTGGACTAACAATTCAGATTCAAGGCCTGAGAGGCAGCTACAGCAAAGCCATTTAAGAGACAAATTACACTTGAAGGACAGCAACCCTATGCCTGGGTTAGCTAAAGCTCAAGGGAAGCCTAGCCCAGTAGGACCTGAATTTGGTACACAGGCCTAAGAAAAAGGGGCTTGGGGACTGAAGGAATTTCAAGAGTACAAGAAGAAGGTATTAACACCACAACAACTGAGCCTCTCGTCTAGCCCAGAGAGTTTGCTGTGTGCCACCCTCTGCAAAAAAACATAAATAAGTATTTATGTAGTTACCTAAGCCATCAGGATAAAATAGAATAATTACATTTCTGAGTCCATGAAGATAGACATTTATAAAGAAAAATGATCCCAAAACCAGTAAATCTAAATTGTTTAAAAATTTCTAAG
The DNA here is from genome assembly GCF_963924675.1 of Phocoena phocoena. Taxonomy (NCBI): domain Eukaryota; kingdom Metazoa; phylum Chordata; class Mammalia; order Artiodactyla; family Phocoenidae; genus Phocoena; species Phocoena phocoena. Next base: position 37,552,997 of record NC_089220.1, on the reverse strand, counting down.
GGAAATAGGATTAAAAACTTCATTAAATATCATTACACCAGTCCAGCTGAGCACTGGGCAAGGGGAGGAGAGACGTTGCCTCTAGCCCAGCAACGATAGGACACGGGTATCACCAGCTCTAGGGAAGAGCCACCACTGAGACCAGGTGATGAATTTCACTTAACAGTCATTCCACTGAGGCTCAGGGAGCATATACCCTGCACCAGGCACTGTTCTAGTCACTGTGGATAAACACTCAGTTGCAGCCCTCAAGGAGCTTACGTTCTAACTGGAGGAGAGAGAAAACAAACACGTCAGGTGGTGGTAAGTGCTAGGGAGTAAAATAAAGCCAGCCAGAGATTGGTAGGAAAGACTGTTATTTTACGTAGGGATATCAGTGAAGGCCTCTCTGAGAAGGTGACACATAAAAGAAACCTAAAAGAAGTGAAGGATGGAGCCATGCAGGATATCTGGCAGAGGAAACAGCAAACGCAAAGCCTTGAGACAGGAGCACGTTTAGTGTATCTGAGAAACAGCCAGAAGGGAAGTGTAGCTGGATAGGATAGGATGAGTGAGGAGAAGAGTGATGTAAGATGAGGTCAGAGAAAGAGCTGTAACGTGTAGTATTGCAGTCTTAGTAAGGAATTTAAATTTTATTCTGAAAGAGATAGGAGGCGAATGGAAGGTTTTGAACATGATCTGACTTTTATTCGAAAAGTTTGCTCTGGCTGCTGTGTAGAGCACAGGGGGCAAGGGTGGAAGCAAGGGACCTGTAAGGAGGCAAAAGGTGATCATGGACTGAACTAAGAGGTAGCACCAGAAGTGAAAAGTGGCGGTAGATTCTACGTGTATTTCAAAAGGGAGACAATATCCACTGAACCAAGATATGAAGTCCTCAGAATATCTGTGGCAGACTGCAAAAATGGCCACAAATTCTTTTCCTCCTTGTATTCATGACATCGCAGTATAATTTTACAGCTCCTCCCACAAAGGGGTGGAGTCTTTCTCCACCCTTGGGAGTTCAGCTCCCTTGTAACTTGCTGTGGCCAGTGGGATAACAGCAAACATAACGCAAGAGATCTGAAAAGTACTTAAGCCTTAAAGCTTGCCCTCCCTCACTGCTTCACAGAACCCCGCAACTTACCACGTAAAGAAAACCAGGCTAACCTGCCAAATGTTGAGACTCACACAGCCCAGACACCCCTGTAGCCACAGCCAATCAACGGTCAGCCAACCATCAGATATGTGAATGATTCCATTATGCGCCAGCTGACTGCAGGTGCAAGAGTGAGCCCAGCAGAGGCCAGGACCATCACGTCGCGGAACCCAGCCCCAGCGGCCAAACCACAGAATGGTGAGCTAAATAACGGGCTGTGTTTTGAGCCACCAAGTTTTGGAATGGTTTATTAAACAGCAAAAGCTGATTCAATATCTTTTTACCCCCCGCAAATCGAAAACAAACCACTAAGCTCTCTTGGTTTCTCTAATGGCATTACACAAAAAGAAAATCTCAATTCTAAAGTAAATTGATACAGAATGGGTATGATGGGGGCTTCCCTGGTGGCGCAGTGGTTGAGAGTCCGCCTGCCGATGCAGGGGACGCAGGTTCGTGCCCCGGTCTGGGAAGATCCCACATGCCGCGGAGCGGCTGGGCCCGTGAGCCATGGCCACTGAGCCTGCGCGTCCGGAGCCTGTGCTCCGCAACGGGAGAGGCCACAGCAGTGAGAGGCCCGCGTACCACAAAAAAAAAAAAAAAAAAAAGAGGGGTTGACAAACAGCGCCAGGCTGGTAACAGAATGGGCATGATGTTGATCAGCTGATAAGCTGATTAGAAAAGGAGAGAGTACAGTCACAAATTACTGTATATAGCTCATTAAAGTGTGGTGTATGACAGCCAGGGAGCTGAGTTCTTTGTGAAATAAAATCACCAAGATAAGAATCTCAGAAAACTGTGAGAATAAAGGATTTCACACCGATAGAATTTACCTTTTGAATGTCCTACACACCATTTCTGAAAATTACCAAGTACTTTACCCTCCTTCTAAACGTTAAAAATAATGCTTTTTCAAGGTTATCCAGATAGATGAGCAATTAAAGCTCTTTCCTTATCGAAAAGAAACCAATTATATTAAAGAGATCACAAGTTGAGGTCACAGTTTCTTGACTGATACAGACAGATGGGTAGATGGATGATGGGTGGATGGAGGATGGAAGGATGGAAGGACAGACATACATACATCAATTAATACTTTCGATTATTAATTACCTTCAGTATAAACATTTATGCTGTATGGAAAGACTCCTGAATATATTTTCTCACATTACAACTGAGGCTTAATCTAATGATCACCAATGTTAAATGAATCATTTTATTCCCACTAGTTTGCTTACTTTCACTAGTTTGGAAAACAGACACAGGACTACTGTTCTGGTTTTGTTTTGTTTTGTTTTGTTTTTTGCGGTACGCGGGCTTCGCACTGCCGTGGCCTCTTCCGTTGCGGAGCACAGGCGCCGGACGCACAGGCTCAGTGGCCATGGCTCACGGGCCCAGCCGCTCCGCGACATGTGGGATCTTCCCGGACCGGGTCAGGAACCTGTGTCCCCTGCATCGGCAGGTAGACTCTCAACCACTGCGCCACCAGGGAAGCCCTGTTCTGTTTTTTAATTTTTTAAAATGTCACGGTAGAAAGTGAAAACCTCCATTCCTATTTCCCCAAAGATAATCACTGTTAACAGTCCACTCTCCCTCACAAAATATTTTCTTAAAAATTTGAAACCTGGGCTTCCCTGGTGGCGCAGTGGTTGAGAGTCCGCCTGACGATGCAGGGGACACGGGTTCGTGCCCTGATCTGGGAAGATCCCACATGCCGCAAAGCGGCTGGTCCCGTGAGCCATGGCTGCTGAGCCTGCGCATCCGGAGCCTGTGCTCCGCAAAGGGAGAGGCCACAACAGTGAGAGGCCCACGTACAGCAAAAGAAAAAAAAAAAAAAAAAATTGAAACCTAAGTATTTAATGGGTGAGGGCAAATCACCTTTTTTGGAACTGAAACAGAAACTGTTTAGATGGTTAAATGAAAGAGCTTGCCAGAGTTTAGGGGCTTAGTTTATGTTTGACGTTTGGAAATGGGGCTCCGGGAAGAAAGGAAATTCTGGGTGACAGATCCTGATTACCTCCGTTTCTGAAGCTATGCTCACCAAAGAAAGGCCTCCCAGGGTCACAGACTGGTCTATTCAGAATATACACTGCATCTCCTTTCAAGTACAAAGGACAAGGACAGATAGATAGAGTCTTATCAAAGTATGCATAGCAAAATGAAGAGCCCAGAAAATGAGGTTTCTAGTAAAAGAAAATCTTCCCAAATACTGTACGGATTTTCAAAAATATGAACCATGAAGTGTGCTTCTCATGTTACTTAAAACTTTAGCAAGCCACATCAAATCCTTGCACCTCTTAATTATACTCACTAATGAAGGGACAGAAACATGAATAACCTAAAATTCACTTCTTCCTGAGTATTAAAAAAATATATAGGGGGTGGGAGGCAGGGGGTAGAAGCAGGGAGGGCTTCCTGCAACAGCCAACAGAAACTTTTCCTTTTTAATTATGTTTGCTTAAGGCTAGAATTAAAATAAGTCTTTTTAGATTTCCCGAACACACACCAAACAAAAGTAAAGACAGACTGGGTGAAGAAAAAAGTCCACCTAAGAGGAAAGAGACACTACACAGAGCACCAGGGTAGTAACTTTTACAGCACTTCTCTCTCATTAATCATGGTGAGCCAGAACCGGTGTGTCTGAGCTGACATAAATCCCTACAAGGCAAGAGGGGCCAAAGTGAGAGAAAAGACTAGAACATCCACATTCTCTCCCGCAGCTCACTCTTTCACTCAAACATCCCCCATCCAGAGGAGACTATACAAACGTGATGCTTTTCAGGTCCTAGGTTCTAGCTCAGGGGAAACTTCTCTATGGTGTATTTTAAGGAGAGCAGCAAAGTGCCAGGTTAGTGTCCGCAGCAATTACTGTGAACCAGCAAATCTGTTTGGTCCAAACCCGAGATGTGACAGGAAACTGAGTTGGTTTTACTGTCAAGGAGGTACTAAAATTCATTTAATGTTTGCATACTATTTCTGCTTTTCAAAGTTGATCAAATAAAAATCACCCAGTGAAGACCCCACGAAATTTTGATATCTTAACGACCACCATATTCATTCATTCTATAAACACTCACTCCATGTCACAGCCAGCTCTCAATCACAGCTGCAGAGACTAAAGATAAAACCAGAAGAGGAAGCCTTTCAAAGCACTTGGCAACATTTTTTTTTAATATAAATTTATTTATTTATTTACGGCTGTGTTGGGTCTTCATTGCTGCGAGTGGGCTTTCTCTAGTTGCGGCGAGAAGGGGCTACTCTTCGTTGTGGTGCGCGGGCTTCTCATTGCGGTGGCTTCTCCTGTTGCGGAGCACGGGCTCTAGGCACGCGAGCTTCAGTAGCTGTGGCACACGGGCTCCAGAGCGCAGGCTCAGTAGTTGTGGCGCACGGGCTTAGTTGCTCCGCGGCATGTGGTATCTTCCCGGACCAGGGCTCGAACCTGTGTCCCCTGCATTGGCAGGTGGATTCTTAACCACTGCGCCACCAGGGAAGTCCAGCACTTAGCAACTTTTGATAATCCTTTCAGAGACTGTGCTCTGTCCAAAGCAGCACCTTTTCAGCTAACCAGAGTGGGCCATAATCATAAACATTTGTCTTTTTTGTTTGTTTTTTTTATTGTGGTAAAAGTCACATAATATAAAACATACGATTTTAAACCCTATTTAACTGTACACTTCAGTGGCACTAAGTACATTCACATTGTTGTGCAGCTCTCACCATCATCCATCTCCCGCATTTTCTACCTTCCTAAACTGAAACTCTGTCCCCACTAAACACTAACTCCCCATTCCCTCTCCCTACCCCCTCACCCCCACCCCTGCCTCTGGCATCTACCAATGTACTTTCTGACTCTGTGAATTTGACTTTTCTAGGTACCTTGTATAAGTGGAATCAAACAGGATTTGTTTGCACCTAATGTATACTGGAATGCATTTTTAAGGTTAACTTACATAAACATTTGTCTTTAAAGCTATGCTTAGTTTATTAGACAACTACATTACACATTAAAATACATAGTGATATATACATTTGTTAAAAGAATATTTAAGATACGAATCAGAAAACAAAAAGGAATGAGTCAGCACTGCTTTACATACATAAAGAATTCCTTTCCTACCTGAAGGATGGCTTCACTCAACAGGTACTCAATGAGCAGGGAAGATGTGGGGGGGGGCACTATCCTAGACAATGGGAATACAGTCATAAATGGACATGGGCCCTGACCCCAAGGATGGAAATATCATGACGAGTGTCAATTACCAAGTGTCTACCATGTATGAGGTACTGGTCTAGACATATCACAGACATGGCCTCTCAAACTAATCCCGCAAGGCAGATAGTATCACTTTACAGATGAGTAGACTGAGGCTCTGAGAAGGTCATCTGTCCAAAGTCACCCAGTTTGCAAAGAAAACTGACTGGAATTCCAAGACTTTTGGCTGCGGCTCACAAATCTATCCTCTTTCCATTAACTCTACCTTGCTAGACATGCAACATCTTTGTGTCTTAATCATCAGTCTCCCTAGCTTCCCACGCTACCTCTGTACTTCTGACCTGGTCATAGCTCAATATGGCCTGAAGTAAACCCACCTGAAGAAAAAAACTAAGCAAGAGAAACAGAGAACAAAAAACAAATGTTGAAATTTTGCTTTAAAAAATTTTCTAAACAGATGGGGAAAAAAAGTCTGGGAAATGTCTCAGGCTTCAATAAAGCTGAAGCCCAGCAGAGTATGGGACACACATAAGGTGCCTTGCCTTGCCTTGACTGAAGCTTTCTTTTCTTCAGTCTTTGAGTCTTTATTTTAAATCTTTAAGATAAAAAGTAAAAATTCAAAGTAGAACAGAAACAGCAGCATCTACCAGCTCAAGGAGATAGGTAACTTGGAAGAGAGAGTTCTTTTCTGACTAACATTCCAATTCAACTTTGAACTGCCCGTGATTTCTTGGAGCCTTGGTTTCCCTCATTATATACCTACTTCAAATGTATGTACACTCTGCTTTTATGAATATTTTCAATTCACGGTCACTTATTTTATTTGAATTCATTGTTTCTCAACAGAAACTGAAGACATATCAATGAGAATACTCATTATCTTGAGTTAAGTTTGAGAAAAGAGTGCTTTGGACATTGTAATAACCTCAACTTCCCATGGGGGAAAAAGAAAACTTTCTAGGTCTAGGCCTGAATAAAGACTAAATATAGGTTTCACTGCTAATCAAAATTACACATGCACAACAAATCCATAATCTCAGTTCATAAAAATAGCTTTAGGTAAAAACTCACAGGTGAAGAAAAGCTTCTAATACACACGAAACTCGTATTCTAAGCCACTTGTTCCAAAGATACTTTTGCAAAACTCCTAGCAAACTCTTTAGATTGGGATGGACGGTGGAGGGGGGGGGGGGGGATTGGTGTTTTGTTTTGTTTTACAATTTTTCAGCGTTCCCACTAAATGAAAGATGTTAGGTTGATAGCTATTTCCTATCTGTCCAGGTAGCATCCAACAACATCTTAACTCCATTTAGCAACCACCTACGGTCCCTCCTAATGTTTCACAGTGACAATGTTCATTCAGTGTCATCACACACATGCAACTCCCCAACCCACTCTCCCCGCAAAGCACCAGCTGGGGAAGACAGGTGAACACAATGCTCTAGGCGAACATAACACAATGCAGCTCACTCTCGGCTAGACTAGCCCTTGGGTTCAGTAATTTTTTTTTTGACAGCTTCCAAATGTTACTTCACTCAAAAATTCATTTTAAATTCTCTCAAGTCCATTAGCAAATGTAATACATAGTGCTATACTGTTTTACTTAAACAATTTTGTCTATGTGTAGACTAAATAGATTTTAAAAAACAAAACACCCACTTCCCAAACATAGTATACAAAAATAGATCATCTTTACAAGATCCACTTGAAACCCAAGCCTTAAGATACAAACAATTAAGTAGTATTTATAAATAAATGATAATAACAGTAACAACAATGACAAAGATAGCTAACATTTATATAATACTTGCCATGATCTGGGCCCTGCTCTGAGCATTAGCGATATTAACTCATTCAATCCTCAAAACCACCCTGTGGAGAAGTTCTTGATCTCTCATCATTTCCAAATGAGTCAAGCAAAACATCACAACTTTCTCACCAAGAAAGAGGCAAATAACTACTTAATTATCCTTGCATTTATGGAGAAATGAGTATAAATCATTAACTATGATGCTATGATGTAAAATTATTCTCTTAAAAGACAGTACAAAATAAAAAAAGGATATCTTTCTAGCCAGGAAATGTATGTGGGTATAGTGTCCTACTTACTTCAACACAGAAAATAAAATATTCCATTAAGTAAAACTGTAAAAAAATATAATTTTACCAAGAGTATATTAATATTAAATATAGATTTGCACTTAGAGGTGTGTACATTGATTCTAAAATCATTTTGAAATTCATTAACCACTAAGGTACAAGAGTGGTTCTTTAAGCCCTGACTGTCAAAAACTCCAGACTCTACAGCTCTTTTACTTATTTTGCTGGATTTCCCCACAAGTCACAGTCTGAGATAATCACAGATGATGCTTTTTCCTTATGTAAACCATCACAAATTCAGTTCTGCTTCAAGCACTGGTACTGAAAAGCACTCACTCCGCTCAATTTTCACCACCTACAGAATGCAGCACAGATAACACTCAATAATTTAAATCATAATAGCTCAGGAAAATTTTAAATTAGCAAATGACAAGTAGGTGGATTCGATTTTTAACTTCATTCAATTTGTCAAATTTAAAATACTTTCAATTATTTATTTTTCTCAATCTTTGCAGTAACCATAACACTTACTAATGTTAATTGCTTTGCCTAACTGGTCTTACTGTTGCCTGCATTCTCATTTAATGAACTTTAAGTGGTGCTGACAATAATGCTAGCTCTGATCTTTCTAAACCTTTCTTCTGTTAATGAATTAAATCTAATCTATTATGTTCCCTACTATTCCAAGCAGCAGTTCATAAAACAGTGAATTAAAACACATGAAAACTTAAGATCATGCACTTTAATAACACAGTGCCATCTACAGAGTATGTAGCTGGACCTACAGATGGATTTTATTTAGTTTTTAAAGGACTTGATATCTTTTTTTTAGTTTGTACATTTCATGTTTATAGTGTGAAAGTACATTGGTAATAATTTTCAAAAAGCAAGCAATGATTAAGCAATTTGTTTTCAAAGAAACCCCAGTATCATAAGATGACAAGCATGATGCTACCACAACAAGAAAAAAGAACTTTTTAAAATTCCAACTCCAATAATAAGACTATCGCAAAGTAATTAAAATGGTATTAATCATTACACATAACAAAATTTTTTTAAAGCATAACACAAGAATATATAAACATGAGGGAAAAATACTCATGACTAGGTAGGAGGTTTGTGGGTGATTTAATTACTCTGTCGTTGTATATTTACGGCCATGTACAAATGCCCTCAGGGTCAAGGACAAACTTTAACCCAGCCTGGATGATTTGGCCCAATGACCTAAATAGCTCCATCAGTCTCTGACCTCCAGCTACAATGGCCTTTTCAGAAGAAGTACCTCATCAATCTTCTTGTTTTGCTCATCACTGTGTTCCCAGGACAGTGCCTCGTACATCACACCACACAGTAGAAATCTGATGAATGAATGAATGAACTGAATTACAGAGCCCACAGAAAAATTTCAAAAATGAGAATTTAAGGCCTTTGGATGTGACTGATTTAGCCAGGTCACATGCAGACTCCTTTCATAGCTATTTGCTTCATATATACTTTGAAAAATACTTGCACACCATTTATTTCATTCGAGTCTCACCATAATTCAAGAGTAGGAGTATAGGGTCTACCACTCCTAAGCCCAAGGGTATTTTAAAGTATATACCATTTCTAGAACATACCACTAAACCAGAAATGCCTAAACAAACTCCATTAGTTGAAATGTCTTTTACAATGTCAAAATGTAAACCTAAACACAATAAAATATAGCTCTATCCAAAATCTTTAGGAAATAACTAACTCTAGATAGTAAAGCACAAGGTTTTCTCAGCAGCCAAAGGTTACATCAAGGTTCCTCATAGCTAAAAACTTATAAGCCTCCAAGAACCAGCCACATCCCAAGTTGAAGGAACTAAGTTTTAGAACTTCATCTTAACTGTTATTGATTAAAATATCTTTAAGCTTTCTTAAAATGAAATGAACTTTATTTCTAAATGATTAGGTATCGTTAAAAACACCAGTTAGTTATACCACTTGTAGATGTAGTTGAAGAGGCAAACACAGATGAATGCATGGAAGACAAGGCAGAACAGAGTACTGAAACATCCTTTTACTTTTTAGAAAGTCCCTTGTATCAAACTGCTTTCAAGTCATTTTGACTTTTGCTCACAAATTAGGAAAAAACACCAATTCTTCTGATTCATCACTATATCCTTCTGAAAAATTAACTTGATGAGTCAAAGGTTGAAATAGCCTTCTGACCCGCAAAAGAAGCTTCATTTTTGCTACAAATGTCCTTGAATTCAAAATACTCATTCAAAAAGAAAAGTGGTACATGCCTATAATGTGGAAGGTACAATGTAGCTGTGATTTCCAAACTGCTAATGTAAGAATGTATGAGAGGTCCTCTGGAGCCTGAAACCGCTCTGAACTCTCACTGTATATCCTTATTAGGTATGGCAAAGGCACAACCCCTCCATTCCCAGATATTGTCTTCTGGGCTTGCTTTGGTGAAAGGCTAATTCCAAAGCCTTCATCTTCCTTGTTAGAAGACAGTACTTTTCCTGAAATGGTGGCAAGTCCCAATTTTCTCCACGTTCTTTTTAATGTTTTAACGTTTGACTTTGAACAGTGTTCCAGGCACTAGCAACGGCAGGTTAATTACATAAAATGTAACCTCACCTTAAGATGAAAGTCCTTCATGGTGCCTACATAAATGGAGGAACTTTTGCCAGACCCCTTCCCTCACAACACTGTGTATTCTGAAACACGATGCAGGCCCACAGGAGTGACTCAAAGAAAGATCAATGGCAAACAGACAGACAAGGGAAGGAATATTTATTAGGCCACCGACCACACATTAGCAGTTTACCCACATTATCTCATTCCTCACAACCACCTTGGGATATATGAGTCCCATTTTGCAAAAGTGGAAACTGAAGCTCCAAAGAGGTTAAATACCTGTTCTCAAATCACAGACGTAGAATTATCACCCAGGTTTGAACCCATATCCTTTCCTACAATATGCTAGTTCCCAAAGATGGGAAGATGATGGTAAAAAATACCACTGCCAGAATGCTACCTGTTTACCAAACTCTAACTCTCCCGCCTTTATGGTGACAGCATTTGTGTCCCACAGGGGTCCAGAGAGGCATCTCCCCCTCCCTGCCAACGTGAGGTGCTGGCTATCCTTCCTGTCTGCCTCTTGGTGGCACTGCCTTGGCCTTTCCAAGGAGATGAGTCTGTGAGGCCTGCTGCTCTTCCTCAACTCTTCCCTGTCACCATCCACCACCCACAGTGCCACTGCCAGCCTGGCTGCTCCCCCCGCTTCTATTCTCCACTTCTCTTTCTCATCACCTCAGTCTCCTCACAATTTTCAGAGTTCTTACAAGAGGTAGTAAGATGATTCACGTAATAAATCATCCCCGCACAGCATGAACAAGAAGGCTGTTAGCTCCAGTGCTCACCTGTGTTCATCCACCACTAATGCACATAATGGAAAAGGCCCTGGCTTTGGAACCAGATGGAACTGGGGTCCCAACTCAGGCTCTCTCCACCCGCAGTCAACAGCAAACATCCCTTGTTCTTGGTGTTGTTGGGAAGCTTCAATGTGACACCATGTGGTACCTCACCTGGCACATAGCAGGACCAAGAGATACTGCTTCTCTTCTCCTTCACTGGTTAGTAACTTATTTCTTCACCAGCAAAGAGAACCTGAGTTTCTCCTCCCGACTTCTTCCAGGTCCACAGCTGTTCCAGAGAAAACGCTATTTTACAGGCACTCTCAATTTTACCAGTGGTAGTTCTATTCAAGCAGCTTAATTTTTCAAATGACACTGATCAAAAATTTCCAAACAACCACACTGGGGTCATGTAGTAACTTCTACCCTCAAATACCTTTTAAAGTTCTGTTTGGTATCAAAAAGAATTAAAATTCAAAAAAAAAGAATTAAAAATCAGAAAACACATGCAGGAGAAACCTCTTGACATGAGATCTCCCTTCTACAGAAAGGAATTATATGACAAATTCTCTCTCTCTGCTCTGAGTGAGGAAACTGACACCTACCACCCAAGGCAATGGTTGCTAGCCTTTAGGGAAACTCCTTTGAGAATCTGATGAAAGCTCTAAACCCTCTGCCCAAAAAAAATGTCAATCTGCACAGAGACACAAAAACTGCCTGGAATTTCAAGAGGGTTAAGGACACTCTGAAACCCACCCATCAACAGCAAAATAAGAGCCCTCGACAAAGAACCTTCTATGATACTCCTTAAACTGGCAAAATCCTCAATTCAGATTTTGTTTCTTTAAGGTGCAATAAATTCAAAAGCCTGGACAAAAACCTCAATAAGATAAAGAAAGTTTTCTCATCCACTCTCCACATCTGGCTCCAATGTCAACTCTTTCTGGCTCAAAACAGAATGCTACAAAATTAACGAGGCTCAAAACCTGAAGAGAAGGTTCTCTCTATGAAGCAAAATATCAAAACAAAGATGTGTTAGGGTTAGTGAATGTGCTGGGAGGGTGGACAAGGGAAAAGGAGGTAAAAAAATTAAGTATTAAGAACATCTACGCATTTTATTTTCCAGTATCATCCTTTTTAACTTTCTATGTCTGTGTATATTCTTAACATGCATTATATATCCGTATAATAGCACATGTGTACAACATATAAACAGAAATATACATTATTTTTACTGATAAGAGTAAGCAATCACAACAAGTTTGCAGATCCTGTCCTACTAGACAACTTTCAAAATGAGTTTACCTAACAATAATTTCTCCTGGTTAACTCTCCACAAATGGAATTTCCCTTGAAAATAATCACATTAGCCACCTTAAGTTCTTATTCCTGAAATGAGAAGTCAGTTTCAAACTAATGTTGACTAAACAATAATGCTGAGATTGTTCCACAAGAACCAGTTCTCCTTTTTGCTTTAAAAGTCTAATTCTCACAGCTCCACATACTCCATATTTTTCTTCCTTAAGTGTAAATAATTCATGTAATGTATTAAAGAAATAATCAACTGAAAAACACTGGTATACATTTTACACTACACAGTTCTTCCTATAATTATAATAGTTAATATTCTTCAACTCCTACAACATCGTCAGCACTGAGCTAAATGTTTTACCTGCTTGATGGCACTTAATCTGACCTTACGAAGTGGGCTCCTCTCCCAATTTTGGAGATAAAAAAACCAATGCTTGGAAGTCACATGGCTGTGAGTGGACCTAGAATTCGAACCTACGTGTGTGTTACCCCAGAGCCTCCATTCTTACCTCAGAGAGGCCACCTGCCTTCCTCAGGTAATATGTTACATATATTAGGTATATACTGTTACATATTAGGTAATAATATAATAATATTATACTGTTTAATTAATAAGTTCCTTTATGCATAATTCTACTATAATATAAAAATAAGATCCCTGTTTTGTGTTTATGAAATCTTACAATACAAAAGGTAGAAAAATATTTTTAAGTGGTAAAAGAGAATGTCATTACTGGCAAACAAACCAAAGAACTACTTTAGTTAGCTGTTTTGTAATATCTAGAAACTTTACTGTTTTTTTCAAGCACTGCAAAATCTAGTTAATATTAAGAGCTTACATTATTATAAAAGTTTTAAAGACAAGAGAAAATTTGACCATAAAACACTGCTCTGAAAGTCCATTATAATATCAGATATGCTATTCTCTCTTAAACTATATAAAGAAAGAAAGCCTGGTGATCTGATCAGCCTGTAATTCAGTCCCCAAACACCAGCAGAAAAAAGAAATTTCACTATACTTAATATCTTAACTTCTACAAAATGAAAGTGATGAATCTCCTAAGTAAAAGGAATGTCTGTCACACATAAAATCCACTCCATCCTCTCTCCACAAGATGTCACTTCTGTTTTTAACCTGAAACATGCAGAATTACCAGAGAAGAAAACCACTCTCAGCTTTTTAAGTGAACACTCAGCAATTTGATCCTTTAAAAATAAAAAGTCTTCATTAAACAAGTTTATAATTTTGTGTAGGGCTTCCCTGGTGGCGCAGTGGTTGAGAGTCTGCCTGCCGATGCAGGGGACACGGGTTCGTGCCCCGGTCCGGGAAGATCCCACATGCCGCAGAGTGGCTAGGCCCGTGAGCCATGGCTGCTGAGCCTGCGCGTCTGGAGCCTGTGCTCCACAACAGGAGAGGCCACAACAGTGAGAGGCCCCCGTACCGCAAAAAAAAAAAAAATTTGTGTAAATTACTAGTTAAAATAAAATCTGCATGGCCTGGGTTTGGGGGGCAAAATTTAATATTTAGAAAGGAAAAATAAATGTCTATAGTGCCATTACTAATAACCTCGATGCTTTCAACTAACAATGTTCATTCATTTACTAACAAATACTTATTGAAAACCAACTATGTATGAGGCACTGATCTAGCCCCTAGAGATAAGAGAAACAAGGTTTCTACACCAAAGATTGTATTCTCATGGGGGAGGAAAAACAGATAACATACAAGTGAACAAAGATAAAATAATTTCAGATTATAAATATGATGCAAAAAACAACAGAGTGACAGAAACGTCAAAGGAGACTATTTTTAAAAGTGATGAAGGATGGTCCCTAAGAAGGTCCCATTTGTGCTGAAACTTGAAGAATGATACAAAGTCAAGAGAGGAAAGTTCTAAGTAGAAAAGGACCACCTCACCTTAGGAGAGGTTTCATTTGGCACCTTAACATTTTTATGCCCTGGATGGGTTATATCCTGGAGACATTTTATGATGAATTCTGTTTAAAGCTTACAATATTTATTGGTAAGTATCCAATGCATCTGCACACACATAAAGCTAACATGATACTCAGGAAAAACAATAATAATAATAATTCCCAATCTTTTGGTCTAAGCCAAAAGCTCTTAACTCTGGGGAAAGAGCAGGAACGGTAGAGCTAAATCTTTGAGAAGTTGATGAAAGCAATGAACTCTCTCCTCCAAAAAAAAAAAACCAAATGCACCTACACAGAAACTTTACATATAATTTTTGGAGGTTCTTAGAAACTTGAAGCCCACCCACGATGCACACACCCTATCCCCAACGAGAAATCCATGAACCCTAAGTTAAGAACTAAGCAGTAATTATCACACTCAGATGGGACGGATATGAATGCAAGCTGCTTACCCTACTTTTAAATGATTCACGAATCAGGAACGCTTACTCTCAATTTATTTTGGCCCACATGAGACTTTGTATGGGAATTTTCTCTATGCTACAGAAACAAACTATTAGGCTATATAGATATAGACATATAAAATTCTCACCTAAAAGTGAATGAAATGCCTCTTCACTACAACTAGTATAATCTTTCGCACATGATAACAGTGTCATTTGATACTGGTTTTGCGCAAGATCTTATAATTTCTTCCCCCAAAGAAATATATTACCACATTGCTTCAAAGGCTGCAAAGCTGTATGTTAACACCTATTAACTTACAGATGTTCTTCTGGTTCAAAAGCAAAGCTTACGATTATTTTTTTAAAACCATTCACACATACGCACACACTCACACTACAATTTAGTTGCCTAAGGAATATACATCAATTACAAATGAACTTATTTACAGAACAGAGACAGACTCACAGACATAAAAGGCAAACTTATGGTTACCATAGAGGAAGACGGGTGGGGGGAGAGGGGATAAAGCAGGAGTTGGGGATTAGCAGACGCAAACTACTATATATAAAATAGATAAAAGACAACAAGGTCCTACAAAGAATTATATTCAATATCTTGTAATAAACTATAATGGGAAAGAAAAAAAAAGAACATACATCGTTAATCTAAGGTACAAACTAGATCAATCGTTCTTAACTTTTTTGATTCAGACACCCCTTTGAGAATTTGAAAAATGCTATGGAATTATCCCACTTAAAAAATGGACAAATTCATATAAAATTTCAGCCTGCTCAATGCATTTCAAATTCATTCAAGGGTTTAAGAATGCCTATACCTACAATACAAGTATATTATGACTGGCTGTTTCTGGGAAGGGGAGCTAATTAGGAAAACCGACTTGGGAGGAAGATTTTTCATTATACATCCTTTTGTATCTTTCGGAATTTGAACCATATAACTGTATTATCTATTCAAAAAACGAATAAGTCAAAAAGCACTAGACTAAAAAATGTGGCAGGATACCAATGCAGAAAGTGAAAAACCGCCATGTAAAGATGCTTAAAATAACGAGTCTACTAAATTCAACACATTTGCACACTGTTTCTTCGTATTTGGGGGCTGAAAAAGGTTCATGACCTCAAAACTATGCTCTTGTTTCATAATTTTCAGAGAAATCTCCAGTTTCAACTTTTTTGCTAGGAAAATACAAAAAGTCAAATAATAATTTCACATTATTCATATTGTAACTTCTGAAATCCCAGTTAAATGACAACAGTTAGTAATATATTGAATGTGGTACTGCCGCGTCTCTTGATTTTTATTATCATCCCCATTTGACAGACAAGAAAACCAAGCCTTCCAAAGCTAACTCGCTTGCCCCAGGCAACACAGCTAGTGAGCTAGCCAGGACTCTTGCAGGCAACAAAGCCCGTGTACTTCCTCCCATGCGACACCGCGGCATAACCTATAAGGAAGACAGTGAACACCAAAATCGAGGACATTATTTCTTAGGAGATCATTCGCATTATAAATACAGTTTAGAGCACTAGTCCATTATAAAACTGGGAATTCTATCTGTATGCTCCTTTACACTACACAAAGCAGATAAACATGAAAGAGACGAATTATCCCATCCAATAATTTTTAAAGCACACAAACTAGTTTTAACTTGGAATTTTTCAAGTCCTTACAAACTGTCACCCTATAAAATTAAAATGTAAGCTGAATCGTAAGTGTAGAGTTAAAAAAACATCAGAGAATTAGTGTTACAGAAATACGTTACCAATCTAAAGGTTTCAACACCAAGGGGCAAAGAGTTTCTGCTGAACAGCACCTCCAGCCATCAAAGTTTTTGGAATGTTTGATACTGACTGTCCAAACTATGAGCAAAATGCTTTAGAAACATATGATGAATTGTGAGGCTAGCAACAATGATGCCACTTTCATTATAATCCCATTTTCAAAGAGGTGGTAGCTTTCAAAAACATCTCACTCAAATCTAAACTTATATAATCGTTTAAAGTTAAAACGACAAGGAAATACGGCGTGGGTAGAAAACATAAACCACCTAACCAGATACGACTACCCCTAGTAGTTATTATTATTATTGCTATTGTTACTAATGTGTGTGTGTCTATTTGCCTAAGTGTTTATTTTGTCCTTATTCAGCGACTTACCTAGGTAACTGTCCAAGCTTGCTTTATGTCCTGCTGTGCAGGCACCCAGAAAGCATCCAAGTCTTTACTTTCTTATCAAGCACATAAGGCACTCAACCTCTACTGAATTCCCCTTATCAGGAAAATGAGTAAAAGTCCTTCAAGCTCAAAAACTTTAGGACCTTCTGAAAATATTTTCAGAAGTACTTTATGGAGAAAACTCAAATGTCTACATGTCAAGGTCTATCCTGCAATTTCACAATTGCAGGAAAAGCCAGGTCACTCTGATATATTTACACAAAACTACATGCTGGTGTTGCTGTCTATAGAAAAATAACATCACTGATACAAATTTCAAAAACCCACCTATTAGGAAAAGAGCAAAGGAGATGAAACTTTCCTTTCACTTTGTTACAGGGCTGCAAGTGAAGAGACTTTTAAAATGCTAAGAAATAATGGCAGTGTTACTTATAAGTCAGTCAAGTATTACCATGCATATAATAAGCATTCTTATAAGGCAAACACACAAAACAAGTGATTAATGAATACCTAATTTTTGAGCTTTCAAAAATTACATATTAAAAAGGTGAGCTACATAATTACTATGTTTACACAATTTCCGTTTTCAAACTCCCCTAAAATTAAAGACCTTAAGGACATGTTTTTTCTTTACTCTTTAAAGCAACCCCCAAAATTCAACTACAGTTTATATTGCACCCCCAAATAAAATTATCTTAAACCTTCCAATTCAGTCAAAACAATTCTATAGAATATTAAATCAATAACTACCCTTTGGCATGCATATATAATTTACACTGGTTTTTCCTAAGGAAATGGTAAAAAAAAAAATTCCTTTTATGTTTTCCTTATATTTCATAAACCACCTCCTAAAGTTGTGAGAAGGCACACAAATAAAAGTCAATCCATTGTAAGGAAAACAAATGTTATTCAACAAACTCTTTACATTCACTATAATAATCAAGAACAAATACACATTTCTAAAGTCTATACATGATTGTACTTCTTTGTTATTCTACAGATATGGAAATCTAATTTATGGAATGCTTCCCGGAATATCTTCCCAGAACGTGCTTATTACACAAGAATCACTTTTAGTCTGTCTGGAATTTAAGCTTGTGGATGTATCTAGTATTATATGATCTTGTTGCTCTCCAATGCTCCTATGCTGGCAAAACATACAAGTTCACAAAAATCATATTCTTGGAGAGCAGAATTCTTGGAAATTTTACAATACTATCAGACTCCACTTAAAATATGAGAAAAGGATATACAAATGGCCAAAAAGCACATGAAAAGATACTCAATGTCACTAATCGCTAGGGAAATGAAAATAAAAATCACAATGAAATACTACTTCATACACATTATGATGGCTATTATCGAAAAGAAAATAACAAGTGTCTGTGAGAATGTGGAGAAATTGGAAGAAGCCTTGGGCACTGCTGGTAGGGATGTAAAATGGTACAGCTGCTGTGGAAAACAGTATGGCAATTCCTCAAAAAATTAAACATATGCTCCAGCAATTCTTCTGGGTATATACCCAAGTGAAAGCAGGGACTCAAAACGATATTTGTACACCCATGTTCTCATAGCAGCGTTATTCACAATCACTGAAAGGTGGAAGGAACTCATGTATCCATTGACAGATGGATAAACAATACATGGCATATATATACATACACACACACACACACACACACACACACACACACACACACACAATGGAATATTATTCAGCCTTAAAAAGGAAAGAAATTCTGACACATGCTACAACATGGATGAATCTTGAGGACATTATGCTAAGTGAAATAAGCCAACCACAAAAGAGACAAACATTGTAGGATTCCCCCTATAGGAGATACCTAGAGTAGTCAAATTCACAGAGACAGTAGTGGTTGCAAAGAGGTTAGGGGGAGGGGTAATGGGGAGTTAGTGTTTAATGGATACAGAGTTTCAGCTGGGAAAGATGAAAAGTCTTGGAGATGAGTGGTGGTGATGGACATACAACAATGTGAATGTACCTAATGCCATGCTTAATGCACACTTAAAAATAGGTAAAATGGTCAATTTTATGTTATAGATATATTACAATTTTTTAAAATGAGATAAGAAACAACAAAATATTAAAACATGTGCCAAATTCTTCTCACGCATGCTTCTTTCACTACCCACAAAACCAACACCATGGCTCTGAGTGGTCAGTTAAGTTCTAATTTAAATGTTTACCATGGGCCCCAAGAAATTAATATAACAAAGTTTAAATTTGTTCTAACCCTAAGAAAGTTTAAACTGCTTCCTCAGAATAAAGTCCGTTGCCAGATATAGATGCTACTAGCTATTACATGTTTATTTCCGATTAAATAAACTACTAAAGAATCCAATATACCTCCCAACTTTGTATTTCAATTACAGTTACTTTTATCCCTAGCGAGTTTTTCCTTCATTTTTCTTCCAAAGCCTCATAAAGACTATTTTCATTTTTACCAGCAAAAACT
This sequence comes from Phocoena phocoena, assembly GCF_963924675.1. NCBI lineage: Eukaryota > Metazoa > Chordata > Mammalia > Artiodactyla > Phocoenidae > Phocoena > Phocoena phocoena. The sequence continues at coordinate 37,533,789 of NC_089220.1, read as the reverse complement.
TTAGTCAAAATTTTCTCCCCCCAAACTCATAAGAGCTCATCTTCATTAACTGTAGATATATCATCTTTACAGTAATAGTATTCATTTCATGTTTACCAATTTCAAGTATAAACATGGAAATCTCATTTATGAATCTTCCTCCCTTAAAAAAAAATGTTCATACGGGAAAAACAGAAGTTTGAAATATCCTAGGCTACATTTTGAGGATCTTTTCTAGTCACACTCCAGTTTTTCTTTTAATACCTTCTGATTTCACAAATTGTTACAGACATAAATGTTCACTAACTAACTAGCAACCAAGTTTTTTGATTTCCTCTGAGCCAGTAAAGTGTATTGTATTGTTCACGTCCCCTTTCTCCTCACTCTTAAGTGTTCAGCAGACAAAAATCTACCTTCAACGGTAGATTCTAATAGCTCCATGCTATAAATGCTATGTTCGGATACATTTCAAACAATGCTTGTTCATAAACATAAAGCAAATAGATAAAAATTAAAAGGAACAAAAAGTACCCACATACTCAAACAAAAGGTAAAAGGTTTAATTTAGAAAAAAAAGTTCTCATATTAATTCCCTAAACAATATGATCATCAAATACTTTTTCTATTTGTACTATCTGAAAACAAAAATGCGTGTAATCAATTACTGACCATTTTTTCTCAATTTTAAAATATGAATTATTTCAAACATTATTTTCTATATGTAAGTTAATGGCACCATCTCCTCTACTAGGTCTACCTCCTGTGATTAAATCTGTACAATTTGTAGTTGTCACTGCATACGATGTATACATCTAAATGTCAACAGAAGACAATAAAAAAAACACAGACCCAGACCTCATAAAGTTTCTGTGGCATTCAGTTTTTCTACTTATCAATGTGAGAGATTCTCTGATAATAAGTTTATTTTCATTTGTCCATGGCTATTTATATTAAATTGAACCCTTTAAAAGGGGGAGGGGTGTATCACACACCAATAACTTCAACATGTCGGAAACCTCCCATCTCTTCAATTTGCAACATGGAATTTTAACAAATATGGAACTCTACAAAAAAGAAAATTATATACAGATACAAAAAGATCAATTGAAAAGGAATCCATCACCTGGTCATGAGCCTTACCTTTTAGCAGCGGCAGAGGTGTTAACTCAATAGGCTTGCCTTGAGACCTAAACTGTGAGGAACTTTGCGACCTCTTCTGTCTGGCTTTTCTGACGGACTTCCGAGAAAATCCGTCTACTTTATCCACTGATGGAGGAGTAGTTGGTGCTGAGGACATATCCCTACTGAAAAGAAAGAAGTATCATCAACACATTCCCGAGGTAGAAGCATACAAGTGAGTTACTCAAATTCTAAAATTCCCATACACTATTTTTGAGAATGGGAATATGTTTAAAAGAAAGCAAATAAAATCAATTAAGAGCAGTCACATGTTCAATGGGAAAACAGAAAAACTTGGTGGAAAATAGAATATAAGTACTATATAAGCAATACTGTAATGCTAATGCATTGTGCTACTCCCACTACGATATGCATTAAAGATGTTCATTTAGGGCTTCCCTGGTGGCGCAGTGGTTGAGAGTCCACTTGCCGATGCAGGGGACACAGGTTCGTGCCCCGGTCTGGGAAGATCCCACATGCCGTGAAGCGGCTGGGCCCGTGAGCCATGGCCGCTGAGCCTGCACGTCTGGAGCCTGTGCTCCACAACGGGAGAGGCCACAACAGTGAGAGGCCCGCGTACCGCAAAACAAACAAACAAACAAAAAGATGTTCATTTATACTTGAACATGTACTCATTTTCTAACTGCACAGCTCTTCTCATCTTGAGATCCAGAAGTAATTGAGCAACTATTCTGCAGCTACAAAATTTCCATCCAAACATTTTCCCAAGATAGTTAATATTATGAATGGGCTCTAAAGTTGAAACTCTTATGGTACTTCAAGAATCTACACCACTGTATCACAGCCAGGTGAAATTTACAATTTCTCAACTACCAAGACATGACTTTTAATGCAATGTGCTGTGTTAGCTATGATAAACTACACCACACCACAAAGGAGGACAAGCTAGGTTACTTTAAACAGAACATATAAAAGGCATAATTAAAATCATTTCAAAGAAGTCTTCTTTTTGAATGAAGCCATCTGAAGTTACTAAAGCTTAATAAACAAAACTATGATGAAATGGTACACCAAAGTTGAAATAAAAACAAATTCACAGCCTACTTAGACAACCAAGTTGAGTTCCCTTGAAGTTCATCATCAAATATTAATTTTCATTCTATCAAACTAATGGAACTGAACAGTTATTTGGGATTTTTTTTAACACTCTGAAATCATTAAAATGAAGGCTAAAAGTAAAGAAATCCTAAAAGTAACAAGGATTAAGCTCAGTTTCATTCACCAATTTAAACAGATGCCATCATTTCTATGGCACTGAGGCTCCATGCTCCATGGAAGATTAATGGCAGACTTGAATAGAAATAACGCACATGGGGGAAATGCTGAAATGCAATCACTCACCTGTCATTCCAATACATAACATAAGTGTTTTGTAACCTCTAAAAGAGTTAAGGAGTTTTTTCCTGAACGTGTGAGAATAAAAAGTTACCTGGATTAGCTGGATTCTGACAAAGTAAAAATAATAAAAACATAAACAAAAAACAAACAAAACCATATGATGTTGAGGTTTGGAATTTTGAAGTCCTGTTTGGTACTCTTTTTTAAAAAAGTTTTTACCAATCTAATTTAGCCTTAAATGAAATGTGATAGATAAAAAGGAATTGCAAACCATGAATGATTATAGAAGAAGTAAGATGACTTAAAAATTCGTAATAACTGCATCTGCAAGAAGCTCCACATCACATTTGTATGTTGTAAATTTAGGGGCTGCTTTTCCAATCTGGTATGTGAATTATTTAGACTACATTTAACCCTCACAACACAAGATTTCCATAAATCCTGTTCCTCCTCCACTCTTTTTGTCTCTCCTTTATTCTTTATCTCCCATCTCTAAAGATGATTTACTGGTAGCAAAAAAAAATTTTGTTTTAATCATTTGCCCGCGGCCCAGGATAAACGTCAAGGATCTCAACCCTAAAGCGCTGCAGAATTGAACGTGCAATAGCAGCGGGTCCGTACAAAGCCCGGGGAAACAGGTTTCGCCGTAGGCTAGGACGCCCGAAGCTTTATCATCCTCTAAGCACTGGGCACGGGGCATTTCCAAGGCACAGGATAACCCAAAGGGGGTACTGGGGTGGAGGAGAAAGACAGAGAAAAGGTTGGTGTGTAGGGATGCTCACATACTCCGTTTGCTCCCACCCACCCCACCCCACCCCGTGCCACCCCAAGCCCTGGAGAAGATAAGCTGCTACAGAATCCTTCTCACTACACCAATCCCCCTTTCCTCCCCCCCGCCCCCGTCAGTGGATAAAGGGGGACAAGAATACGCCTCCAATGCCGGATGGTGGAGAAAAAGGGGGGTGGAAGGCAGAGTGAATGAAAGGCATCATCAGAAGCATTTGCAGGTAAATCAGACAAGTGGGACCGGCGCTCCCTCTCCCTCACCTCACCCCATCGCACCCCTCGCCGGCCCAGGCCAGGCCTTCCCCAGGCCGGTGCCCCGCAGGTTCCCCAGGAGGTCGGGTAGAAGGCAGGAAAGGAGGAAAGGAAGCAGACGAGCCGCGGTGCTGGAGGGACGAAGTTACCTTGAAGCTTCTGGAGAAGAATCCGAAGATGATCTGTGGTTTCGGAGGGGCGGGAGACGGGAGAGAGGGCCGCAGCGGGGGCGGGTGGCGGGACCGGGGCGTGCGGGGGGAGGTCCGGTCAGCGGCAGGGAGCCCGGGGCGACGGCTGTCCGGCGCGGCGTCCCTCCGGTTCCGCGGCAGCGGCGCCTCTAGGCCTCACGGCCGGACCTGAACCTCAGCGCTCCGGCGGCGGCGGCGGCCTCACGATCCTCCCCCGCGGGCCCGTCCCATCAAATCGGCACCGACCCCGCTGCGGCTCCGCCGGTGGCTCCTCGCTCACATTCCCGGCGGGCGGCGCCTCTGCTCGTTGCCCCGGACCCGGCGGCTGCAGCGACGACGAGGGGAGGGGGGAAGGGAGGGAGGAAGACTAGATCCGCAGAGGCAGCAGGAAGAGAAGGAAGGAGAAGAAGGAGCCGCTGGGGCTGGAGCCGCCGCTGCCAGAGCCGCCGTTCGGTGCCCGCGGTGAGTCCCCGTCAATGCCCCTTTCTCTCTCCTATTGTCAATATCACCGGGCAGCTGAGTCCATGGCACACTCGCAACCGAACCTTCTGGCCAGCAGCGCCCGCCTCCAGCGCCCACTCACTGGAGGCTTCAAACGGGAAGCGAGGCTTCATTGGCCGGCGTCCGCCTTCACTCCCTTGTCAGCAAGTTGGGCTGAGACCCGATCTGGGATTGGCGGCGGGGGGGCGGAGAAACAGGAGGGTGGGAAGAGAGGAGGCTGAGGATTGGGCTGAGGCGAGAGGGACCCGGATGCAACCGAGATCTCCGGCCGCGCTGCCGCCGCTTCCGCCAGGCGGTGGGGTAGGCTGAAGCGGGGATCCGCCGCCGCCGCCAGGCCTGAGAGGAGCTCCTTAAACCCGGAGGGGTGCGCGTGACATCAGTGCGATGGGTTTCCGCGCTGTGCGGATCCTCTGGGCGGCGGTCGTCTGCAACCTGAGGATTCCAAGGGCAAGGGTCGGCTAAGGGTGGGGGCGTCCCTGGCCCTTGATTCCGCCCCTTTCAGCGGCGAGGCTAGCCCTTCTGGACTCGAGGAATCCCATTCGGACGGGAACCAGCGCCGCATAGAAAGAAAGAAAGGCAGCCTGTGCGCCGCTGCCTTTGTAGATGGGCCCCTCGCAGCCCGGGGCTGTAAAGCCCCCAGCAGTCGCTCTCCGCTCCACCTTGTGGGAGGCCTGGCACGGAAATCTGAACCCCTGGGGCCCGGCCAAGGGTTGGGTATCGCTTCGAATTCTCTCTCGCCTAGTCTCCTTTTCCCTAAACCTCTGTTTTGAATATCAGCTCCCTGGAGCTCCTGCAAGCCTGGTTGGGGCCAGTTCAGTGTAACTTGTGCAGGTGGGAACGCGGTCTCCACGCTCTGTGATCATTTATTGAGATAACCTCTTGGGCCCACCCGCTGTACAGAGCGCAGGGAAACCCAGCTTCAAACTGCGGGAGCTTGGGAGCTCTTCACTGGCAAGTTGGATCCGAAAGAGTTTATGGAGAAGGCTTCACTTAACTCTAGCTAGAACAAGTGATAAAATATTTAGAGATATGTTTGCATCCTTAGTGAGTCCTAGGCCAAGTGGTGCATTTCCAGAGAATATTCTTGGACTCTTGCTCTATTTGAGTGGATTCTATGTATGTCTTTTGAGAGGGTTAAAAAAAAAAAAGAAAAAAGAAAGAAAGGAAGGAAGAAAGAAATTCTTAATGCTTAGTACAAAAAATAACGTTTATAATCCTTCAACCCAGAGATAACCACTGTTAGCATTTTGGTGTACTTCTGTCCAGTATTTTTTTCTTTAAAATTGTGTATTCCGTTCTGTAGTTTTTCCCTTTCTCATTATATCATGTTTTCTATACAGTTAGGAAATAGAACTATATATAAATAAAACTGTAACATATATACAACTGACAAAAATATGCATTGTTATTTCTCTTGTTTGTGTTATTTAGCACTCAAGTGTTGCAAATTTCTATGCACATCCCCAGAAATGGGTCTTGAATGGGTCTTTTTTTGTGCCATTAAAATTTTTTTTAATTCCTGTTTTGAACTGAAATGGGAAACAGGAAAAGATGGTGCTCTTATATGGAAGCAGGCTTCCTCTACTGACTCCAGGTGATTGGTCACTGTATAGATAGTGTCTGTGTTTGCTCTGAAAAGTTCACCTCCCCTAGGCCTTACAAAACTGGCTAGAATACCAGTCTCCTTCCCACCTTCAAGAAACTTACATTTCCACATCTCAGTTTCCCATACCAGTCTTCATGAAAAGTTCAGTGCCCCAGCCATGCAGAATTTGTTTGCTCAATTTCTGATTAAGGGTAAATGCAGAATTCAAACCAAGGAAGATTTTAAAGCCAACTCAATTTCCCTTGGCAACAATTGAATTGTCCAAGAGTAGTGCATGTTTGAAATGCTCACAGCTGTTGCTTAGAACATTTCACATTTTGTAGAGTGGGGATTTTGCTTGCAAATTATGAATCTGTAAAGATGATTCATTTCAAAACTTTCACTTTCTGTAAAATGGCTGAGTAACTGAAATGAGTAGGTCTTTTTAAATGGAAACATCCTTGCCTATGTGAGAGATTTTTCCTTGGACCAATAGTTTCTAAAGGAGGTCCATGCAATGCATACCAGGGGTATGTATATTCCAGGAAGAATGCAAGTCAGTCCATTTGGGATGCAGGAGAAGAAAATATGAGGACATCTATTTATGCTTAGTTCTAATCGAAAAAGAAAAATATTTTATATAATATTTTATATACATAATGAGGGACCCAGCCCATGGAATGGTCTCTTGGCCCATAACATCGTAGGAGATGTCCTCAAGGAAAAGTGGGAGTTACCCATTTCCAGGGGTTGGCAGTGGTGGTCCCACCCAGTCAGTCCTTGTCAACATGTAATGACTTATTGTGGTTTGCTAGGTTAAGTGGACTTACTGATTATCTAGGTTTAATTAAACTAACCCATAGAAAATGGGCAAGTTAGTTTACCAGAGTCCTTTGCAAAGAAACCACAGGAAAATAAGCAAATGGTGGAACTGACACTTCTCCCAGTATCAGGTTTTTTGACAGCACATTTCAAAATTAACGATCCCATAAATCCAACCAAATTTTGGCTTAAAAAATATCAAATTCATCAAGATTATTTGAATGTGGATTTTTATCCACTGTTATTAACAATGAACTTCAGGGCTTCCCTGGTGGCGCAGTGGTTGAGAGTCCACCTGCCGATGCAGGGGACACGGGTTCGTGCCCCGGTCTGGGAAGATCCCACATGCCGCGGAGCAGCTGGGCCCGTGAGCTGTGGCCGCTGAGCCTGCGCGTCCGGAGCCTGTGCTCCGCAACGGGAGAGGCCACAACAGTGAGAGGCCCGCGTACCGCAAAACAAACAAACAAACAAAAAAAAACAATGAACTTCATCCTGAGCATATATTATAATTGAGTTATAAGCTAATGATGATATATACTTTACAAATAAATATACATATATTTGGTTAAGAATTGCTCCCAAAAAATACACTGATCGGAATGAATGATCAAAAAAGTTTGCAGACTGCTACTCTAGATAATACAAAAAGAAATACATTATAGCCATCTGGGAAGCCATTATCAAGTGACAAAACACTGTCCATTGCTATCAGATGAAAGCATTCACTTCCCAGACATCAAGGCTGAGCTTATCATGAACCTACTGGCAGACTGGCCATGTGATGAGACTGGAAGACATAGTAGACTATCAAATGGTAGCTGACTGGTGAACTAAAGAAGGGATAAGATAATAAGCAGCAGTATCATCAAAACAATTATCAACCAGTATAGGAGGAAAAGACCTATGCTGACAAGACGACATCATCAGAGGTAGACTAGCCCAATTTGTGAGTGCGGGTGGAGGGTACATTAAACTGGTTGTGAGCTGAGAGGGAAGGATAATGAGAAAGCCTGAGACAAGAGCTGCTCTCTTAGGAAAAGCAATGAAAGATTACATACACAGCTAGTGTAGACAAGGGACTTTGGTGTTATATTTCTTCGAGCCACATTTATCTACACAGGTAACACCCTCAGCAGTGACATTTTCTTGGGTCACAATTTAAAGAGTACCGTTGCATTTTCAGATGTGCCTCAAAAGTCACAGGTCATGCATGGCTTTCCATGTGATTAATGTGTATAATTATAGCTTGAGATTTAAAATGTTTAGGCGCTCCAGTTCCATTCCTAGCAGTGAGAGATCCTCGGTCACTAGTGGATCAAGGCAGGAACAGGGACCCTATGTCACTGATGGGGAAGGAAAATGGACCAAAAAAAAAGGGGGGGGGGAGGAGAAAGCCAGCTTCAAGTGCACTTTATTTCACATAGGATAAAACACAAAATAATGCACCACAAGCAATAATTTTCCTGGTAAAATAGTCAACTTATACAATTAAATGAATTAAAGTTATAACTAATTATAAGCATAATGATGAGAACACAGACTCTGGAATTAGATATACCCAAGGTGGAATCCCAGCTCTGAGAGCCAGGAGCTGGGGCAAATTTTTCACTCCTCACAGCCTGGGATTCCTGGCCTCTAAATGAGCAGAATAACACTTCCTAACTCATAGGATGGTCATCAGACTTAAATGAGGTTATGCACTTACTATAGTGCCTGGCACATGTTAACTGCTAAGTAAATACTAGTTATTAACATAATCATCTACTTTCTTCACATTTTAATACTTTTTATCCACTTAGAAATTTTTCTTTAAGTTTTGTCCTTTTTTTTCCCCTCAAAATTATATTCCGGAATACCCCTCTGTGACAGGAAGAAAACAAGGAGCAAGGAAATGAGAGGCATGCCTTTCAATCCACTTCCACACTAAATGATCAAGTGCGTGTAGGAGCGTTCATTAGCAATAACAGCGATTTGCATTTTACAATATCCATATACTTTTGAAAGTAAAAGAAAAAAAATGGTCATTTGACTTAACGTCACTTCAAAGCTTTATATTCATTTCTAATTTATACACCTTTAAGAGAGGCTTAAACTATTTTGCTCTAAGCTTACCTATTTCTCTTTCTCACTGCAACCTTCAGAACGGCACTAGGACTGAGTCCTAGCCCCACCTTAATAATGCCCTAGCCTTGGTGTGGTGGATATCTGCTTCCCACGCGTCCCCACTTTCCCTTTGAGGACCACACTCCTCACTTCATGTGATCCTGGTGGGACTGTTAACCAAGAGTGATGGGTTATCTCTCTTGGATCCAAGGGGATCACTTTGATCTTCCACAAAATTTGCTCTGTAAAAGCTGGGAGAGAGATGCCTCTCTTCCTTTTGGATAATAAACCATAGAAATGATGTAAGCTGGAGCTACTTATGATCATCTCCCTCCCTCTCCTCCATCCCGGAGGAAGCCAATACTGTGGGAAAAACGTTGGCAAATGCTGAGTTGTTTTTTTTTGTTTGTTTGTTTGTTTGTTTTTTTGCAGTACGTGGGCCTCTCACTGTTGTGGCCTCTTCCGTTGCGGAACACAGGCTCCGGACGCGCAGGCTCAGCGGCCATGGCTCACGGGCTCAGCCACTCCACGGCATGTGGGATCTTCCCGGACCGGGGCACGAACCCGTGTCCCCTGCATCGGCAGACGGACTCTCAACCACTGCACCACCAGGGAAGCCCAAATGCTGAGTTTTAAGAACATGATTGGAGCTGCTGGATTCAGCTATGTTGGAAGCTAGTTTCTGTTGTGTGACCCAGTGAATTCCGTTTTTTGTTTAAGCCACTTTGGAGTTGGATGTCTATAACCTACACCAAAAAATATCCTGACTAATGGCCAAGTCACTAAACCTCTCCAAACCTCAGTTTACTCTTAGGCCCTGAATCTGGGGTTTTCTACTGGTTGAACTAAATGAAATCTTTAGGTGAAATCTAATCCTAAGCATGAAAGAAAACCATTTAAAGTGATCCTGCTAGAAATTCTTTCCTAACGTAATTTATCAAGGCGAATTTATTTGTTGGGTTTTATTTTAAGACTCAAGGCAGATATTCTTAAGAATTGCACCTACAGAGTTAAGTTCCCCTAGAATACACTTACATGAGGAGAGACGGTGAAGTGACCTACCAAACACGAAAATAAGCTTTATTCTTAGCAAACTGCTGCTTTTCACTAGGTCATTTTTACTGTGTCACTTAAAACACCAAGGCCATATTTTAGAAATTGCAGCCTATGACTGATTATTGCATCTAAGGTTCTTATCTATCATAAAGAGCAAACATTGCTTTTAACATATCAATAAAATTGGGTAAAACCTATGAACATAAGGTAAATCACTGCTAAAATGTTCTCAAGGGGCAAGACAACCAAAAGAGGATGAGAACTTAAATTTGAATACACTGTTATTAAAACAAGCAAGAAAGCAACAACAACAACAAAAAAAAACCCCAATAAGGACAATATATCCAATCTTGTATGGTGCTGGTAATAATAACTGCAAACATGTGCATAGCAATGTAGCTCACTTTCCTATGCAATACTTAATTTGAACCTTAATTCTGTAGATACATATTATTTCCATTTTATTTATTTTCTTATTTATATAAGAAAAGTGAGTATCAGGGAAGTTTTCCAGTGCCACACAGCTAGTAACTAGTAGAACCACAATTTGTTCTTCCAAGGGCCAGTCCTCTTCACACTGTACCAAGTTACCTCTATTTTTAAATCCTTGTTTGCTAATGATATGGCCAAGTAATTGAATATGAGGCTACTCTTTTCTCCATCTTACAGAAGGAAAGACTAATAAGATACAGAGGTTAAATGTCCTATACAATGTCATAAAGAAAAAAAAAATCATAAACGATGGGCCAGGTCTTCCATAATCATCAACATGAACTCCCACTCTATAAGCCAGGAACAATGGCAGACATTTTACATGTATTCTCTTAATTCTTAAAACAACCTGTTAATGTAAGTAATTTTATCCCATTTTACAGGTGCAGAAACTAAGATACAGAAAGCTTATTTTCTTTTCAAAGGTCATACAGCTAGTAAGTGGCAGAATTTGGGCAGGAGTTAAGACTAGAAGACAGGCACTGAAATTCAAAACTGTTTTACTGCCCGTCCCCCCTGGGAAATGGTCTATACAATCTGGTTTGTATATAGTGCTGTGTAGAATATGTAGAAAACATGAAACCTTTCTAGCTCATTTCCCTTGATATTTAAGCCTTTTTCCAAAATAACAAAGAAGCCCCATTATGTCTTTGGTGAGAAGCACACTTTGCTGGTGGAGTTAGATTGCAGTGTGGACCCAAATCAACCTTCTTGTTATTGAAGAGAGTTGTTTTGGAAAACTTAGTCTTAAAGAGCTTTGAAACAGGGATAATGGCAGCAGTCACCTGTAGTATTTGAAAATGTTCTGTCTGGTGGGTTTCAAAGTCAATAAAGCTTATATTCTTGGGACTTCCCTGGAGGTTCAGTGGTTAAGACTCTGTGCTTCCACTGCAGGGAGCGCAGGTTTGATCCCTGGTTGGGGAACTAGGATCCTGCATGCCATGCGGTGTGGCCAAAAAAACCAAACCAAAACAAAACAAACTTCTATTCTCAGATTTGGATGGTTAGTGACCCGGTTAACAAACCAGTTGGCAACTGGAACAAACTATTTATGAAAAAGTATTTTTGAAGAACAAGCGTTGGAAGAGACTCATTCAAAGTATAAAATTCCAGCTCTCTTGACCTTTAGAGGAAAAAAGTTATAATTAACTAAAAGTCACGGGCTTCAAAGGCAAATGGGAGCAAGTGCTCAGCTTCAAGAGAAATCTCATCATGGTGAGTACATTTCAATAAGCCTTTCAAACACTTAATATCAGAGAACTTTCCTAACCAAATTTTCATTATTTCACTTAATCATTCCCTCATGCATTCATTCCAAACATTTAAGTAACTACTCTGTGCTCTGGGAAAATTCAAATATGAATAAGACATAATAAGTACTATCACTCCAATGCATTACAAGATGTTATGATCAAGAGCTAATTATTATGGGAGCCCAGAGCCCAGTGTAATACCTTGTGACCAGGAGGGGGAAATGGAAAAAAAAAATTTAAAGGAAAAAGAGGGCATGATATATAAGCTGAACCTTGTGACACTCAGAGCTCGCATTCCCTCCTGGCTTGACATCTTATTTGTTCATTGGTTTATTCTTTACTATAGGCCAGGAACTATCCAAATGAGTCACATAGGTTATTTTCATTTTATTAATAAGTGCTCAACCGGGGTTGAATTCTTCCTTCCATTCCTTCACATCTTCCCTAGGCCACCTTCAGATTTCAGAATTAGGATACTCATTACCCTTCACTCTCTGTGTGCTGGGATATTGAGGGATAGGGCAGAATCTAGGGGTCTCTCTCTTGAGTCACAGCAACAGGAGCCTTACGAGGGACTTAGCTGGTGTAAGCAAAGGGGAGGAATTGTTAGAATTCTGGGCAGGGACACACAGCCTCAGCAAGCAGGGACTAGCAGCAGGACAGGAAAGCCCTGAGGTCTTTCTTTGTCTCTGTCCCTTGCTGTGATTGTACTCTATTTTTTTCTCTCATTAAAGAGGGGTTTTCTCTGAGGACAAGGCTACATGGTGCAAAACGGCAGATCAAGCTCTCACATTTTCATTGGCTCCTTTTTTTTTTTTTTTTTTTTATTTATTTATTTTTTTTTTGGCTGTGTTGGGTCTTTGTTTCTGTGCAAGGGCTTTCTGTAGTTGCAGTGAGCGGGGGCCACTCTTCATCGCGGTGCGCGGGCCTCTCACTGTCGCGGCCTCTCTTGTTGCGGAGCACAGGCTCCAGACGCGCAGGCTCAGTAGTTGTGGCTCACGGGCCCAGTTGCTCCGTGGCATGTGGGATCTTCCCAGACCAGGGCTCGAACCCGTGTCCCCTGCATTGGCAGGCGGATTCTCAACCACTGCGCCACCAGGGAAGCCCCTCATTGGCTCCTTTTAAGAGAGCATCCAGAAGTTGGTCTAGAATCCCTGGATAGGGGGCTTTGGTCCAGCCTAGGTCAGGTACCCATGTCTGGTCCAATCAACTATGGTCAGGACATCAGAGGCGTGTTGCACAAAATGAGTGACTGGGGCTCTCTGCTGTTTCAATGTGTGCTGGGAAAGAAAAAGAAGAAAAGGAGCCATTGCCCCAGAACACATGCAATGATTGTCTACTTACGACATCTTTGATTTTTTTCCTCAAATTAAATTTATAATAGTGGAATTAATGGTCTAGGGATAAGAATATTCCTTAAGTCCTTGATTAAGTTCCGCCACATTGCCAACACTATCACTCCCTTTCTCATCTTGTCTAAGTGGATAGGCCCCAAATTTGAAATTAATCATCACTTTCATCTCTTTAGTTACAGAGCTAAAATAGTTAAGATATTTTCCACATATTTAGTAGTCATTTATATTTCTTTTCCTGCAAATTGTCTATTAGCGTTCATAGCTTATTTTTCTATTACAGTTTTAATGCTTTTGTGATTTATTTACATGAGCTTTCTACACATTGATTTTTACATACAGGAGTATACCAGATTTCCTTTGGGATTTCTTTCATTGCTAAGCATAAATGCTTAGAAAGTCTTTGCCTTAAAAATTCCTCCCCCTGGAATATTTCAAACAAAAATACTCCTAAGGTTTACCAGTGATATTCACTGAAGAATTTTAATAACAAAAAATATAAACAACTTAAATATGTATCAGTTGAGGGATAGTAAAATAAATTTTGGTACATTCATACTATGGAATATTATGTAGCCGTTAAATATATGGGAGATGTATATGTACTCATATGGAAAGGTATCTATGACATTAAGTGAAAAAAGCAAGAATTACAAAATTTTAGGTTAAGTAGTACTCTATATTAGGAGAAACCTGATGTATAGTTAGATATATAGATATCTAGAAAAGGTAAATATCTAGAAAAAGTCTGGAAGAATATACTTGGAACTGTTAACAGTGAATATTTTGGGGCATGGGTCAGAGGTAGGTAGTAAAGATTAAATTATTACTGAGATACTGTTTCAATTGGTATAAGGAATATGCATCTCCTAAATCTTATTTAACAAAACATTTTAAACTTACAAAGAGCCATAATGAGTAATATAACAATAGTATAACCACATGACTCTAGAAATAAATACCAACGTGGTGGAAGTCTCCTATGTAACAGTCCCCCGTCACATCCCTTCTATCTCAGAGGTTACCATGACCCTGAATCTGGAGCTTATTCTTCCCATGATGTCATACTTTTACTAAATAAGTACATTTTCCTAAACAGCATGTAGTACTTTGTTCATATTTTGATTGCATACAATTGGTGTTATACTGTACATTATCTTCTGTAACATAATTATTCACTCAATATGATGTGTTTTTAACTTAACCATGTTGATAGAGGTACTTTGGATCATTCACTGTCCCTGCTATATGGCATTCTACTTACAAATGTTCTGCAGTTTATTCATCCTCTTATTTTGTGATGTTTGGGTTGTTTCCAGCATTTTACCGTCTTGAACAGTGGTGCTGTGAACATCTCCTTGTGTACTGTAGTTTCTCCAGTGTCTGTAGTGGCATCAGGTCATAGGGTATGAGCTCTTCAACTTCACAAGATAGGGGCATATTGCTTTCCTAAATGTTTGTACAAATTTACAATCTCACCAGCAGTATATAGGAGATTCTGATGTCCAAAAAAATCCTTCCTCATCCAGAATGTGGACATTTATCTACATTATCTTCTAATTTTTTTTTATTTTTCTCTGACACTATACCGTTTAATTGAGCTAGAATTAATTTTGGTATATGGTGTAAAATGAGAACCTAAGTTGATTTTTTATAAATAATCAATCTTCCCACCATCATTTATTGTTACAAGTCCTTCTTCATTACACTTTTAAGTCTTTTTCTTCCTTATTCTCACCTGATGACTCGTGTAGTTGAATTTTGGTGTCATGTTGTAGAGCTCTCCTAAGTATTATAATTCACTGAGATTTGATTGCAATTGCATTAGGCCCAAGAATTATTTTAGCCTAAAACCCACACTGGACAGATCATTCTTCCACTGTCAAACTGAAATGACTAAACTCCTCACTGCACAAAATCCAGTGTCCTCAGCCACTACTGAAGTCTCCCCAATATCTGTATCCTCTTCTCAACTTTCAGGCTCATCATTTCAAGCAGGCCTGTGTCCTCTTTGTCCCCTAAGCTTTCATCATCTATTTTTATCTCCAAACTTTGCTCATGAGGTTCCCTCCTGCCAGAAATGCTAACCCTTCCTTCCATTCCCTTATTTTGTTTATTCAAGACTTTTCCTTCCTTCAAAGAAGAAGGAAGGGGTCCTAGCTACTCTAAGAGTCCTAGTCAGGAGTTATCCCACTATCTTGCATTGCAATTCAATTTTCTCATGTGTTTGTATTTAATCTCCCCAATTCTATGATTGTGTTAACTCAAATAAGAAAAGGGAGGCAAGTAGAACTTGCCTGGAGAGAAGTTGGTAAGAACAGTTGCTGGTAAGAGGATCAGCAACCAGCTTAGGCATTCCACTTTTAAAATCTGTAATCTGGAGGTGGAGAAAATAGCAGGACAAATGGGAGACAGAAGCTCAACATCTCTCATGGTGCTTCAACATCCCACCATGCCTGGATATGGCCAGATGCAACAGTGGGGAAGCCAGATAATAGAGAAATCCACATCATCTCCATAAAACAGTGCTTTAGGGTCTGCCAACTTGCACACACATCATCTCATTTAACCCTGAAAAACTCCTTGAAGTAGTGACATGATCTCCATTTTACCAGGGAGGACACTGAGATTTAGAGGTTAAATAAAATTCCAAGGTCACAGTCAAACAGCTTGGAATTGGCAGTGCTAGGTCTACAACTCCAGCCTTCTAACTGAAACCTACTCACCACTCTTTTTTTTTTTTTTTTTTTTTTTTTTTTTTTGCGCTACGCGGGCCTCTCACTGTTGTGGCCTCTCCCGTTGCGGAGCACAGGCTCCAGACGTGCAGGCTCAGCGGCCATGGCTCACGGGCCCAGCCGCTCCGCGGCATGTGGGATCCTCCCAGACCAGGGCACGAACCCGCGTCCCCTGCATCGGCAGACGGACTCTCAACCACTGCGCCGCGAGGGAAGCCCTCTCACCACTCATTTTATCACACCCACGGTTGTTTCCATGATAACTGTGTTAACTTTTTAAAGTGTCTTTATTTATTTATTTGCCAAGCCCCGAGGCATGCAGGATCTTAGTTCCCCAACCAGGGATCGAACCCATGCCCCCTACAGTGAAAGCATGGAACCTTAACCACTGGACCACCAGGGAATTACCCTAAAATTATTTTTAAAAAATTTTAATTGTGGCAAAAAACCCACATAATATAAAATTTTCCCTCTTTTTTTTTTTTTTGGCGGTACGCGGGCCTCTCACTGTTGTGGCCTCTCCCATTGAGGAGCACAGGCTCCGGATGAGCAAGGCTCAGCGGCCATGGCTCACGGGCCCAGCCGCTCCGCGGCATATGGGATCTTCCCGCACCGGGGCACGAACCCGTGTCCCCCGCATCGGCAGGCGGACTGTCAACCACTGCGCCACCAGGGAAGCCCTTCCCTCTATTTTTAAGTGTATAGTTCAATCGTGTTAACTATATTCACTTTGTTCTGTAATAGATGTCTAGAATTTTTTCATCTTGCAAAACTGAAACTCTTTAGCCATCAAACAACTCCCCATTCCTCCCTGCCCTCAGCTCCTGGCAACCACCATTCTACTTTCTGTTTCCATGATTTTTGACTGTTTAGATATCTCATATAAGAGGAATCATACAGTATTTGTCCTTTTGTGACTGGCTTATCTCACTCAATATAATGTCCTCAAAGTTCATCCATGTTGTAGCATATGATGGGATTTTCTTCTTTTTTAAGGCTGAATAATATTCCAGTGTGTGTTTATACCACATTTTCTTTATGCATTCATCTGTCCATGGACACTTGTGCTGCTTCCACCTCTTGGCAATAGTGTAACGCTGCAATGAACATAGAGGTGCAAATATCTCTTCAAAATCCTGCTTTCAATTCTTTTGGAATATACACCCAAAAGTGGATCACATGGTAATTCTATATTTAGTTTTTTAAGGAACCAGTTATCTTTTAAACAAATAGCCCCATTCTCACGGACTCTCCTGCAACATGTTAAGAGGCGGCATATTGCCTTTCCTCTAATTAAATTGAAAATAGCAATCATGCTCATACACAACCATTACAATATGTTTAAACTTCTTACTTAAGATGCATCAATTACAAAAAAAAAAAAAAAGATGCATCAATTACAATGTTGGCAACTGTAAACACTTCCATTTCCTCCCATTCTCAGTTGACAAGCCGCTCTTCACTTTTAATACCCACTCCCAATTATCAGGGTCACTAGATCAGAAGATACATCATGGAAGGACCTATCTGTTTTGTCCAATACTGTGCCTGAAGTAAGTAATGCAGTCTCTGAAATAGAATAAGCACTCAAAAAAATGGATAAATGGGACTTCCCTGGTGGTGCAGTGGTTAAGAATCCGCCTGCCAATGCAGGGGACACGGGTTCGAGCCCTGGTCTGGGAAGATCCCACATGCCGCGGAGCAACTAAGCCCGTGCACCACAACTACTGAGCCTACGCTCTAGATCCCACGAGCCACAACTACCGAGCCCACGTGCTGCAACTACTGAAGCCCACACGCCTAGAGCCCATGCTCTGCAACAAGAGAAGCCACCTCAATAAGAAGCCCGCGCAACACAACGAAGTGTAGCCCCCGCTCGCATGCAGCAATGAAGACCCAACGCAGCCCAAAATCAATCAATAAATAAAATTTTAAAAAAAACAAAAAACAAAAACGGAATGTTATTAAAAAATGGATAAATGAATAAGTACATGAACAAAAGACCATGTTTCTGGGTATAGTTTGAAAATTGAACTTAACCCCAGAAGTGGGTGTTGTCATTGATGAGAGAGAATAGTTTAGCACTTCTTGTTCCAGCAAGCAGGAAGTAGAACACAGATGGCAAAGAAACACTCAATGACATGAATTTTGCCAGAATGGTAACATCCCTAGGATGAATTCAGACTAAATCTCTGCTGATAATGTAGGATCATACTAACCACAAGGATTTGTGGAGCTCAGAGGATTTGGGGAGCTCAGAGAACCCTTGGAATTCTAAGGTCTGCCAGATTGATGGGACAGTGCTCTAGGTAGGAAAAGCCAAGAGAGGGCGCTAATAGTGCAGGATTGTATTTCCCTTCTCTTCTGCCAGATGGCATGAGCCCTGGGTAGAGAGCATCAGAAGCAAAAGCATTGTCACCCCAAGTGGAAGATTCTCTGTTGGCCAGCTTGCTGTGCATTAGGCTGACTGATGCCCTCTATTGGGGACAGGGGTGTAGAAGCAAAGAGAGGATTAAACACACTGAGGATAGTTATTGTCTCAATGAGAAAGCAAGCTCTCCTGTTAAAGGCTGCTGTCCATACATCTTTGGACTTAATATATAATCTTATGAAAGGAGAAATGGGATTACATTGTATCAATGTAAATTAAATTTAGACTTAAAAAATTACATGAATTTATAAAGGATATAGGCACCAGAACAAATTGCTCAGTGGAATCTGTGCTCTGTACATATCTGAAGAATGAATGAATTGTAGCTCTCTTCCATTTTAATGAGGAGATGGAATTCAACAGAAAAGTATCTTCTAATAGGCATGTCTTTCCAAAGGGAGGAAAGACAAGGTTAAGTTGTTCAGTGATTTTGTGAAATTTTTTCCCATTCTCTTAGTTAAGAATTTAAATTCACACTAGCAAATCAATACAGTAAATAGTGGGACCTTTTATACACTGCTCTATAGCGGGGTCAGCATGGTTTAATGGAAAATCTGCTAAACTTGGGTCAAAAAGACTTGAGTTCTGATATTGGTATTGATTTGACCACTTTAGCCTTTCAGAGAATTATCAGTTCCCCTTGTCTACACTGCCAACAGAATGATACGAATCTCATCATTGTCACTCCCCAACATAAAATTCTTTATGGGCTCCCATCACCTATAGGGCAAATTCTGAACACCTCTGTCTAGTACGTCCCTTCATTATCTGACTCCTGCTTACCTAACCCGCGTTAACTTACATCATTTGCCCCTCACTTCATGACAGGCAACACTGAATGGTCCGTAGTTTCCTCAAGATACACCATAGTCGTTCAAGCTTCCTCTACTTGAATACCTTCCTCTCTTCATTTACTTGGCAAACTTCTCAACATTCCTGACCCAGCTTAAATGCCACTTTCCTCTGACTTTCCTCCTGGAATTCCTGTGTGTCCACTGATCCTTATCTGTACCTCCACAATGACAACTGTATTATAATTAGTAATTTGCATCCCTGCCTCGCCATTAGACTCTTCCCTTGCACCACACCTTTTACTTTTCTGACTGTAAAATTAGTATACTTTTATCATATAAATTCAAACAAAGTGTAGAAAATAAAATGGCCTCTCAAAACCCACTCCCAAAGATAGCTCTTGATAACCAAAGAGCAGGAACCATACGTTTCCATCTTTGAATTTTCAGAACATAACAGTGCCTGGCACATAAGAGGCCTCTCTAAGTAGTGTTGAATAAATCCATAAAATGAAGATGGCATAACTGGCTATACCAGCCAATAGAGTGATGGAATCAGGCGGGATAATAAATGTGAAAGGTCTTCAAAGACTGTAAAACGTTGTGCAAGCACAAATTTTTGTGATCAGTGACTAATGGTCGTGGGCCTCATTTTATCTGACTTCTGCTACCTGACAAACTCGGTTCCAGTGATGACAATGATGATATTGACGGCTAACACTTATCGAGGACTTTTCTTGTCCCAAGTACTATGCTAAGTGCTTCACCCATATTAATTCATTTAATTCTTATAACAACCCAAAAGGTAAACGCTATTAATTGCTCCATTTTTTTCAGATGAGGAAGCCCAGGCACAGAGAGGTTATGTAACTTGCCCCCCAAATCCACAGAAGCAATAATTAACATAGCCAGGACTTAAACGCAGGCAATCTGACATCTGAGTCCACACTCTTTTTTTTTTTTTTTTTTTTTTTTTGTGGTTCGCGGGCCTCTCACTGTTGTGGCCTCTCCCGCTGCGGAGCACAGGCTCCGGACGCACAGGCTCAGCGGCCATGTCTCACGGGCCCAACCGCTCTGCGGTATGTGGGATCTTCCCGCACCAAGGCACGAACCCGCGTCCCCTGCATCGGCAGGCGGACTCTCAACTGGTGCGCCACTAGGGAAGCCGAGTCCACACTCTTAACCACACAGATCACATTACTGCCTCCTACAGACAACCATGAGGATGTCACCCGTTTTCAGAACAGAAGCCACTTCGTAAATACAGTCTAGTTTAATCAATGAGGAGGCTACTGGAACCAAAACACAAGAAGACTGAAGCTAAATGAATGCAGCATTGCCCCTAGGCTAGGGACTAAAGACAGAGGGTAGAAAACTAACAAACCTGGCGTTAACTAGAAACGAAAACTAACCAGTAAGTTTTTACAAAGCAATCTTGCAAATGTTCTGAATGTCAGAGATGAGCATAAGCCTTTAGAAGGAAGAGCTTCTGAATGTGCACAATTGCAGGATGAGTCAACGGCGAGGCCCTGAACTGGCACTGAGCAACAATTCTCCAGAAGAGTAATATTAACAACTTCATTTATTATCTAGTGGTATTGACGCTAGGAAACAGGCTCAGGGAAACACAGTCCTCAGAATTAAAACAGTGAAAAATCAAGACATAAGAGATGCAATGAGCCATCTGCGGAGGTAACTCACCCTAAGAAATGTTTTGTGAATGTGTTTGCAGAGAAACTCAGGAAGACCTGAGTCCGATGCTCGTGACTAAAATTAACCACGTATCTTACGCCTCTGCGTCTGTGCACATGTTGTTCCTTCTGCCCATTTTATCTTCTGTTGCTCTTTTCTCCCCTTTCTCCAGTCTATCAGGTAAACTATTTTTCTTTCAAAATACAGTCCAGGCATCATCTATTCTTAACCTGTGCCTGAAAACAGAATGAATCATATTCCCATCCCTCCTACTTGTGCACTCTGTACATCGTATTATTATTATTAGAGACTATCTCATCTAGCACATTGCAGGCCCTGTGAGGACAGAGACCAAATCTCTTTCTCCAGCATCATCTACTACAGTGTCTGGTCCAATAGATATTTATCCTAACTGATCAACTGAATCGGCCAGGAGAAGGAAGAAGTGGTATGTCTCCTCTAAGGGTGGCGCATCAGGATCTTTTGGTGGGGGTCTGGGGGCGGGGAGTGAGGAGGGGTTTGCAGGATTGGCATATTAATATTGTAAAATATTAAATAGGTTTAGGGGCAGTATCAGAATCCATTAGTATCAGTATCTAAACCTATTAAATAGGTTTAGGGGCAGTATCAGAAACTACATGAGCCATGAGATTTTTATGTTTATTGAGAGAGAATTCCAGTTGTTTTTGTTTGTTTTGTTTTGCATGAGAAAGAGTGGTTTAATAGGGAGACAAATGTGTAAACTGAAATATCAAGTTGCTATAAAAGTATACACAAGATTAAGAACCAGTATAAAGCAAAGGATGGATTAACTCCCCAGGTGGGGATCAGAAAAAGTTTCAGAGAGAAGGAAATGATTAATCTGGGGCTTAAGGACAAATACAAGTTTGCCAAATAAACCTCTAGGCAGAGGGAACAACCTTACCAAAGCATGGAAATAGTATAACATTATAAATATTACTTTGCACTCACTCTAAAAGCTGATAATACTCTAAGAGCTTTGACATATATCAATTCATGTAATGTTTTGAACAATCTTAAAAACTTTATACAATGTTATCAGTTAGGTTCCACTGTTTACAACAGAAACCTAAAATAACAGTGGCTTAAGCAGTAGTTTAATAGCTCCTTTCTCCACAAAACCTCAGGGTCCCAGGCTCCTTTTAGCCAACTACTCTAGAAGCTAGTTGTGGCCATCATCCTCCTGGTCCAAGATGTTGACTAGAGCTCCAGCCATCACATCCACATTCCAGATGGCAGGAGGGAGCACAGGGAACTCAACGGTCATTTTATGGAGGTTCTACATACATCTCATTAACCCAAAAGTCTTTTTTTTTTTTTGGCCATACCATGTGGTTTGTGGGATCTCAGTTCCCCAACCAGGGATTGAACCCAGGCCATAGCAGTGAAAGCCCAGAATCCTAACTACTAGGATACCAGGGAACTCCCAACCCCACATAGTCTTATAACCACAAACAGTTGCAGAAGACTCTGGAGAATATAATCTTTATTCCGGGTATTACATCCCCACCTGAAATGTGGGGTTTCCGTAAGTATGGAAAGGGAGAACAGATAATGGGAGACAATTAGCAGGTTCTGTCACATACTCATCTTTCTTTTTCAGATAACAAAACTGATGCAAAGCGTGGTTGCATTATTTTCATGGGGTATTCAGGGATTTCAAGTAATTTCTTTTGGTTTATGCATAAGGTGTAAGAGTGGGAAGAATGGAGGGTGATAAGGCTGCAAAGTCGTATGATTTTTTTTTTTTTTTAGTCGTATGATTTTAATTCTGACACTTCACGTGATCAAAAAGATAATGGGCAGTGAAAAGCACAAAATCCAGGCAGCACTAAAGTACAGAAGACACAATGTGTGAGTAATCTCAAAGCCAGACAATTGAGAGTTGGTTTGTGGATCCGAGAGATGGATTTACTAATGAGACAGTCAGTAATTGAATAATAAATTAATTCAATATGATATTACTGATTGCAGTGGCAAAAGATTACATAAACTTTGCGAAAAAGATAACAAAAATCATCTGGCACATTTTTCAATTTTTCTTTTAATTTTTTTTTTGAAGTATAGTTGATTTACAATGTGTCAATTTCTGGTGTACATCAAAGTGATTCAGTTATACATATATATTCTTCTTCATATTCTTTTCCATTATAGTTTATTACAGAGTATTGATTATAGTTCCCTGTGCTATACAGTTGGACTTTATTTTTTTACTTTAATATTTTTTAAATATTTACTTTATTTTTAGCTGCGGCACACAGGATCTTTGTTGAAGCACGTGGGATCTTTCCTTGCGGCATGCAGGCTCTTCATTGTGGTGCGCAGGCTTCTCTCTAGCTGTGGCGTGTGGGTTTTCTCTTCTCTAGTTGTGGTGTGCAGGCTCCAGAGCGCGTGGGCTCTGTAGTTTGCGGAATGTGGGCTCTAGTTGAGGCGCAGGAGCTCAGTAGTTGTGGCACGCAGACTTAGTTGCCCTGCGGCATGTAGGATCTTCGTTCCCTGACCAGGGATCAAACTCCCATCCCCTGCATTGCAAGGCGGATTCTTTACCACTGGACCACCAGGGAAGTCCCTGTTTATCTATTTTATATATAGTAGTTTTCCTTTCAATTTTTTAAATGTCTACCTCTCTTCTAAACAATAGTCCAATAAAGATATAACAGATATATAGATATAATAGTTTGCATTTAATGCATGTTGATCACTACAACAGTGCAAGTTAATCATCTCACAAATTTTTTTTAACATCTTTACTGGAGTATAATTGCTTTACAATGGTGTGTTACTTTCTGCTTTATAATAAAGTGAATCACATATACATATATCCCCATATCTCCTCCCTCTTGCGTCTCCCTCCCACCCTCCCTATCCCACCCCTCTAGGTGGTCACAAAGCACGGAGCTGATCTCCCCGTGCTATGCGGCTGCTTCCCACTAGCTATCTATTTTACATCTGGTAGTGTATATATGTCCTTGCCACTCTCTCACTTCATCCCAGCTTACCCTTCCTCCTCCCCGTGTCCTCAAGTCCATTCTCTACATCTGTGTCTTTATTCCTGTCCTGCCCCTAGGTTCTTCAGAACCATTTTTTCCCCCTCACAAATATCTTACATTTATTTATTTGATTCAATGATAAAGTGAAAAGTATTTTGAAGTAACACATACACATAACTGAAGTAGTTAGTACCTATAGAAGAACTATTCATCAACCCCAACCTACTTTTCCATACCCTTCTCTGAACCCATGTGCTTCAGAGGAGCATATGTTACCTCCAAAACCATCGGCAGTGAATCATGATTGGGCCAGTTGGTGGTGATTGTATTTCTCTGGCTAGTGACTATTTTTGGCTTGGGCACATGATGAAATTTCCACCAATGACATTTGCTGCACAGCTTCTCAGAAAGTGTGTGTAATCGTTAATAAAAAGAATCACAAGCAAATGTCTCCATTAAACATTGTTGAGGGGACTTCCCTGGTGGCACACTGGTTAAGAATCCACCTGCCAATGCAGAGGACACGGGTTCGAGCCCTGGTCCCGGAAGATCCCACATGCCGTGGAGCAACTAAGCCCATGAGCCACAACTACTGAAGCCTGCGTCTAGAGCCCGTGCTCAGCTACAAGAGAAGCCACTGCAATGAGAAGCCCGCATACTGCAACAAAGAGTAGCCCTCGCTCACCGCAACTAGAGAAAGCCCACGCGCAGCAACGAAGATCCAACGCAGCCAAAAATAAATAAATAAATTTATATATTTAAAACAACATTTGTTGAGTATGGATGTGCTCATTGGCTGATTGTAGTCATCTTGTGAACTTGAACCTGACAAGATGAAAACTGGCAGAGCAGAAAAATGGAAAGAATTTGCATTCTTGCTAACAACCAGCCCTGGGAATGCTTCACTTCTGAACTTATGCAAAGTAATATGTTCCTTTTTTGGTTAATTTGAATTGAGCTGTTATTTGCAGCCAAAAGTATCCTGATATTCTACCAGAAGGTATGCATATAACAAAAATCAAAGAACAACAAAAACAGCAGTCTCCTATCCTTTCTTTTCTGCCTTTCTTCTCCAGAGGGAACCACTTTCAACTCTTCTGTTTTGGCAGGTGATTTACTTACATACTTCTAAAATATATGCTTATATGGCTATTTTCTTGACTTATCCATAGAAAGAATGCTGACTTTTTACGATGGAAAAGGAAAGCTAAGCACTTGCGCACCCCTTTCACTTTCCTTCCTTGCTCTCAATATAGTTTTACAACTTTTGATTAAATCAATATTGTCCTTACACTATGACTACATAAATATTATTCGCCACGGGGTCAAGCAGTATACTACAATTCCATTTCTTTTCTCATACAATTTTTCCCCCCTTGGAGTTAAAAATTATCCCCCGCCTCTTCATTTGCATGGTTTTCCATATGCCTATGATTAGTTCTCAAACTCTCCAGTGGGGTTGTACTATCCCTTCAAAGAGATTTTCTTTTCTTTCCTATTAAAATTATTGTCTTATCTCTCTCTCCTTCCTCTCTCATTCTCCCTTCCTCTTTTATTTCTAAACCCACTTCCATTCCCTTCTCTCCCCATACGAGGCAACCACCCTAACGTGATTAACATGTATAATTGTCTATATATTCTTGCAAAATGTGAATTGCTTTTTGTATATTTTAAACGTATATAAATGGTTTTCCCCACACATGTATTCAATTTCTTACTATTTTCATTTGGTACTATATTTTTATGATCAAGCCATATGGCTAAAGTACATCTAGTCTGTGGTTTGTACGTATTACAGAGTACTTCACTGTGTACATCCACCACATTTTTACCTGTCTCCCAGGGATGGATATCCAGGTTGTCTCCAACTCCATGACATCACAAATAATGACCGACAATGGACCTGTATGGAAATATCTTTGGAATATCACACCAAGCAGTGTTATTCCTAGGTCAGAGGGTAGATGAATACATATGTTTTTGCTCTCCAGAATAGCTGTATCTGTGTGTCTACACTCCCATCAGCAGTGCATGAGGGTTCCTATATGCCCACATGTCTCCAATATCTTGGTATCATTTAATTTCCTAACTTTTGTAATTCTAAAAGATACAAGGTGATTATTTTGTTTTCATTTTTCTAATTACTAAGGAGTTTGATGATTTCTTTGGTTTCGTCTGAAATTGCCTTTTCATATTCATTGCTCATATTTCCATTGGTATTGTTTTCCCTTATTGATTTGCAGAATTCCTTCTGTAGTCTACATTTAATCACTCATTGATTTCAAGTATCTTTTCTCCCATTCTGTCATTTATCTATAGATGTTCTGTGACCAGAAATGCTTAATTTTGATATAATCAAATTCCTTTTGTTTTTGTCTTATACTTCATACTTTTTTTTTTTGCAGTACGCGGGCCTCTCACTGTTGTGGCTTCTCCCGTTGTGGAGCACAGGCTCCGGATGCGCAGGCTCAGCGGCCATGGCTCACGGGCACAGCCGCTCCGCGGCATGTGGGATCCTCCCGGACCGGTGCCCGAACCCATGTCCCCTGCATCGGCAGGCGGATTCTCAACAACTGCGCCACCAGGGAAGCCCTGTACTTCATACTTTTGAAGTTTAAGAAGCCAGTTGCCACCCTCTAGGTTAGAGATATTCTCCCATGCTTCCTTGTAAATTTATAGTTATAAACTTTTATCATTTAATTCTATCATTTAAGGAATCTAGTTTTATTTTTCTCTGTATAGTGAGCTAGTATCCTCAAAACCACTTAATAAAAAACTCTCCTTTTCTATTATGTCACCTTTACAAATATTAAGTTGCCATATATCCATGCTGTCTCTGAGCTCTATTCGTTTGCATTGTTCTATGGCCATATCAGTTCTTACTGCTATGAGTTTGTGGAATATCTTAATATCTGATAGAGAAAATCCCCCTTTCTAAAGTTTACTTAGTTATTTGTGGACCTCATTCTTCCATACAAATTTTAAAGTAAGTTTGGATTCCTCAAAAAATTCAACTAGAATTTGGTTGGGATTAAAGATTAAATTTAGAATGTTCACTTTTTTAATATTGTCATCTCACTGGAAGCATGGAATGTTTCTTAGATCATTTCCTATGTCTTTATTGGAATTTTAGAGTTTTCTGCAAATAGATCTCTTATATTCTTGGTTAATTCCTTGATAGTTTTTAACTTTTGCTATTGTGAAATGATGTTTGGATTTTTATAGACTGACTTTCTTCTGGCAACTTTGCTGAACCTCTTTATAGTTCAAATAATTTGTTGATTGTTGGATTTTTTCAGGTATTTATCTTTTGCAAAGGAGAGTTTTTTTCTCCTCTTCTCTTACAATCCTTACATATTATAGTTTTTAAAAAATCTTTCCTTATGATATTAGACAGAATCCATACTATTATAGGCTTATCCACTGCCTTGGTCTTGAAGGAAATGCATTTAATCTAATAACATTTCTCCACTAAGAATAACATTTAGTTTAGATTTTTTATATATAAACCTTAACCAAGTTAAAAAATTATTCCATTGCTGGCTTGATGCTGTATTTTTCATAAATAGGTGTGAAACCTTACCATATGCTTTTCTATATCAATTAAGATAATCACACTTTTTTTCCCCTTTTTTGTCCATTATTCTGATAGATTTTCTGATGTGGAGTCATCCTGGTATTCCTGAGATAAATCCTATTTGGTCACGTATTTTAAAATACACCACTGGATTTGGTAGCTAGTATTTTTAACTGTGAATATATATTCACAAACAAAATGGGCCTTTTTTCTTCATTTTCATCTGGTTTTGAAATCAACATTAGCCTTAAATTCTATTTTGTCAATAGTTAAGATTTCAATCTGGGCTTTTGGGTTCATATTTGTCTGGCATATACTTTTTTTCTTTTTTTGGCAAGAGCTTTATTCAGATATGGTTCACATACCATACAATTCATCTATTTAAAGTGTACTATTCAATGGTTTTTAATATGCTCAGAGCTGTGCAACCATAACCACAATCAATTTTAGAATATTTTCATCACCCCCAAAAGAAACCCTATACCCTTTAGCTATCATTCACACCCTCTCATTCCCCCCCGCACCTCCCAGCCCTAGGCAACCACTATATATATATATATATATATATATATATATATATATGTTCTCTTTATAGATTTGACTATTCTGAACATTTGATGTAGACTCATACAACATGTGGTCTTTTGTGGCTTTTTTTTTTGCGGTACGCGGGCCTCCCACTGCTGTGGCTTCTCCCCTTGCGGAGCACAGGCTCCGGACACGCAGGCTCAGCGGCCATGGCTCACGGGCCCAGCCGCTCCGCGGCATGTGGGATCTTCCCAGCCCGGGGCACGAACCCGTGTCCCCTGCAACGGCAGGCGGACTCTCAACCATTGTGCCACCAGGGAAGCCCTTGTGGCTATTTTTAGTTAGCATGTTTTCAAGATTCATCTAAGCTGCAGCTTGTATTAGTATTTCATGCCTTTTTATGGATGAATAATATTCCATTGTACGTATATACTTTTACCCATTCATCAGTTGACAGGACATTTGGATTTCCACCTTTTGGTTATTATGAACACTGTTATGAACATTCATGTACAAGTTTCTGTGCGGACTGTTTTCAACACTCTTCAGCATATGCCTAGGAGTGGAACTGCTGTATCAAATAGCAACTCTGTTTAATCGTTTGAGGAACTGCCAGACTGCAACTATTCCATTTTGCATTCCTAACAGCAGTATATGAAGCTTTCTATTTCTCTACACCCTCACCAATATTTTTTTTATTATACTCACCCTAGTGGGTGTGAAATGGTATCTCATTGTGGTTTCAATTTGCACTTCCCTAATGACTAATGACGTTAAACATCTTTTTTTGTGTTTACTGACCATTTGTATATCTTCTTCGGAGAGATGTCTATTCAGATCCTTTGACCAGTCAAAAAATTGGTGTCTTATTATATTTTTAATAGATTTGTTTTTTCTTTTTTTTCTGGCGGCGCCACATGTGGGATCTTAGTTCCCTGACCAGGGACTGAACTTGCACACCCCGCAGTGAAAGCATGGAGTCCCAACCACTGGACCGCCAGGGAAGTCACTGGGTGGTCTTATTACTGAGGGGCAAGTTTTTTTGATTTTTTAAAATAAGTTGATACAAGTTCTTATCTATTATTTGCAGATATTTTCTACCATTCTGTGGGTTGGTCTACCTTTCCTCATCCTTTTATGTTTTAACTTATGCCTTTAAGTGAATCTTATTTATTGCTTTTATTTTTTAATCTTTTAAAAACTTTTATTTTTAAAGGTTTTCACTTAAAATTTTTCAATATAGGATCTCCTGTAATTGGTGAGTTTAATCCGCTTATACCATTTTCCCCATGGTCAAATGCATTGGGTAACCTGTCAGTTCATTTTTCTCCCTGGACATCTCCCTCCCCATAGCTCATCCTCCTCCAATCTGGACTGAATATTGTGGGCCTGCTGCAAATGTTATCCTGCCACTATACTGGGTTGGGGCACTGATTTCTGGTATCTGTTGCCTCCCTTGATTTACTCCCTTATTTTTTGTGGACTACATCCTCCAGTAGACTTTTATTTATTTTTTCCTAGATGAGCCTTTTTTTTTTTTTGCCATAATTAACAATTTATTTATTTTGCAAGTGTTCATATTTAAGTTTTGGTTTTTTCTACTTCTTTTAACATCTTTATTGGATTATAATTGCTTTATAATGGTGTGTTTCTGCTTTATAACAAAGTGAATCAGCTATACATATAAATATATCCCCATATCTCCTCTCTTGCAACTCTCTCCCACCCTCCCTATCCCACCCCTCTAGGTGGTCACAAAGCACAGAGCTGATCTTCCTGTGCTATGCGGCTGCTTCCCACTAGCTATCTATTTTACATTTGGTAGTGTATATATCTACATGCTACTCTCTCACTTTGTCCCAGCTTACCCTTCCCCCTCCCCACGTCCTCAAGTCCATTCTCTAGTAGGTCTGCGTCTTTATTCCCAATTTTTTTTTAAGATTCCATATATATGTGTCAGCATATGGTATTTGTTTTTCTCTTTCTGACTTACTTCACTCTGTATGACAGACTCTAGGTCCATCCGCCTCACTACAAATAACTCAATTTCGTTTCTTCTTATGGCTGAGTAATATTCCATTGTATATATGTGCCACATCTTCTTTATCCATTCATTTGTCGATGGACACTTAGGTTGCTTCCATGTCCTGGCTATTGTAAATAGAGCTGCATTGAACATTGTGGTACATGACTCTTTTCGAATTATGGATTTCTCAGGGTATATGCCCAGTAGTGGGATTGCTGGGTCGTATGGTTGTTCTATTTTTAGATTTTTAAGGAACCTCCATACTGTTCTCCATAGTGGCTGTATCAATTTACATTCCCACCAACAGTGCAAGAGGATTCTCTCTTCTCCACACCCTCTCCAGCATTTATTGTTTGTAGATTTTTTGATGATGGCCGTTCTGACTGGTGTGAGGTGATACCTCATTGTAGTTTTGATTTGCATTTCTCTAATGATTAATGATGTTGAGCATTCTTTCATGTGTTTGTTGGCAATCTGTATATCTTCTTTGGAGAAATGCTGCATAGAAACTAAAGTTTAAAATGTTGTATGTCTTAAATGTTTTAAACTTCTCTTCATGTTTTAAACCTGAAGTATAAAACATGAGGGTAGTTTGGTCACAGAATTATAGGATGGAAAAGCAAGTATCTCCTGAAATCCAAATCTCTTTTATTTCCTAGGTTCAGCCATTGAGTTTGGTTAGCAACGAATACTGTTAGCTAAATAAATTTGGTTCCTGAGTTTCAGAGAGCAAGAAGGAAGTGTTCACTTAGCAAGGGATGTGTCAAAAAAATTTATTGTAATCCGAGTTTAGATTGAATAGTTTGAATCTACTATAATCTTCATGAATTTGGAGAGCCTAAGTTCAGATAGCAGGAATATGTCCTCAGAACTTTGAAGGCATTGATCTACCATTTTTTGTCATCCAGATTTGCTGAGTCTAATGCAGATGTTATTCTTGTTCCTAAGTGATTGTTTTTTACCCTCTCTTTGAAAACTTTTAAGATTTTCTCTTTATTCTTAGAGTTCTAAAACTTCACAGTGCTATGCCTTGGTGTGGGTCTTTTTCATTCATTACACTTGACACCCTTGTTGGGCCTTTCAACCTAAAGAATGGAGTTCTGGGATAGGCTCTTATGTTATTTCATTTTAATAATCCCTTCCTACCCCTTAAAAAGGTTTTTTTTTTTTCACTTTCTAACACCATCAGTCTGATATTAGACCCCTCCTGCAGCCTTTATCTTTTCTCTTTCTGTCTCTTTCAGAGGTATTTCCTCACTTGCATCTTACAGCTCTAATAATTACTTCTGAATTTTAAATATTTTTAAGAGCTCTGCTGTTTTATAACTCCTGTTGCATTTCCTGTTATTGCATAAAGGCAGTGTCTCTGAAAGTCTTTTTTACCAACTTTTCCCACTTACAACATAGTCAGCATTGTCTCATATCCTAAATATCTTGAAAACATGGTTTTTCATTTTAAACAGTCCTCTATCAAAAGATCAAAATGTATCAAAGATTTTAAGCAGCATGAGGCATTATCAAATCTGTGTTTTCGATGTTCAGTCTTGAAGTAGTAGGGAGAATGAACTGGAGCAGATTAGACTCTGTAATCTAGGAGAGAAATGATGAAAGTCTTATCTAAGGCAGTAGTGCCGGGGTGGGGTAAAGTCAAAAGAACAGGCTGACAGATTTTAGGAGGTGGAATGGCACAGGACTTGGTGATTGACTGGTTAAGGGAAAAAGGAAAAGTACTATATTACCCTCAGGTTTATGGTTTGGACAATACCAAGAATAGCTGAATCTCTCCAAATAAGAAACATGTATTTTTAATATATTTAATATAACAACAACTTACCTGTTGTTCAGTCTCATTTGAGTTAAGCTAAATCATATCTAAATATAAGTTACAAATGTTCTATAGAAAAATAAAAATTTCCCCCAGTGCTACAGTCTCAGAGATAAGATACCAAACCTTTAGAGGGATCAACTTTTTAATTAAGATTCTTTAGAGGAATACTTAAAAGGAAGGATGGAAAAATTAGCAGTAAACAAAAATTCAAGTTTAAAATTATGGATGGATGAAACACTGTAGAAGAAAATTTTATCACAAAATATTGTAATATTTTGAAATAAAAAGTGATTCTACTATTATAAATACTTTTGTTTTTGTATATTCACTTTGAGTCTCAAAAAGCATTTTGCAAGGTAATTTCCTTTTCATCAGTGAAACACCTGGTTACTGTTTAACCAACAATATTAAAGTGTGGATGCAAATATTTACTAAATATACTTTTCTCAAATAAATGCAAATCACTATTTCTGAAAAGGTTTAATTCTATTTAAATTCATTAGAATATTTATATTTAAATATGCCAATGTAATCTATATGTATTAAGCAAGTAGGAGCTTCTCGAATGAAGAAACAGTCTGATTTGGTTTTATAAATAATGAAGATGATTTAAAATGTAAAAAATTGAGCTTAAAAAACACAGCCCAAACCACCTGTTTTATAAAGTCACACCAGCCATCTACTTCTAAAAAGCCTTTATCAAAGCTATTTCTTCAAACTCAACATTTACTAATTCAACAGATGGGTTTTTAAAATGGAATGTAATTTTACTTTCAACTCACTGATTACATACTCAAATGGCGGCTTAAAAAAAAATAATTTTGGAATACACAAAGACCTGAATTAAACCATTCTCAAC
This sequence comes from Phocoena phocoena, assembly GCF_963924675.1. NCBI lineage: Eukaryota > Metazoa > Chordata > Mammalia > Artiodactyla > Phocoenidae > Phocoena > Phocoena phocoena. Next base: position 37,501,404 of record NC_089220.1, on the reverse strand, counting down.
ACTTTTTCAGGACTGTTTGCTAACTGGCTTGTTTTTATTTACATATGAGCTTTAAACACGTCTACCAACAGGTAGTACCCAGAAATAATTATTTGCAACTATAAAACCTGTCAAGTAAACTCCCAATGTAACATCACTGCTTTTTCCTTTTCTTATAAGAATCATTACTATGAACTCGAACTCGCTGGTACACAGAGGATGCTATTTTCATGCTGTCTTTCTTTGTAAGCGTCTTCTCTACTGCTCCATGTTTCCAAAGTAACAACTGTGCATCTTCTCCTCCAGTTAGCAAAGAATCATCCTGCATATTCCAACAGAAAGAACGGACTGTAGCAGCATGCCCTCCCTGAAGCCTGGTCACATGGACCAATCCTGATGTCGTACAGCTCATTATGTGAATAATTCCTGTGTTTGTTCCTCCAACTACAAACAATTTGTCTGTCTTTTCATGGTATATGCCGCCAATCAAATAGTCCAAAATCCCTTCTTTCACATTAATTACTTCTCTGACATCCGGGATGTTCAAACATGTAATTGGTTCATTGGTATCCAGATGATTAAGATCCCACCAGCAAAATCCTTCATCATGTGTCATGCAGTAAATCTGTTTATAATCTTTCCCAGACCAACCAATATAGCTTACTGATGAAACTGAGTTACAGGTTGTAACCAGTGCATCTTCTTCATTATCAACAGTAATATCAAATACATTTACCAGGCCGTCAGTTGAACCTGAGACTACCATGTTGGGATTGCTGGGATGGAAACATACTTGAGTGATATCATCACTATGTGTCTCTGAATATGCACCAAGTGGGTCTTTAGTAGTAGACAAATCCTGAGAATTAATTCTTGCATCCCAAAATACCAACAATGCATCATCATCAACTTTTTCTGTACCAGCACAAATGACATGATCATTACAGCTGATATCAAAACTGATAAAAATATTGGAAGGGTAACCCTTGAACAGCTGGACAGGTTTTTCACTGGCTAATCGAGCATCCCAACATTTTACAGTGCCATCAGTGCATGAGGAATACACGCTGTCACAGGAATTTGCAAACTTGACTCCATTAAGTCCAGGATATCCTCTAAATTCTCGTAGTACATTTAATCTTTCTTTATCATATATTCTGATTGATCCATTAGAACATAAAACAGCAACCAAGCTTCCTTTTTCTGCTTGTACAGTCTTTGATGTGTCTATGCCAAGCAGATAAGTAGGCTCTTTAGTTTCTGAGGAACGTTTAACAATGTTCAAATTAGCAAATTGTTCCTCAATCTTCTCCATATCAGGAGTGCATCCAAGGGTAGTAAAAATCTGTAATAAAAACAAAAATTAAAATTAAACCCAAAGCGTCTCTATATTGTGATTAAATCAAGAACATTTCCCTCTGAGAGCTGGCACAAAACAACAGAACTAAAACCTAATAGTTTAATCATTTCCCTACCATGATGTAACTAAAACTCAGTTGCCTACTTCTAATTCAATCACTTTTTATATACTGAATCTACTGACAGTAAGAGAATTTTAAAACATGTACATACCTTGCTTAGTAATTCCTTTCAGCTCAAACCTAATAATTGGTCCTACACACAGTCCTCCGCATTAGCCAGGATCTCCACTTTGAGATCATCTTCACCTGGCCCCAGCAGCCTTAACAACTACAGAATCTAAACATAGATGTGTTAGCAGAAGAATGGTCCCTCAAAGATGTTCATGCCATGGGGCTTCCCTGGTGGCGCAGTGGCGGAGAATCCGCCTGCCAATGCAGGGGATACAGGTTTGATCCCTGGTTTGGGAAGATCCCACGTGCCGTGGAGCAACTAAGCCCGTGCACCACAATTACTGAGCCTGCGCTCTAGAGCCTGTGAGCCACAATTACTGAGCCCGCGTGCCGCAACTACTGAAGCCCATGCACCTAGAGCCCGTGCTCCACAACAAGAGAAGACACCGCAATGAGAAGCACTGCAACGAAGAGTAGCCCCCGCTCGCCGCAACCAGAGAAAGCCCACGCGCAGCAACAAAGACCCAACACAGCCAGAAGTAAATAAATTCATAAAAAAAAAAAATGTTCATGCCTTAATCCCAGGAACCTATGAATATGTTAGGTCACATGGCAAAGAGGAATTGAGGTTGTAAATGGAATTAAGGTTGCTAATCAGTTGACCTTAAAATAGGGAGATTATTCTAGATTATCTGGGTGGGCCCAAAGTAATCACCAGTGCCCTTAAAAGTACTGGTAGAAGAAGCAGGCAGAATATGAGAGTCAGAGGGAGATGTTACTATGGAAGAAAGGTTCAGAGAGACACACTGCTGGTTTGGGTAAAGGAGGCCAATAATTGGGTGGCCTCTAGAAAGCTGAAAAGGCAAGGAAACAGCCTCCTTTAGAGCTTCCATGTGAAAGTGCAGCCCTGCTAACACCCTGATTTTAGCCCACTGAGACCCATTTTGGACTTCTGACCTCCAGAGTTATAATAAATTTATGTTGTTTTGAGCCACCAAGTTTGCAGTAATTTGTTACAGCAGCAATAAAAAACTAATAGAGGTACCCAGTAGGAATTCTGGAGATGTGCTTCTCAGGCAGTAGCAGCTTGTAAATGTTGGAGATGCAATTTTGAACTTAGGCATTCTGGCTTCAGGGACTCTGCTCTTAACCACCACGCTAGATTGCCTCTCAATGGTAGGTTGTATACAGAACAAGTTCAAGGCCAGAAAAATATGCATGCCTAGTGACTTTATCACAAACTTTTCTATCTTGCTTTCACCAATGAATATTCTAGCCTGCCTCACAAATTCACATTTTCATTCTTAAGACGAAATGCTTTTTTTTCTGTTGCTTTAGTGATAGCGTTTTAACCGTCTGTCTTTTCGTCTTTACAAGGAGAAATGAACACTAATTCAAGAGTTGCTAGAAGGATTAACTGAAATAACGTGTCTGGCCTATCATGATACACATTCAACAAATGTTACGTAAAAATGACCAGTATTACCATTATCAATACCACTAACACCACATGGGGAAGAACTTGGATCTATCAGAGTGGCTCCAAACAAAACAATTAAACCAAAAGGCAAAAAATATTTAAAAGTTGCATTGGGGTTCAAACAAAGAATAAGCATCCTCCCAAACTTTAAATTTCGACTATTTAAAAACTTACAAAAGTTGAAAGAATAGTACAACGAACACACACACACATAGCCTTTCACCTCCGAGGTTCAACAACTTGCTTTCTTCTATCTCTATAAGCACACACACACACATTTTTTGATGAACTATTTGAAAGTTAACTGCAGACAAAATATCACTTCATTTCTAAATACTTTAACACAGAGCACCTCCCTAATCTTTTGTTTTCTTAACACTGAATTTTTTTTTAAAGTCCAGGCCAGTTGTCTGATAATATGTCCCATATTCTGGATTTTTCTAATTGTTTCCTCCTCATGATTAGATTCCAGTTTAATACTGTTATCAGGGATAAAATTTAGGTGATGCTGGGTAGTTTTTTTTTTGGCTGCATTGCGTCTTCGTTGCTGTGTGCGGGCTTTCTCTAGTTGCAGCAAGCGGGGGCTACTCTTCGTTGCGGTGCGCAGGCTTCTCATTGTGGTGGGTTCTCTTGTTGCAGTGCACAGGCTTTAGGCAGGTGGGCTTCAGTAGTTGCAGCGCACAGGCTCAGTAGTTGTGGCATGCGGGCTTCAGTAGTTGTGGCACGTGAGCTCAGTAGTTGTGGCTCATGGGTTCTAGAGCGCAGCCTCAAATTGTGGTGCATGGGCTTAGTTGCTCTGCAGCATGTGGGATCTTCCTGGGCCAGGGATTGAACCCATGGCCTCTGCATTGGCAGGCAGATTCTTAACCACTGCGCCACCAGGGAAGCCCTGGGTACTTCCTATTGCATCACATCATAGAGACTCACAATAACAAGTTTGATCACTTACTTAAATTCTTCTTGGTGCTCAAACTGTCCCCAACTTGACCACTGAGAAACTCCTCAGGCAGCCAGCTTCTGTGTGCTTTTGATATGTCATTATCACAATTAGTATGTAAGCCCTAAATGGAACAACTCTGTATAAGAATAAGTCTGAAAATGGTGAGCATGCTTCAAGTATTCTGAGACTAAATGACCATTTATCTCTACAGCATAACTGTTGGTTTTACAACCAGATAGGCTAAAATGGCCTTCTCTCCTTAAACATGTCATGCTTGCTTCTGTCTCAGGACTGCAGCAATAGCTGCTTCTCTGCCTGGAATACTTTCTGTACCTTTTTTGTGTAACTCCTTCCTGTTATTCAGGTCTCAATATGTTATCTCCCCAGAGAGAGCTTCCCTGATCAACCAACCTAAAGTAGCCTGTCACCCCCCTATCATACTGCCCATTTTATTAATTAAAAAATTAAAAATGCTTAATTATGAAATATTTCAAATATACAAAGAAGTGTAGAAAAAAGGAAACAGACACCCAAGTACTGTACATATTACCCAGATTTAACATTTTGCCATATTTGCCTCAGTTTTTTATTTAAAGAAATGAAACCTTATAGACACAACTCCTATGGTTAAGAAATTTTTTAAGTGGCATCACAATTATATGTATCTTTGTTGCAATTTGCTCTTTTCACTCAATATTTTTTAAAAACCTGATTTTACTGGTGAGGTGAACTTATTACCTGACTCTTTCTTGCTTTTTTGTTATCAATATGATTGTTGAATAAATGACTGAATAATTGATTCAACTTTCATGCATTAAGAGCTGAAGAGTTCTTCCAGGAGAAACAGAATAAATCTAAAATGATATTGCATGTGTCTGTGTGTTTGCAGGGGGAGCTGTGCTTATGGAAATTAGTAAAATAATGGCATTCTTTTTTTTTTTTGCGGTACGCGGGCCTCTCACTGTTGTGGCCTCTCCCGTCACGGAGCACAGGCTCCGGACGCACAGGCCCAGCCGCTCGGCGGCATGTGGGATCTTCCCGGACCGGGGCACAAACCCGCGTCCCCTGCATCGGCAGGCGGACTCTCAACCACTGTGCCACCAGGGAAACCCTGGCATTCTTTAGCAGTACTTTAAATAAAGTACAAAAAGGAAATATAGAAAAAGAATTTGTAGCTGTGGAAAAAAAACTTATTTAACTTAATTTTTTTTTACTACAAGCTCTTCAAATACATCCTAAAATGTGTGTTCACTTAAGAGTGTACTGCCTATACACTTCAAGGAAAAATCCTTTTTAATTCCAGATAGAAACAACTGCCCATTCTTGAAATACTAGTCAAAGTATTAATGAGATTACAAAAGAAACAATTCTTTGCTACTGCTTCATATTGACCTCTGCATATTAAATATCAGATTTTAAACAATAAGAAAGTTTAATGTGACTTTTAAGCTAATAGTAAGTTATAGGACTATGACTATGCACTGCCACCCCCAAGCAGGATAGTAGTGCAGTACTCCTTCCCTCCACAGTGCTGCCTGGAGAGTCTGTTTCACACTGGAACAGTCCCCTGCAAGGATTCTGGGGATTGATGAGGCAGGCAGAGTGGGCCCAGATGGAACGCTACAACAAACACTTTTAAGACAGTAGTAATGGTAACAATCTCAATGGTTGTCCACCTGACACACTGTTTAAATGCAGCATAGTACTTCAAAAAAAAAGATAGATGTTAGAAGGTAGGTAGCTCCTACAACACTCTCATGCTATAGAGTTCATATTCATTTGTCCACAGATACAAAGAGTAAAATAGTTTAATCTCTTAGGGAAAAGATGAAAACCTCTGGCTTATGCTTTAACACATTAATATGCAAGTGAATCATATTTGAAATATAACTTCCAAGGCTACATAGTTAATTTTAATTTAATATACTAATGGATCATTCTAAAATGATGAATAAACCCTTTTACTTCTATGTATGCCCTTCTCTGTGTTTTCTTTGTATGACCCACTTCCCAGTTCTCAAGATAAGCCATAGGCTCTCTTTTCTTATCACTTGACATTCTCACAAGGCAACCTCATTGACATTCATGTTTTCAAGTGCCACCTAAGTGCCAATGAGCTCATCTATTTACAAGTCCATATTTCCAAGTGTCTACTAGCCATTTCTCCTCGAACATGTCCCACTACACCTCAAAGTAAAACTGATTATTTATGCCCCCACCAACCTTCTCCTTAAAAACAAAATCAGAAGATGCTTCTCAATGTTCTCCATGTTGGTCAATGGTATTGGCACCATGATGACACTCTGATCCACCCAGCTCTCTAAGCCAGAACCTCTGGGGAATAGCCAACTCTCCTACTCAGGGCTCTCTTCCAATCCATTTCTTTTTTCTTTCTCTTTTTTGTTTTTAACATCTTTATTGGAGTATAACTGCTTTACAATGGTGTGTTAGTTTCTGCTTTATAACAAAGTGAATCAGCTATACATATACATATATCCCCATATCTCCTCCCTCTTGCGTCTCCCTCCCACCCTCCCTATCGTCCCCCCCTCTCGGTGGTCACAAAGCACCGAGCTGATCTCCCTTCCAATCCATTTCTAAATCTCACTTCTGCTGAAGGCTACTAAGAGTATATTGAACTATAAGGTTCAATCTATTTCTGTAGATCAAAACAATACTGACAACTTCATATAGTTCAACCTAACAAAAACATATAAAGAAAACAAATAAGATTATCCATAATTTTAATCTTTTCTCTATTTATTTCTGTTAGATGCATAAAAGGAAGCTTAGTTAGCATTCTAGATCTCAACAGGCTAGTGAGAGCTGAGGATGTAGAGTGAGCCTTTCTTATATTAATACACACACACACACACACACACACACAAATGAAAGAGGGGACAAAAAGACAGGGACGGAAAAGAGTACTAAAGCAAAGAGTAGGGAGGAGAAAAGAAGAGAAAAGAAGATAAGCCAAAAGAGAACAGCAGAGAAAAGAGAAAGTAATGGATGGAGTTACCGCCACTACCTGTTGGATCATATTACAGTTTTACTTTCCCAACACTGACATGAGACAAGGAGAAGAGGTCCAGGTAAAGGAAGTTTAGTAGAGTCTAAAGCTATGTTGGTTCACTTGGCTAAAGAGTTTTCATTAAAAAAAAATTCCTTGTCCTTGAGTTAGTAGATGTAGCGAGCAACCATAACCCAATTTAAATATTGGCCTAACTGTTCTGAAAAAACTACTAATATCTCATCTTGACCCACCTGGTACAGATCAGGAAATAGTAGACCCCCAGCAGTGTCCTGGCATTAAGCCACCACCACTGCTGTTGTGGTCTTTACTGGGATACAGAATTCTCATGTCTGAATATAATGCAGTAGCTGGAAGACGTTTAGAAAGACACCCTAAAACAAACACCTTAGGCTAAGCTTCAAGGGGGTGAAAATATTAACTTCTTGGTGAACTGCCACCTTGAAACACATTAGAAGGGAAATGCTGACTAATCTCTAATCTGAAGAACTGTCCTTAGGTAATAAAGAGTTAGTTACTTGATAACAAAATCCCTAAACATAAGTATTTCTTTTGTGGCTTTTGCCTTAGTAAAATTTAAGTTATCTTTATCAATCAAAATATTCTTTCATTTTACTTCCTATTAAAATAAACCCAATAAAATGTTATTTCTATATATAAAGTACATCCTAAATACATCTAGCTGCAACGAGGTGTTGCTCTTATTCCTGAATTGGCCAAGTTTGAATATGAAATCTGAAAGACAGCCTAGGTAGCTTAAATCATTCCATGATGGAAGAGGAAGTAGCTTTCTTTCTCATTTAAACAAGATGAAAAAATGCATTAAACGAAAACACACATTTTATACCTATTTAGAAACTACTGATTACAAAAGGCACTATACTAAAAGTCTTTGGCATATTACTTTGTAGGAAGTCAGAAATGAGCAGTATCCTTAGAAATAGATATATCTCTGTCTTTCAGGTATGAATAAATGTTCATTATACTTGAAAGATCTGCCAGCATAAGCAACAAATACTATTACATTTTTACTACTAAAGAATAAGAGTTGTATTTGAACTGTACATTGGATAAAGGACTAGTTTTCTTTTGAAACAATTTAACAGACTTGGGTCAGAAAAACTAATTCCCCACAGCTGAAATCTAATACTGCCCATTGACCGCAAGGAACTAGCTCTGATGATTGCACAATGCAGAGATTCGGCTAATATCCCCAATGCAGGGAGAAGCTAAATGGGAAAAGTCATTCAGGAATGGGCTCTAATAACTTCACAATCCACACTTATAATTTAACTACAATAATGCTAATATATCTATCAAATTGGGCTAGGATGACTGAGTCTCACAGAGAAGAAAATAATCGTAATTGGAGTTCAACAAATGCTAGGCAGTGTGCTAGAAACTTATCGATACATCTAATTTTTTTACCCTAATCATTTAACCCTATGAGACAGGTATTATTATCACCATTTTTCAAAGGAAATTGAAGTTCAGAGAAACTAACTTGCCAATGCTCTCATAGGTAATAACAGGGGGAGTTTGATTTGAAACCCAAATTGTAACTTTAAAACCTGTGAACCTGTGTTCATTTCAATTCTATGCTATTCCTTTTCCATGTAAGTACTAAAATATTAGTGTCAACTTTAATTAAGGAATATGCCTATTAGGCTTTGAGAGGAAGAATTACATATTAATTCTACATATAAGCAGAGGAGAAAGAAAGGGAGCAGGATGGGGGCTTCCCTGGTGGAGCAACGGTTAAGAATCCGCCTGCTAATGCAAGGGACACAGGTTCGAGCCCTGGTCCAGGAAGATCCCACATGCTGCCGAGCAACTAAGCCCGTGTGCCACAACTACTGAGCCTGCACTCTAGAGCCTGTGAACCACAACTACTGAGCCTGTGCTCTAGAGCCCACGCGCCTAGAGCTCATGCTCCACAACAAGAGAAGCCACCACAATGAGAAGCCTGCGCACCGCAACGAACAGTAGCCCCTGTCACCACAACTAGAGAAAGCCTGCACACAGCAACAAAGACCCAATGCAGCCAAAAATAAATAAATAAATAAATTTATTTTAAAAAAAGGGAGCAGGATGATTGAAAAAACACACAAACACAGAAAAAGGTTACAGTAAGCAGCCATCACTTTTAATTTTTTTGTGTCCCATTTTTTATTATGGAATTTGTATGGAATAAAGAATAGTAAAAGACACCCCTATGCAACCCATTATCCACCACGAACAATTACATTCCTCAAAACTTATTATTAGTAGTGGAGGGGTCAAACATATATTGTATTTTATTTGAAGGGCAATTAAGAAACTGTGGAGAACATCTAGTATGATGGAACCCCTCCAACTCACCCCTCTTCCCCCTCCATGTGGCATCAACATTGTTTCAGTTGCCTGTAGCACCAGGGATGGATCCTGATTAACCTAACCATAGTAATGCCATCCTTTTAAACCAGTAATTGTTCAGAAACCTTACATTTTTGCCAGTCCACGCATGTATTCCCCTCCTAACTACAATCTGTTCACATGTGGAATGCTAATTCTAAAGGGTTCCCAATCCAACTGATGGAAAGAACTTTAATTCCATGTGTAAAAGATTCAACATTTTCTGACTATTTAAGTCAATTTGCAGTGGAGTTTTTGTTAATGCAGCCAGAACCAGCCTAACTAATTAGAGATAATCAAATAAAGTCTTGGGTGTTATCACCAAGTACTGACTTAATGTAAGAGGCTCCTACAAATAAAGATTTAGGGAACATACTTTAAAAAGTCAAATGTCATTCATATTAAAGATGGGGACTTTGATCTTTTGTTCCCTTTAGAACATTCTATCCTCTCCCCTTTCCCACCTATTCCAAAAAATATGATACACAAAGGAATTGTCAGAAGACTATAAAAACCTATGCTCAGTAATAATGGTAGGATCCCTCATTCTAAAGACACCAACAAAACAAAACAAAAAACAAACCTCTGAAATGCTACAATATTTTAAAACTTAATATAAAACTCTATCTGCTAAGTTTCTGTGTATTTTTAAAATTTATCTATATTTTTGAATTTCTAAAATAGTCCCATGGCTCAAAATTCAAAAGGTTCCAAAACTAATATCTTAGAACATTTCTGTCCTCAAGCCCCTTTCTTCTCCCAGGAGTCGTCAAATGTTACCAGTTTCTTATGAATGTTTTCAGAGATTGTCAATTTGGAAATAATGCAGTGAAGTAATTTTCAGCTTGTCAATAATCTGTCAGTGTGGTACAATAAAAAAGCAATACGTTTAAGAAAAAAACATACTAATTTCAAGCCCTTGTTCTACCACAAACTAGCAAAGTCATCATTGTACAAATTAACCCAACCTCAGTTTCTTCATCTTTAAAATGGGGATAGAAATGGACATACTTGATATTGAGCACCTTTTATAGCCAAGTACAGTGCTAAATGCTGGAGATTCAGATGAGAAACATACTTGCTGTCTTCAAGAAGTTAGGAGAAAGACCAGTAAACAATTACACTATAGGGTGATGGTACAAGGACAGAGATAATCAGAGGATGACACAGGAACACAAAGCAGAGGGATGTAGTGGGCATAATTCTTGGCATGAAGAAAATAAGCAAATATTGATTTCCTTTCTTTCTAATAACTTCATGTGATTTGCCTTATTTCATTTCACATTCACATTTTTAAAAATACCATTCTACAGCTTTTAAAAATGAAAGCATTCTGTTACTTTTATATTAAAACTATTTTTAAAAAATGAAACAATATGCAAAATTTCATGAACATGAATATCAAATCAGCAACTCTCAATTCTGAATAAACCACTGACATATCAAATTGAGTGGGTGCTTTTGTTTTTTTTTTTTTGTGGTACCCAGGCCTTTCACTGTTCTGGCCTCTTCCGTTGCTGAGGACAGGCTCCGGACGCGCAGGCTCAGCGGCCATGGCTCAAGGGCCCAGCCGCTCCGCGGGATGTGGGATCTTCCCGGACCGGGGCACGAACCCGTGTCCCCTGCATCGGCAGGCAGACTCTCAACCACTGCACCACGAGGGAAGCCCGAGTGGGTGCTTTTTAAGATTTCATTTTTAATTTTTTAATGAAAAATACATTTCTAAAGAGCAAATGAACTTCAGTATGTTTTAGAAGATGATATAGTTTCACTGAAGTGAAAGAAGTTCTCAGTGAACTCCAAAATTCTTATCTTTTAGTTAGGTACCAATCAGAAAGGCTTAAGATCTACCCTATTAAAAATACCCTTGAATCTAAAAATATGTATATGTATAACGGATTCACTTTGCTGTATACCTGAAACTAACACAACATTGTAAATCAACTATACCCCCCAAAAAATTAAAACTACCCTTTTACCTCCTTGGACAAATGGCCTGAAATTGGGTCTGGACAGGGAAAATACAAGATGAGCCTACAGCATCAAATAGTGCCTGAAAGTAAAGTGCTTAAAAAAAAAAAAAAAAAAAAAGACGCAAGAGCCAAGATCTCCCACTGGTCACTCTAGACCAGTTTGAGCAAAAAAGCAGTCAAACAATAAAATAAACACCCATGAATCCATACTGATAAAAATAAATGATTGAGTAAGTAAATAAATGAGGGAGAAGGGACATATCTTCCTTACAGAAAAATTCCAACTAATATAAGCAGATACAACGTCCTCCAGGAGGTGGAGCTCAGTTCTCCTCTTCTGGAGTATAGGCTGGACTTAATTACTTGCTTCCAAAGAACAGAGTATTGAAAGAGTAAAAGATAGTAAATTCAACTAGAGAAAATCAGAAGACACCACCTTAACCAACTGATCAAGGTCAGCATCTTTGGTAGTAAGTCATGTTGATGTCACTTGCCCTCTGATGTGATGTGATGAGAAAGATAGCTTACTTCTGTGGCATTCGTCTCAAAAATTCATAACCCCAGCCTAATCTTGAGAAAACGTCAAACAAACTCAACTGAGGGACAATCTACAAATACCTGGCTAGTACTCTTCAAGTTTCAATGTCGTGTTAGCAGAGCATTTGGAAGCAGTAGCTGCTAATGTCTAATGTCATGTGCTAGTGGCAAGGTCAGTGGCAAATGGGAAAAATCTAATGTTAGCTACAAAAGTTCTATACTGGACATTAAAGAACAGTCCTTCATATGCACTACCAGTATGCCCTAGAGAAATCAATACCTTGGGATAAAAAGCATGCATTGGTTTAACTTCTGCAGAACATTTCTAAGAAAACTTTTATATCAAAAATTTAGAGGGCTTCCCTGGTGGCACAGTAGTTAAGAGTCCGCCTGCCGATGCAGGGGACACGGATTTGTGCCCCAGTCCGGGAAGATCCCACATGCTGCAGAGCAGCTGGGCCCATGAGCCATGGCTGCTGAGCCTGCGCGTCCGGAGCCTGTGCTCCGCAACGGGAGAGGCCACAACAGTGAAAGGCCCGCGTACAGCAAAAAAAAAAAAAAAAAAAAAAACTTAGAGAAATTTGTGTGTATGTTTTAAACTGACACATAATTGGCCTTAAAACAATCTATCAAAGAACCATTTGTTTTAAATTGGGCAGAAGTGCTGCATATTTAGTGGAAGGTATGCTAAACTGACATCTGCTACAATTTCAATGTAATTTTAAATATCATATTCGTTAATGACTGAGACAATGTCTTTGTAAATTAATCCTGGTTAGCGAGCCTGAATATACTATTCTTGTTCACACGAATGTTCAAGATACTGGTTGCAGCAACATATGGCACTTCATGCATTAAATACACTAAAATTCTTAGGGAGAGCACAGTTTTTAAAGTGCAGGAATTTGTTACCAAGGAAAAGAGGGAGGGGGTGGGAAGGAATGACACACACACTCTCATGCAGTATGAGATTATCCTTCAGGTTCCAGATATAACATTCAAAGTATCTTTAAAAAACAAAGACATTTTCCTCAATAACATCTTGAGATATCCAGTTTCTCAAGTAAATCTTTCACCCAAAAGTCACCCTTTATAGTAAGTCTATGAATACCCAGCTTCTTTCAACAAGAACAATGAACTGCCTTTGCCTTTCCAAAACAACCAGCTGGTTAACCAAACAGAGAATAAACCAAACTTCTTCAGTCACCAGATGTCTTAATTTGGAACAGATAGTAGCAATGTGGAATAATCCAATTCTTGAATTGGTACTCTATGTTTACTACGTCTTTTTCTAATTCTCAATAGATGCTTTTAAAAATTAAGCAAATGCTCTCTGTAATAACTGCAAAAAAAAGGGAAGGGGGAGGGGGAATAAAAGGAGTAATGGCCTATAATAGAATGATGTTAACATTATCAAAGAACAATCCACTTGAATATTATGTTATAGTTAAAAACTGATAAGCAATATCATTAAATCCCTAGGACTTCCCTGGTGGTCCAGTGGCTAAGACTCCATGCTCCCAATGCAGGGGGCCCAGGTTTGATCCCCGGTCAGGGAACTAGATCCCACATGGAGCAACTAAAGATCCCGCATGCCACAACTAACACCTGGCGCAGCCAAATAAATCAATATTTTAAAAAAATCATTAAATCCCTATTCAATAATTCAGAAACGATTCTCAAATGGTTAACATGACAGGCCTAAAACACAGTGGATTTAGCAAAGTCCCTCCTCTCAACAAAGAGCAGTGGGGAGACAGACAGATATATAGACAAATAACTAATTATAATAATGAAAATAGTGATAAGTATTATAAAAAATAATATTGGGTAAGGCAAGAAATGGGGCAGGAATAGCCTTTTAGATTTGGTCATTAAAGGCAAGCCTCTCTCATGAGGTGAGATTTGAGCCGATACCAGAATAAAATGAGGGAGCAAAGTATTGGACCGTGTGAACCAAGAGAAAAATAATGAAACGAAAATAAAACCAAAAATAAATAAATGGGACCTAATTAAACTTAAAAACTTTTGCACAGCAAAAGAAACCATAAACAAAACGAAAATTCAACCCTTGAAATAGGAGAAAATATTTGCAATCGAAGCAACCGACAAGGGATTAATCTCAAAAATATATAAATGGCTCATGCAGTTCAATATCAAAAAAACAAACAACCCAATCCAAAAATGGGCAGAAGATAATTTTCTCTCCTGGGCAGAGGAAAATAGCAAGTGGGCCAGTGCGGCTAACACTGAGTCAGAGAAAGAAAGTGGTGTAGGAAATAAGGTTGAAGAGGTAGCTGCAGTCAGATAAGAGCTTTGCAGGCCACGGTAAGGACTTCAGATTTTATTCTCAAGAGAGAAAGCAAGCCACTGCAGGTTGACAGCAGGTGAGAAACGTCTGTGAAGAGATTCCTCCAGCTGCTGACTGGAAAACAGACCCAGGGCAAGAATGAAAGTAGTAAAGAGGCTTGTGCACGATTTTGGGCAAGAGATACGAAAGTAGGGAGAAGTGGCTGGATTCAGGCCACAATTATGAAAGAGGAATAAACAGCATTTTCTCATTAGACTTCAAGAGGGGTATGAGAACAATTGTCAAAGATGATTCTTAGGTTTCTGGCCTCAGCCACAAAGTGAATAGACCATTGGCATGTTACTTTTAGGATAATTACAAGCTTTCAGGATAATTACAAGATGATTAATTAGACAATTATCCAATTGTTTAAACAGCCTTTATAAACCATGGTATATTAATACAGTAAAATTATACACAGCAAAAGACAAAACAAAAACCCACACACCACTGGTACGTGCAACAAGGTGGACGGATCTCAGAACTGTTTAGCGACAGAAGCCCAACACAAAAGGTTGCTACAGGATTTCACTTATACAAAGTTTAAGAACAGGTAAAACAAATCTACAATGGTGGCAATCGGAATACTGGTTATCTTTTGGGGGAATCCGGACTGGGGAAGAAAGCAAGAGAACTCTGTGAGTCGTGATTATGCACAGATGTATACATTTGAAAGAACAAACAAATCATCACGGAGGAGAATGACCCTCTGCCTCCATCACGATTCTCACACTGAGTAAAAAGCATCAACAGTCTACTGCTGGAGGAAAAAAAGCATGGTGAGAAATCCCCTATCTGGCACATGCCAGCAGTGCCTGCTAAAAGTTGTGAGCGGAGAAGAACAATGAGGAAAGCCCTCCAGCATCCCAGGCCCAACACTGCAGTGGCTTATTAACATTAAACAAAGGAGAGGTCTGAACAAGCACTATTAATTCACTCAAAATTATCATAGAACTAAATGTGAGGGCAAGAACTACAAAACTTCTACGAAAGAAGCAGTGAAGTTATGACCCTGGGTTAGGTGAAGACTTCTTAGAATCCAAAAGCACAAACCAGCAAAGAAAAACTTGAAGTAATTAAATTTTAAACTTCTCTGCTTTTTGAAAATCAGTTAGGAAAACAAAATGTCAATCTCTGATCAGTTAGGAAAATAAAATGTCAATCTCTGGGACTTCCCCAGCAGTCCAGTGGCTAAGACTCTGTGGTTCCAATGCAGAGGGCACGGGTTCAATCCCTGGTCGGGGAGCTAAGATCCCACATGCCGCTGCAGTGCAGCCAAAAAAAAAAAAAAAAAGTCAATCTAAAAGAAAAGAGGTGGGCTCCCCTGGTGGCGCAGTGGTTGAGAGTCCGCCTGCCAAAGCAGGGGACACAGGTTTGTGCCCCGGTCCGGGAAGATCCCACATGCCGCGGAGCGGCTGGGCCCGTGAGCCATGGTCGTTGAGCCCGCGCGTCCAGAGCCTGTGCTCCGCAACGGGAGAGGCCACAGCAGTGAGAGGCCCGCGTACCGCAAAAAAAAAAAAAAAAAGAGGTGAATCTCAAGGTACCAGAAATCAAGTTTATTTGGGAACAGCAGAGGCATTGCAATTCGCGACAGCCAAGCTGCAACGAGTTACAGGCAAGTCTGTTGAAGGTTTAGGATGGGTTGCTTTTATGGGCAAGCAGTGCAAAAAAGCAGAGTCCAGTTGGGGGCCATGCAGCAAGTCACTGGTTCGAAGACAGGAAGAGATTCTCGGCGGATGCTCATTACTCACAGGTTAAGTTTCGATAAATCTGTAAATTTGATAATTCTCTAAATCGGGTATTCATGGGAAATCAGTCTCTCAGTCTTTAAGTTTTGTTTTTCTGAGGGCACATGAATGGGTCTACATTTCATATCTTTTGGTTCCATTTTAGATTAAAATCCTTTCACTCTTCCCTCGCTTGAGCAGGATCTTTCACAGACAGTATCGCTGATCAACCTTATTGCGTGGGTATTTGTTTAGTCAGAGATGTTGTTAGATGTTGGGCTGTGTGTCCCTTGGAGCTGCAGAGGACCATTCTAAGATGTTCTGTTCCACCGAAGAGGGAAATGGCAAGTGGATTTTTGGCTTCATTTGAACAACATGGGGAATCTCAGTCCTAGTCCTCTAAGGTGGTCAGGTTGATTTCCCTGGTCAATTGAGCCTCATGATAAGCCTTAGGAACTTTATTTTGTACATACGTCTGAGGGAAAGACATTTGCCTACTGAAATAAGACAGCAGAAATTTCATTAGGAGGATGACACCCAGGGTCAGAAGTCCAGTTATGGTTACTGACTGGAACAAACTTCTCAACCAGTTTCCCCAGCTACCTAATATTTAATAGGTTGAGAATGTCCCAAGTCCTGGAGCTTGGCCTATTTCAGTTAACAGATTGATACTGTCCATCATTTTTATTTCTTGCATTATTTTCCCCCATTTGTTAACATAAAAACAGCCTTCTTCCCCAAGCAGGACACAGGTTCCTCCCTAGTGTGCAGTGAGGAGGTGTAGTGCTCTGTGGTTTTGTAAGACTACTTCCACTAGGCTGTCTGTTTGGGTTTGTTGATTTTCAAAGGCTCTAAGAGAAGCATTAAAGGTAGTTGCCATGACTACGGAGAGGTTTCAAATTGCTTTTTCAAGTCCGTTACTCCAACCCAAGGGGAAAAAGACTCAGGCAAAGGCACGCCCAAACCCCTTTCTATCTACTATGGGGTTATTTGTGGGCATCCATCCAAAATTATATCCATCCCAGCTTTGACGTGCTCTTTTAAGTTGTTCGGAGAAAGAAACCAGACTGGGTACATAGGCAGCGGAAGGGCAAGAACTCCACAACGTCCCTTCCATTTAAGGAGGAGTGTTTCTGCACAGCAAGAAATAACCAGTGTTTTCTAAAGACAGGGTGTTAAGTGGGCCCCCTTTTTTTCCTGGTATAAAAGAAGAGCTCTCAGGATCAAAAACACGGTCATTTACACATAGCACATGACAGTCAGCATGGTGGGAATGGCTATAAGAACATTTTAAATTTCTATACATTTGGAATAATAGATGTTTGATTATTGCGGGTGAGTTTCTCATGGAGGTCTGGGGAATCTCTAGGGAGAAGGTAAGTTGAATTAAGTTCCCACCATTCACCAGATTTTTGATCAATTCCCTATTAGGTACCATTGAAGGAAGCACATCCGCTTCCCATTCCCTGGTACCATTATATTTTTCATTATCCCACCACAGAGATACATTAATGGAGGAGACATTTAGTCTTCTTGATTCCAGCAGGGAGTGAATTCATGATCATCTGAGTCATATAGAATTGTATAGTTACAAGCGTTTAGTGGGAGGGAGGCCAGAGTTTTGCCAGTACCATAAATGTTTTCAAAACACAAAGAAAGATTTTGGGTAAGAGTCCAGACTTGATTAAGGGGTACTCCTTTATGGGCAGGGGGCACCCAATGGAATGCTGTAATGTCTGGTGCCAATTTGCTGCAAGGAAGAACACGCACCTCTTCAAAGGTACCAAAGGAAAAGCCTACATCTCTGCCAGACAGATTTCTCCATCCTTCTAAGGTTAACGGCCAGGTTACCAGTTCAGGTTCATCGTGAATGTTATTAGCTCTGGCACAAATCAAACAATCAGTAAGGCTGGCAGAATCAGGGAGTTTTGGTAAGGTGCGCCAAGGGATGCGCTAAAGCTAAAGAGAGCAGCAAGGAAGCCAAAGAAAGGGCAATTAGAACTTTAAGCAGCATGACGCAGGCCTGTCCAGATATCTTGGGAAAGCTGTCTACTTCTGATGTCATCTGGTTCAGTAGAAAATTTTAGCTTTGAATCACCAGTTAGGTTGCAGATCCACTCAAGTTTGGGGGCCTTTTTACAGAAGAGACGTATGAATCCAGGAGTCCATCCCTTGGAGCTTAGCGACACAGGGGTTAGTCAGCAACAGCTGGTAGGGGCCCTTGCAACAAGGTTGGAGGGAAACTTTATGGATATGTCTTCTCCAGCAGACGAAGTCACCAGGCTGCAAAGGGTGGTGTTTGACATCTTTGTCTCCTGGGAGCATGCTGTGGAAAGATTATTCCTCCAAAGCATTATTATTGTCAATGGATTTAATTAGACCTTTGCAAAACTGAAATATATCCCCTTTTATTATTTGTAGGTCAAAGGAAGCAGGGACTAAATGCGTTGGCTGTCCTATAATTATTTCAAAGGGTGAGAGCTTATGAATCCTGAATGGAACGGGTCCAAGATTTAGAAGAACCAGCAGAAATATTTTTGGTTGCGGTATCTGGAGATTTTTAACTAATTTAGCCAATGGATCTTGATAATTCCATTTGTATGTTCAACCAGTCCTGAAGAGTGAGGATGACAAGCAAAATGAAAATGTTGTAGAACTAACTGGCCAGATGGCACAGATTTGTGAAAGTACTTGTCCAATAAAGTGGGTTCTCCAGTCACTATGGAGTTCCAGGGAGGTTCCTCAAATGGAAGTAATCTTTTCTAAAAGGACTTTAGCTACAGAAGAGGCAGCTGCCTTTCTACATGGAAATGCTTCAGTCCATGTGAAAACATGCACACCATTACTAGTCTAATATATTTATATCCATGAGACAGGGACAACTGTATGAAATCCATCTGCCAGATCTCAAATGGTCTATTGGGTAAATCAAAATGTCCCCAGGCAGTGTAGATAGTCTCCTCTGGGTTGAATTTAGGACAAGTATGTGTTTTTTGTGGCCTTGCCGACGTTTCTCCACCAATATTGATTCATAAATGTTACCATTTTCTCACTGGACCAATGGTTTAATTCATATATGGTAGTTAAAAAGGGAAATTTTAGATTGTTTTTGGCAGGACCAATTTATTACTGGGTCCAAACCAGAGTCCCTTTACTTCACAGTACCAACAGCGTTTGATTTTCCAATTCTGTTTTTCTCTTTCAGAGGCCAACCGTTGTACTTCCCTGGCTAGTTCCCTTAGGTCCTCGCCAGGGGGAGTAGCCTTCTGGACTATGACAGAGGTTTGGTTTATAGATCTCAGAAGGGTGGCATTTTTTGCAGGATTCCTGGTGAGGTGGTTTCCTTTGGCTTCCAGAAAACCAGACTTGGAAGGCCCAGGGGCTTTAATGACAGCTAGAGCTGCTGGCAGCAGTATGGCATCCAACAAATTTTGGACATAAGGGCCATTCTTAATTTTAACTCCACTAGAAGTAAGGAAACCCCACTGTTTCCATAACATTCCAAAGTCATGGGCTATCCCAAAGGCATGTCAACTATCTGTACAGACATTTGCCGTCTTGCCTTTGGCTAAAACTCATGTTTGAGTGAGAGCATGTAACTCCGCTTGTTGGGCTGAAGTGGTCGAAGGCAAGGGTGCAGCCTCAATGACCTTGCATACCTGGCACAGAATTTGCCATTCTCACTTTTTAGGCAGGAACCATCAATTAACCAGATCAGCATTCACCAAAGGGGTTTCTTGTAAGTCATCATGAGGGGTCAAGAGGTGATCCATCAAAGTCAGACATGGGGAACTTCATCAGTGCAAGAGGGAAGAGGGATAGCAGGGTTAAGACTGTTATAATGAATAAGAGTCATATGAGGGGAGGTTAGTAAGAGGATTTCATAGGTGGTAAGACATCTCGCTGAAAGGTGTTGAGTGTGGTGCAAAATTTAAGAAAGGCTCAACAGGCTAAGGTACAAAGATGATCAAGGAGGATCCTATAACAGTCTCTTCAGTAGCCTTTACTAAAAGAGTGGAAGCAGGCATCGCTCTAAGGGGTGGGGGTGGAGTATTCTCAGGCCACTGGATCTCACTGTTGGCTGTAGAAACCTAAAGGTCGGTGATAGTCCCCATGTTTTTGGGTAAGTAATCTGAGGGCATTCACTTCCTTTTCATATACAAAAAGGAAAAAGGGTAGCTGATAATTTAGGTGTCCAAAGGCAGGTGGATCTATTAGGCTTTCCTTCAAGATCTGAAAGGCCAAGCTATCTTGATCATCCAAACAATGGGGTCAGGTTGGTGTTCTTTAGTAAGGCATACAGGGGCTGAACCACTAAGGAGAAATTTGGGATCCAATTATGACAATGACCAGCTAGTCCCAGAAAGCCTCCAGAGAATTTTATGTCATTTAAATCAGTCTTTCAAACTTGTGAGAAGTCAGAAGGCCTCAGTAAAGCCTTGAGGCATGACTGTCCAGATGTACTGTTGTCCTTCATGTAAAGGCAAAGAGACACCGACTACCCCTTTCAACAGGGATACTAAAAACCCACTGTATAAGTTGACCAGAATGTAAAAGTTGCTTCCAGTATGGATGGATACCAACAGCATGTGGGGATTAGAAAAGACAGGACGGCAGAGAATTACAATGTTATTTATTGCCCTACGGTCTTGGACAAATCTCCATCCTCATCCTGTTTTTTTTTGGCGGTACGCGGGTCTCTCACTGCTGTGGCCTCTCCCGCTGCGGAGCACAGGCTCCGGACGCACAGGCTCAGCGGCCATGGCTCACGGGCTCAGCTGCTCCGCGGCACGTGGGATCTTCCCAGACCGGGGCACGAACCCGTGTCCCCTGCATCGGCAGGCGGACTCTCAACCACTGCGCCACCAGGGAAGCCCCATCCTGTTTTTTTAACAGGCAAAATAAGGGTATTACAAGGACTAGCACAAAGGATAATAAGTCCTTGGGCCTTATGGTCCTCTATAATGGGCCTTATGCCCTGTAAACCTTCTTTATTCACAGGATATTTGTTTATTCTTAGGAGAGGTTTTGTGTGGTCAATCTGGATCATAATGGGAGGGGCACCATGAATTGTGCCTTTTTCTGTTAAGAATTTTGTCCAAATATTAGGGAATACCAGGTTTAATAGGACAGATGAGTACAAAGTTTGGACTGTCTTGGTTTGTAGAGTACCAATAATGGCAAAAGGGGTTAAATTTTCCTAAGTGTAGAATTCAAACTCAAGGGATATTTCTGCCTTTTGAGAGAAAAAAAAAAGGCAGCATTGTATTTCTCCAGAAAATCTCATCCCAGTAAACGTTTGGGAGCAGGCATTTGTCTTGCAAAGGTCCAGACAAAAAAATATGGGCTGAGAAATAAGGACACATTGCAGTTTCTTTAAGACTCCCACTATTTGAACATACATATTACTCCAAGAAAGGGACTGTTTAATTGTAGTGGGGTTGAGCACTTATAAGAGTAGCTCCTGTGTCAATTAATACTGTAAGGTGGGACTTTCCTGGTGGCGCAGTGGTTAAGAATCCGCCTGCCAATGCAGGGGACATGGGTTCAAGCCCTGGTCCAGGAAGATTCTTCATGCCACAGAGCATCTAAGCCTGCGCGCCACAACTACTGAAGCCTGTGTGCCTAGAGCCCATGGTCCACAACAAGAGAAGCCACCGCAATGAGAAGCCCACGCACGGCAACAGAGAGCAGCCCCGGCTTGCCACAACTAGAGAAAGCCCGCGTGCAGCAATGAAGACCCAACACAGCAATAAATAAACAAACAAATAAATAAATGTATTAAAAAAAAAACACTGTAAGGAATTTGTCCCTGATCTGGAGAGTAGTTTCCTCCAGTCTATATAATGGCAGAACAAGGAACAGTCCCTGTGTGTCCTTGGAGTCCCATCATTGGGGGTGGGTTTGCCATGGGTTCTTAGAAGGTTGTGACTATTTGGATTTCAATTTGTAGCAATCCTTTTACCAAGGTCAGGTTTTTTACAATAATGTCATAGTCCTGTAGGACGGATTTGCTTTGGAGTTTCTATCCGTTGGTGTTGTAGATTCAAAATCTTAGTTGTCTTTTTTCTAGAGTCACCTTCTACGGTGTGAGCTAATTTATTAGCCAGATTGACAAGGTCAGGGGTGAACACTGTCTCCCATTCCATACAGGTTCTTTTGACCAACAAGGATAAGTCCTTGTGCAGGCAATTTATACACATGGAATTAAAAGCCACCTGAGTGGGGACTTCTCTGGTGGTGCAGTGGTTAAGAATCCGCCTGCCGATGCAGGGGACATGGGTTTGTGCCCCGGTCCGGGAAGATCCCACATGCCACGGAGCGGCTAGGCCCGTGAGCCATGGCCGCTGAGCCTGCGCATCCGGAGCCTCTGCTCCGCAACGCAAGAGGCCGCAACAGTAACAGACGCCCGCTTACCGCACTGGCTAGGAGTCCCCAAGGGGGAGGCCACCTTTAGTACATTCAGATGACTAGATAAAATTATCAGAAACAAAAGAGTACTTACCAGAAAGACGATCTGTCTCTATCTAGATTTTGAATAAAGTAAGACAGCTCAACCAAAAGGAGGTAGCTTGAGATCTGAGAGGAGACTTACCAAACTGAAAGTTACAGCGACTCACAGAAGCAAACAGTGCAAAGGACTCAAGTGCAGGAACCTCACTTGATCCCGGAAGTTCAAGTGGTTGGCGCCTTCAGATCACTTATGACACCATGCAATGTCAACCTAAAAGAAAAGAGGTAAGCTGAGTTACCGAAAATCGAGTTTATCCTGGAGTAGCAGAGATATTGCAGTTCAGGATATGCATGCTGCAGTAAGCTACAGGTGAGTCCACTGAAGGTTTAGGCTGGGTTGCATTTATGGGCAAGGAGTGCAAAAGGGAAGGGTCCAATTAGGGGCCATGCAGAGTTCACTGGCTCAAAGATGGGGAGAGATTCATTGGTCAGAGGTTAAGTTTCACTCTTTTGTAAATCAGGCATTTATGGGAAATCAGTCTCTCAGTCTTTAAGTTTCATTGTTCTGAGAGCACAAGTGTGAGATTCTCCATTCCATATCTTTCAATTCCATTTTAGATTAAAATCCTTTTACAGTTTTATCCACATCAGGCTGGAGGGACATATGGGGGTAGCCAAGGGAGGATGTAAAATAGACATTTGGATACATCAGTTTACAGCTCAGGAGGAAAGTATAAAACTGGGTCATCAGACTATAGGAAATAGGCAGTAGTTAAAAACTAGGGACTTGGATGAAACTCCCGAAGGGTAATTATACAGAATGATATAAAACAACAGGTCAGGGCTTCCCTGGTGGCACAGTGGTTAAGAGTCCGCCTGCCGATGCAGGGGACACAGGTTCGTGCCCTGGTCCGGGAAGATCCCACATGCCGCGGAGCGGCTGTGCCCAAGTGCCATGGCCGCTGAGCCTGTGCGTCGGAAGCCTGTGCTCCGCAACGGGAGAGGCCGCAACAGTGAGAGTCCCGCGTACCGCAAAAAAAAACAAAAACAAAAACAAAAACAAAACAAAGAAAACAGGTCAAGAATGGAATCCTGAGGGCTTCCCTGGTGGCGCAGTGGTTAAGAATCCGCCTGCCAATGCAGGAGACACGGGTTCGGGCCCTGGTCCGGGAAGTTCGCGGCATGTGGGATCTAACTAAGCCCGTGCGCCACAACTACTGAGCCTGCACTCTAGACCCCGCGAGCCACAACTACTGAAGCCTGCACGCCCTAGAGCCCATGCTCCACAACAAGAGAGGCCACCGCAATGAGAAGCCCATGCACCGCAGCGAAGAGTAGTAGTCCCCACTCGCCACAACTAGAGAAAGCACACGTGGAGAAACGAAGCCCCAATGCCACCATACATACATACACACATACATACACACATACATACATACATACATAAATATAAATTAGGAAAAATAAAAAAGAATGGAACCCTGAAACACCAGTTAAAGGAATGGGCAGAGGAAAAATAAAAACTATAAAGGAGACAAAGAAAGAACCAGAAGAATCTCAGAAAAGTGTCCAAACAATAGACAGCTAGTATTAACTGATTAATAACTGGTTCCTGTATCAGTCTCTTCACATGTATTGCTTCATTTAACCCTACCAATAACCCTAAAAGATAATCTTTTTATTGTTGCTTTTTAGGTGAAGAAACTAAGGCTTAGAGAAATAGGTATTGCACAGTAGTTAAGAGAATGGGTATACCGCCAGACTGTCAGGGTTCAAATTCTGGCTTCACCAGCTGCATAGCACAGGGAGATCAGCTCCATGCTTTGTGACCACCTAGAGGGGTGGGATAGGGAGGATGGGAGGGAGACGCAAGAGGGAGGGAATATGGGGATATATGTATATGTATAGCTGATTCACTTTGTTATAAAGCAGAAACTAACACACCATTGTAAAGCAATTATACTCCAATAAAGATGTTAAAAAAAGAAAATTCTGGCTTCACTAGTTATGTGTTTCAGCTTCCTATTCTTTAAACAGAGGTTAACAGTTCCAACCTAACAGGGTTGTTATAAGATATAAACTAATTACTACATGTTAAGTGCTCAGAATGATGCCTGGCCCGAAAGACCAGGAAGTGCCAGCACAGAGAATTTCAAAGAAATGCAAGTGTCAAACGATAAACTTGCAGAATAGCCTATTAGATTTTACATATATATATATACACATATCCCCCATGCTATTAACCATGATAACTGACATCAAACTGAATATATACACTGGGGGCAGTGGGGGCAGGGAGACAAGCAGACTAGATGCTTCTACAGTGAATTCACAGTATGAAATGTCCTCCCCAAAAGTCACCAAACAGAAGGATGCTTTAACACTTTAACATACTAATAATTCTTTTAATTTCCACTGTTAACCAGTGCCTGAAATAAGGGTAAGCCAGAATGAGGCTTCCTAATACTGGAGAGCTTATAATCATGTCCACATATCTCTCATACAAAAGGCAACAGTTTATAAATATTTATAAATTGATAGTTAAAGATATCTTCTTTTACATTTTGAAGTATAGATTCACTATTTACAACTCCAAATTAGATGAGTATCCAAAAGGGATCTATTGAAATAGAAATCAAAACAGTGGTAAAAACCCTTAAACATAAATATTTATAGCTTTATATTCGTGTAAAGATTCAATAGGACAGACCAGTTCTCTTAACCACTTTGTGCCATACCACGGGAAGATCAGAATCTAGTTAAGTTCTAAACTCATTTCCTTTCCTCTGAATACAGTGAAAGATCCTGATATCAGAGAAATAACCAACAAAAGGCATAATTCTTGAACCATGCTACAAAAGCCGGATATTAAGAGGAAAAAAAAAGTTCCACACTTACTGTATAGATCTGATGTGAAGGATAAAAAGGACTGGTAATAATGTACTGTCAAGTTTAACTTTACTAAACATGAAGACTTAAGCTACCAAATTCTTTTTTAATACTTGCCTTCTTTGCTCATGGCACTGATGACTACTGCCATCGAGCAACAGGTGCAAAAATTAGAGAATGACAAAAAACATCATTCAGGACTTAATTACAAAGTCTCTAAACAGAATAAATTTCCACTGTTACCCAGGATAACTGAGATTTTCTTAAGTTGTTTTTTCTTCTTCACCTAGCAATATAAATTCCTACCTCTACGTGAACTCCTAGATTTTATCCTCAACCCTGATCTCTCTTCAAAATTCCAATCCCATATTTCTAATGTCTGCCTAGACCTCTACCCTCGAACGTGCTGCCAAAACTTCAAGTTAAATATACTCAAAATGTAACTCAAACATATATTCTTCATCTCTGTTAACTGCACAATCTTCTCAGTCACCAAGGCTCAAAATCTCAGAATTACCTTTGATTAAAAGGAGGCAAACGACAAGATTCTCCTCACTAATAAAGCCTACCTTGAAAATCACCCATTACATCCATCTCCTCACTGTTTGTCCTGCCACTATCCTCCTGTTTTCCATTACCTCTCGTCTGCAACTGCAATAACCTCCTCTGTGCCTGATACAGAGCATGACAGGAAACACTTGACTTAACATCTGATTCCTGGCCAAAGATGTCAAGAACGGGAAAATTTCTTACTTCCCACACGAGAAATATCATGTGAGAGTTTTATTCTTAGAAGCCAACTTCGTGTTGTAAAAAATATTGACACTCAGTATATCAGAAACAAAAGCAAATATAGATTTCACAAACATTTCTTAAGTACATAAAATAAACACTTAATTTTTATAAAGTATGACATACATTCTTTTGTTGTTTCTGCATGAACTGCAGGTGTTTGAACATGTGAATTACACACTATATTTTATAGCAAGCCCAGACTCATCAATACTTTAATAGGCTAGGCAAAATATTTTCCCCACAATACAAATGCAAAAGAGTTGCTACTCTCTCCAAGAACCCTACATCATTTTCTTGAGTTATCTAGATAATACCCATGCTTCAAGATATAGCTCAAATTCTACCAGTACTACAAAATCCTTCTTAACTCAGCCTAAAGTGAGTTTCTACTTCCTCTGAATGCCAAAAGATCAACTGTTACTCATTTAGCAATCATATACCAAATATACTAAAGTGTTATTTATTTCTAGTTGTATGTTTTATATATTTATATTTGCTTCTTTCTCAGTGTAAAGTATAAACTTCTTAAGGACAGGAACCGTATTTTCCAATTCTCTAATATCAATCCTCCACCAGCCTGAGACTAACTCCACAGCTTACCTCACGAAATGCTACTTCCCATAAGAGGAGTATAAAAATGTAAACACACACAAAACAAACTCAATAGAGGCAGGCAGGAGGCAAAGATAAGGAACTACACATAGATGTAAAACAATGACAGTCAAAGACAGGAAACACACACACAGAGACCAAGCTTTAGAAGCAGCTATCTCTTTTGTGGAGAAATTAAATAGTAGTAATATTATCAATATTGATAAAACATCCATAACCACAGCTTAGAGGTAAATTCACTCAACCTCCTAACATCATGGAAAGCACCAGGAAAGCATAACTGAGGAAGCTAAGTAAAGGGCTAGGATTTGGGAACATCACCTTACTATCTTACACAGTACCCTACAGGCAGAAAGTATTCAACAAACACCTGATGGTTTGAATGCAATTTAATAACTAGATCTGCAAACCCAAATTATAGACCAGTATGTTCAAAATGCAACTCTTCTTTCACAAAATACTTTACGGGATCAAACTAACTCAAAATTCCAGTATAATGCACTAAATACTATGTGCTTTGCTTATATGATACAAACATGCTTTTGATGCCAAAAAGATACATCCACATTATAATCTTTAAAGATTTAAAAAAATAACCCAGTGATTCATAAAATTGTATTCTTCCTATTTTTATAATGGCTCAGGGTATTTGTGTGATTTTCAGGCTCCCTTCTTAGTTCCTAAGAAATAACTTCAATTTGACTTTACAGCCTCAAGGTGGGGTGGGGACAGGGGAAGGGAAAGTTTGGAAAGAATAAAATAGCTCTGCAAAAATAATTCAGTGCTACATTAAATACAAATTAATGATAGGCTAATGAAATCACAGTGGCACAGTGGTTAAGAATCCACCTGCCAATGTAGGGGACACAGGTTCCAGCCCTGGTCCAGGAAGATTCCACATGCCGCGGAGCAACTAAGCCCGTGCGCCATGACTACTGAGCCTGCGCTCTAGAGCACGCGAGCCACAACTACTGAGCCCACGTGCCACAACTACCGAAGCCCACGTGCCTAGAGCCGGTGCTCCGTAACAAGAGAAGCCACCACAATGAGAAGCCCGCGCACTGACTGCAACGAAGAGTAGCCCCCGCTCACTGCAACTAGAGAAAGCCCGCTCACAGCAACGAAGACCCAACACAGCCAAAATTTTAATAATTAAAAACAACAACAACAAACACTAACCACTATGAAAAATTTAGCTTCAGTATCTATTCTTTCTTCCTTTCTTGAAAATAGATGCCTGCCATGCATGCTAACAACTTTAGGTCTGAGTAATACAGGGCTGAAGGATTCATGAAGAAACGGAAGCAGTCTGACAGAATTAGAACCAAGATAAAAATACTCTAACAAGCAGCCAAGAATTGGAAACACAATGGAAAACGAAGGAACGTGCCTCTGAGATGGACCTAGTCAATATGAGTGAGCTGAAAGGTGTTAAAGGTGGAAATGAAGGCAGTGTTTTTATGGGAAAAGATCTGCACTAGAAGTAAGGAGGCTTACTTTCTTTTTTTTGCCTGTGACCTTCAGTAAATCACAGATCCAATCTGAATCTTGGTTGCCTCACATTTCCACTTGTTCTGTTTACTGATACTTTTGTATGCATCAGTGACATTAACAGTAACTAAGACATAATGAACTCTTGTTATAATCCAGGCACTGTTCTAAATGCCTTATATACATTATATCTCATTTAACCTTCCAGACAGCCCTACAAAGTAGGTACACTTACTTCTCCCATTTTATATAATTAGGAAGTAAAGCTTAGAAAAGGTAGGTGATATGCCAGAGGTCACTTTGCTCACAAATGCAATGGAACTCAAAACTGGTTTCTTAAATACTTTCTTATACTGCCTCTCAAATGATATAAATGATATAATGATATATAATGATATATAATATAATGATAATATAATGATATATCAAATGATATAAAGGAAATATTTTACAAAGCATTCTTAAATGGCCATTCAAATGTAAATCCTTTTATAATTCTTATTTGCACTAATCAAAATGACTTCATACAACCAAGCAACATAAAGTTAAAATATTTAAAGCATAAATATGTGGAAGGCCTTAACAAAGTTTTTTAAGACAGTGGTAATATCAATGATGTGAAATCCAGTGCAAATTTTAGTTGAATGGATGTGTAAATTTCCAAGTATTTATAGGCTTAGAGACTTAAAGTATCAGCTACAAGATATAATTTAAAATATAAGCCATCCCCTAGAGCTTTTTCTCTTTTAGCTACTATTTCACATTAATACTTGATGAATGATATTGAATAAAATCATTAAGGAAGGAATTTATTTAATAGTGTTTGTCAGGCACTGTTTTAAGCACTTCACAAATATTTACTCATTTAATCCTAACAGCCTACAAAGTAGTTATAATTGGAGCCAGTATTCAACTCAGGTCGTCAGGTTTAAGGACCTGTGCTCTTAACCACTAGCTCCATTGCAATTCAAGAAATGGTGAAATTCTTTTTTTTTTAGGCCAATAAAAAGTACTAATGATCAGGATGAATGTCCACAAAGAGAATGGAGCCATCACTTACCTCAGCATACATACTAATACAAAGGAACATGTAAAAGAAATACATTAACTGATATGGTAAACTAATCTACACTATCAGGAAAAGTTATTAGTCTTTGGAAGAAGAGGTTTCTTGTAATTTTCCTATGAAATTGTACTGTTAGCAAACCAAAGGAATGAAATTGGGAAAATAATATTAATTAACACTAATATTAATTTAAAAGAGTTGATAGACAGGATTTTTATCATTTTTTCGTCCAGTCATCTTACGAAGCAGCAAAAAACTTAAAAAAAAAAAATCACATGAACTAGTGGATTTCACAATAAAATTCATGCTAAATTTGAACCCTTTTAAGGTATAACAGATACTTAATACAACCTTATATTTTGTTTATGAAAGAATTACATTTTTCAAAGGACTACAGTATTTCTTATTTCATCTGTTTCTCACAACTCCGAGAGTTAAGTAGGAGAAGTACTATTATTCTTATTTTACAAATACGAAACTTAAGCTCAGAAAAGTTAAATATTTTGCATGGTCTAGATATACCTTCTGACTCCAAGTGCTTCTTCTATTACATCATGCTGCCACAATTTTAAGCTTTATAGTTTTCAAGTTGTTTCACAGTCAAGAAAATTTGGAAAATATACAGCAGAAAACATAATGAAGTTTTATGGTCGTTAAAATGTAAAGAGATTTTCTAAAAATCTCATTATTATATGATGTACAAGTTATCTAGCTGAAATGATGAACACGTTAATTCAGCCAAAATGAACTTGGAACCCAAGAAAAATCTGCATTTAAAGCTAAGTGATAGGGAGTTACACACACACACAAACAAGGTAACTGAATCCAATTTTAAATGCATAAATGTGAAATAACGTAACTCTATAATAATACTATTTTTCAGGAAGTAAAAAAAAATCACTTCTAACTACCATTCATCTCAATCACTTAAATGCTAGCTTCCCAGAGATTATCCGTTTCAAAGATAGTTTTTAAAAATGTTCATTCCGGGGCTTCCCTGGTGGCGCGGTGGTTCGGAGTCCGCCTTCCGATGCAGGGGACCCGGGCTCGTGCCGCGGTCCGGGAGGATCCCACATGCCGCTGAGCGGCTGGGCCCGTGAGCCATGGCCGCTGAGCCTGCGCGTCCAGAGCCTGTCCTCCGCGGCGGAAGAGGCCCACAACAGTGAGAGGCCCGCGTACCGCGAAAAAAAAAAAAAAAAAAAGTTCATTCTGGCACATACCTGGTGGCGCAGTGGTTAGGAATCCGCCTGCCAATGCAGGGGACGTGGGTTCCAGCCCTCGTCCGGGAAGATCCCACATGCCGCAGAGCAACTAAGCTCATACGCCACAACTACTGAGCCTGCGCTCTAGAGCCCGCGAGCCAAAACTACTGAAGCCCCTGCGCCTAGAGCCCGTGCTCCGCAACAAGAGAAGCCATCGCAATGAGAAGCCTGCGCACCACAAGGAAGAGTAGCCCCCACTCACCGCAACTAGAGGAAGCCTGCACGCAGCAATGAAGACCCAACGCAGCCAAAAATAAATAAATTTAAAAAAAATTTTTTAATGTTCATTCCTCTATATCTATTTCACCTGAATTACTACCCAGCCAAGGAACAGAAAAGGCTGGTGAACCAAATAGGAACATTTAACAAATAAGTGAAATAGCTTAGGTTTGGATTATCAGTTATATAATTATCGAGAAAACACCCAATAAACTGTACCTTAAGTGCACAAAAATAAAAATGTTGTAGCTATAAACTGTGTATTATACCCTCACAGCCCTAAGTTAGGTGGTGGACCACCCGCATTGGACTTGCAAAGAAGACGGCCTAAAACTAGTCTTGTAATCATTAGCTTGACACCACTTTGAGGGAATAAAAGCACTAAAGAAGCTGATAAAGAATTTTTTTGGAATAAGTTATTTGTGGAAAAATATTACAGAAGTTTTTCCTCGGGCCCACTTTACCATGCATGAGAGTGGTTCAAACTCAGACGTTTTTTTAAAATTTCTTTTTAAAAATTATTTTTTATTGGAGTAGAGTTGATTTACAATGTTGTGTTACTTTATGCTTTACAGCAAAGTGAATCTGTTATACATATACATATATCCACTCTTTTTTAGATTCTTTTCCCATATAGGCCATTACAGTCAAACTCAGACCTTGATCTGGTACCCTGTAGACTGCTGATACAAGAGCCATGCCTGGAAAAGTCCAAGAGACTGTGGCTGGATACCTGCTCAAACAGAACAAGGACAAATGGGTGCATCGCACTGCATTGTTATTTATTGAGCAAAGGATGTCAGACTTTTTCTTGTGGACCTGATGATGGCAAAGGTAGGGAGCCAGCAAAAAAAGAACTTTGTGTAATAGGTTTGTCTGGAGGCATTTGGACGCCAACAGAGTTCACAGGGTGAAGAACCTAAAGTCTGGAAACTAAGGGCTGAGGACAAGTCTTAAGAAGTTGGCTACAGATATTGCTCATTGTAGCAGACTGCTAACTCATCAGCAGGTCACTAGGGTAGGCACACAACTAGACTGGTTAGGTGTGGCTATGTGACAGAGTCTTAGCCAAAAGAACCTGAGAAAAAGCAATGTATGTCACTTCTAGGGCTGGCCCACAGAAATGTCCCGCATGTGCTTCTCCTTGCCCTTTACCATTCCATCTCCACGCAAAAAGCACAGAGACTGTTACAGAGTAGTTCTTATATACTGAATGCCTACTTGAAGCTGGGTTCTTTCATATTTTACCTTATTCCAACATATTCACACTGGGTGGGATGGTAACAAACCCAACTCATCAGATTCTGTTTCCTGAGAATTATTAATTCCAGCCAGACATGAGAGGAACAGAATATTACCTCCTTCTGAAGATAAAACAAAACACTGAAGTCATCAGAGCTACTATCTCCTTGCTGGGGGGACTAGAGGATGTCAATCATGAGGGACTATCAGTCCAGTTCTCCAAGAAGCCTAGTGCATATTCTAGCCTTAGGAGCAATGAGACTCAGCGTATGTAGTTGCATAGATGGCTTCCTTATAATAAATCCCCATCATCTGAGGTCATGCTTCTTAAACTAGGGGACTCACCTATGACTATAGTAAACTGGCTATTATAAGAAGCCACAAAATAAACTGTCTATCTCTGTAGAACAGCAATGTTATGATGTGGCAATAGTTCAAAACAGTATCAAATATGAAATTAAATGCAATACTCACATGAATTTTTAAGGCAGAAGATTAGAATATAAAGAAATTTCACTCTTCTGAGGGGTTAATTCAGGCTTTGTATCCATATTATCACAGGAATATTCATTTACCTCTTCTGCTTTCCAGGGGAAAAGCTGAAGTACCAACCTATGGTAACTTAGAAGGGTCTTTTCACAGCAATCCAGAAGTCATTATTTTTTCTCTTACAGCATATCCTACTAGACTTTAAGCTGCACTAGGATAGGATATGTTTTACCCTTCTTTATACCCTTTGTGGCAAGCTAAAACTAATGCACCCCCAAAACATCCAAGCTCTAATTCCTGGAACCTATGAATGTTTCCTTATACATCAAAAGAGATTTTATAATTAAGCTAAGGATTTTGAGATGGAGAGATTATTCTGGATTATCTAGATGGGACCTAAGTATAAACACAAGTGCCCCCACTAAGACGAAAGCAGACGGATTTGACTACGGCAGAGAAGGTGATATGATTACGGAAGCAGAGATTGAAGTGATGTGCTTTTAAAATGAAGGAGCCACAAGCCAAGGAATATAAAAGGCTACCAGAAGCTGAAAAAGGCAAGGAAATGGGACCTCCCTTCAGAATCTCCAAAAGTAATCAGAACTCAGAAAAGCAGTTAAATGAGCTGATCTACTTTTGCTTTATGCTATCTACAGCAGTCTGAGGAAAGAATACAAACCAGACACGTACCACTTCTGCATTCACAGGGAATACTATCCTGAACCCTGGATAAGCAGGTAAGTGTGCCACATACGCTTAAGAGGTATTTCACACTCAAGTGGTACTAGGCTGCATGTTATCCACTGTATGTGTGTATATACAGAATAATTATAATATATATTGCATATTAATGATAGTCTAGCTTCCACAAGAAAGAATTTGAAAAGCAGAAAACTGTCATATGTAGTTAACATCAGTAATTTATACATATTATATCATTTGATCCTCACGACTCCAGGAAGTAGACAAGTCTGGAACTGATTTCAATTCTGCAGTGGAGGAAGCGGTGGCTGAGAAGGTGACTTGCCCAAAGGTTAGTAAATGGCTCCTACTCTGATGTCTTTCTACTAGATCATTTTACCTCGATAACATCAATCGATTTACTTCTAGGTATGTTGTATTAACTTCTAAAATAACTTCAAGTTAGGAAAGAAAACAAGACCAACATTTTACTAGCAATACCATATTTAAATTTTACGTGCGTTGAAGCCGAATGTCACACTCAATTAAGTGGTCAGAGAAAAGCTGAAGAGAACACGCGGACGAGTAACTTATCTGTTTCTTCGCATGAAAATGAGAACCGTTAACAGTACCTAACCCTTTAGATGTTGCTGTGTGGATTAAATGAGATAATACACGTAAAGTGCCTATCATAGTAGCTAGTCTCAGAGTTCGTACTATACACTCCAGCACGTCTCTTCCGAAAGGAAAATCTGCTTTCTGACCCCGAAAATTAACCAACCCAGGAGGTGGGTAATTTAAGAATGCGAGGGAAAGGAATGAGGGTAGAGGAAAAATAGGTCCTGGCTACCTCTCCTTGAACACTTGACGAATAGAAGCTTTGTTTTTACTGAAGAATAACCTAGAGGAGTGCTGGGGGCGGCTTCGGCGACACCAACCTAACCCTTGGAAAGCCCGCGGGGCAGGGCATGACCCAGGGGCTCCGACAACTGCACCAGAAGCCCCAACACGTGGTTCTCTGCTCCTCGTGCTACAGGTTCAGCGGCTTCGGCTTTCTACAGTCAACCGGCACTGTCGCTGCCCGTCTAGAGACCTGCCCATCCCAGGAACCTGCCCAACGCAAGTCTGGGAAATATACCTCATCAAAGCCCACACCTGCTGCAGGAGAGAACTCGGAGCACAGCCTCTGCGCGGACCGGTCGACCGGAACTCCATCCTCCACCTCTCTGATTGGATAAACGTACAAAGAGGATGCAGAGTATTGGTCAGCAGCAGAGAGGCAGGCCATAGCCCAGGGAAAGGGAAAGAGGTTGGGCGGGGTGAGCGAAGAAGCGCCAGGGAGTGGCCTCTCTCCGGATTGGACGAATGCAAGATATCTGCGCCAGCGTAGACCCAGCTTCCGTATAGCGCAGCACAGCACAGCCCTTTACGTTACGTTAGCGGAAGTTTTAACGACTTATCCTTTGTGCTGAAAGTTTAGGTCTCCTTGCTGCGTGGCCAATAAACAGCAAGAATAAAACGAGTTCCGCCTCTTCCTCGGACGAATGGGTCCTTCCGTTGACATAGGGCGACGTGAGTTCCTTTCAGCGTTTAGACGCTAGAACTCCCACAGAGCCACACTCGGGTAGAGAATTGCTATGTTGACCAGACAGTAACTGCGGGTGAGAAATATTTAGTAGTTCGAATCGGGCCCTGAAACACCCACATACGCTCAGAACTCGTACGTTCAGCGTTGTAATGTGGGAGAATTAGGCCTTCTCGCGGTCCTTTGCTTGGCTGTGTCATTGGCTGAAAAAGCTGTCAATTTGAATGTAACTCCGCCTCCACCCCCAGGGAACCTTGGGATTTGAAGTATCGGGCGCAAAGATCCTATGGCTTTAAATGTGGTTGTCGCTGAGCTCTTCGTTGCTAACATCCGCTGACATTTATTGTGGTTTTCATGTTTTCCGTTGTGCTTTTTTAATCCTTTCACTTATCAGCACCATTAAAGCCAAAGGACACTTAGGAAAACTGGAAAGACTTAATGTATGTTTGTAAAGATAAATACTAGTGTTTCAAACATTCCACTACTGTGCCTGGCTCTCTGCTAGATATTTGTAATTAACGTACTAAGCGGATACTAAGTCTTAATTTTTTGCCTTTACAACAAAGTGGTCTTTGATTTGCATATTAGTGTCCATTCGAGGATATTTGAAAAGCGCCCTAAACTTAACAGCTATCTATACTGTTTTGTCGCTGCTTACATAAATCAAGTGTTGATACGACATGAAGCAGAACTGGCTGCTGTCTTGACAGAAAAATAGTGCTGTAATTAAAATGTCAAACGTGACCAGTTTCAGGAGGCACGCACATTGTATATTATTCGAGATTGTATTATCACGTCTATTTTCAGTCTTATTGGAAACATGTTAGTTTAAGGCAGAATTTCCCTGCCTTTATTGAATCACGAACTCCTTTCACTTCTGTGAGCACATTTAGTAATGTTTCATCACTTTGTGTTTAGCAAAAGTAAAAATCAATGTATAAATACCAAAACTTTTTGAGTGGAATTTTTCCTTCCAACAAATTTTTTTCTATTTAATATGTAATACAAATTTTCATACATGTAAGAAAAGGGCTTGTTGCTGGACTAAAAATTAAGTACACTTTTAGAGGACTTAAGCGGAAACCGCTTTTTTGACTGATGGTTGGAATAATTGCTTTTATGTTTAAAAAAAATCAAATTATTTTAATAATTTTTTGTGTCTTGTTTGTAGATGATGAGAGAAGGTTTCAGGTTTTATTTGCAAATGAAACATGAGAAACATAACTTTTTTATAATTCTCAATAAATAACCAAAATGGGTGTAATCACCACTGTATTTCTCCTTTAAATATTTGATATGATGTACTAAGTGCCATATATGGATACGAAAATCACCCTGAGACAAAAATGCAGATTTATTAGTTTTAATGCTTTCCATTAACTAACATTTGGAAAGAATTTTCCTTTTTTGACTCCTATTTTAAATCAGTGGTCCATTTGGGATGTTAATCAAATTCGTTTGACTAAGAATAAAAACCATTAAAAACTGCAAGTATCAAGACTGCTACTGTCCTTAGCAGGGTTCAGCAGAGTGGTAAATCAACTGAGTGACTGACTCCTAGACACTTTTGGCTGATCTGTATTAACTGTCCTAAGTGCTCACTCTTTCGGATTCTTTTGGACGCTCTCAAAGTGTTCCATTTTAAAGAGAAAAAACTTTAGTAGTTATTTTTTGTTTAACTGAGAATTTAAAAGTAGAAATTGCAACAGGCACCATTACTGCTTTTTAAGATGTGAACCCAGGAATCACCTTGGTACACCATCTGTTGGGAAATAGTTTAAGGAATGACCTCAAGGTGAGATAAATGCAAGATGACTTTTGAGATACAGGAAGAGGTACAATCCCTGTTTGTAATATTTACTTTTTAATATCAACATTTTTCTTTTTATATCTGTATTTTTAAAAATAGTGAACATGATATAACAGTATAAACTTTGAAATCTAATCATATATATGTATATATGTTTATTTATATATGAATGGTTAAAAACTTATTGAGAAATATGTGATCAAGAAAGGTGTGGAGGTGTTAAAGAAAAGATTATTCATGACACTTTTTAAGATGGTAAGGCAGACTTTATTCAATGGGGGCTACTGTGGTAGGGTTTTGTAATAGGGGAGAGAGATTGGACTCAACTCTGAATACAACAGGAAAAGTGGGAATTTATAGCCAAGGAGTAGGGGATAGGGGGTCAGTGGATGGAAAATTACTATGAAGAAACATCAGGCATAGGGGGGATTATTGCTACATCACTCAACAGTATTCTTACCAAAAGTAGGTGGGTGTAATCAGACATCAACTGGGGGATAATGAAGGATGAGGCACTCAATCAGATATTGAGGGAGGGTGATTCTGGTTAAGCTGCCTTAGCAGAATTCTTGCTACAGGATTCTTAAACACTACAAGGAAGGACATGGGAGCTGAAGGTCAAGCCTAGTCAAAAGAGCACACATATATATACAGCCCACACATACTCTTACTCCTATATATACATAAGAATATTTGTATTTGCTATTGTTAAAATATGAAGTCTGAATTACACATAATAACTGCTTGAAAATACTCAGGCTCAATCACTATACCAGGGCTCAACCAGAGAAACAGAATCAGTAGGAGACATATATTAAGGAATTTTTTTGTGAGGAATTGACTTACACAGTTGTGGGGGCTGGCTAGGGGATAAGTCTGAAATCTGTAGAGCAGGGTGTCAGGAGAGGCAGGCTGGAACTCTCAGGCATGAGCTGAAGTTGCAATCCACAGGCAGAATTTCTTCTGAGTACCTCAGTTCTGTTCTTAAGGCCCTTCCACTGATTGAATCAGCCTACCCAGGTTATCCAGGATAATCTTTATTTATTTTGTTTGTTTGGTTTTTGTTTTGTTTTGTTTTGTGCGGTACGCGGGCCTCTCACTGTTGTGGCCTCTCCTGTTGCGGAGCACAGGCTCCGGACGCACAGGCTCAGCAGCCATGGCTCACGGGCCCAGCCACTCTGCGACATGTGGGATCTTCCTGGACCAGGGCACGAACCCGTGTCCCCTGCATTGGCAGGCGGACTCTCAACCACTGCGCCACCAGGGAAGCCCAGGATAATCTTTATTTAAAGTCTACTGATTATGAATGCTAATTACATCTACAAAATACCTTCACAGCAACACATAGATGAAGAATTTCACATCATTTGTTTGAGACTCTGGTTTCAGGCTTGGAACTCATTCCAAAGAACCGTGTTTGACACTGTGTCTTGTATTTGGGGGAGTGGGTTAGTATAAGCATATAGGATGTACAAACCAATTCCATTTTCCACTCTCTGGTAAAATACATCTAAAAGGAACAGCTCTACCTTCAAACTCCATTCCAGCCTACCTCTCTAACTCCCTACCTCTTTTGGCCGGCTAGTCCTTGAGATCTTGGCCTGACAGCTACATTTGAAGTCTTTGGCTCCATTCTTTAGCACCAGGAATACTTTGCCCAACTCTTCGATCACAGAGGTTTCCCAGTAAATAAGGCCCACTCATAGGCAAGCCGGCCTCTACTATATGAGGAGTACTTCCTGCTCTAAAGCTTTTGAAAATGTCAGCAACACCGCCCTTGAAGCCAGAAGGTGGAGTGGTGGCTAAAAGATCCTGTAACAGGTGCCAGCTGGTTTATACCAGTCACCATGCCCAAATTTTTTCAAGATAGTGGTGGTATTTTAACTACTTCAGTTTTAAGATGGACTTTCCTATTACCCCTTTTAATTTAGACAGCTGAAAGTTGAGGAAGAGGCAGAGCTAGTACTGAAACTCATAATTATGTTGATCGAAAACACTACCTACCTCCAGAAAACCTCTCCATAGGGCTGCTCAAAAGTGGTGAATCAACTGCTTTAAGCTGTTTGTTCTCTTCCTGCCACTTTGCAGTTAAAAAGAATGAACAGACAGTAAAATAGCACACTAAATGGAGTCAAGAGGAGAAGCCAGACCAGACTGTCTGACAAACTGGTCTTTGGGTCTTCTGTTTAATTAAGAATTAGGACCATAGTTTATTTAAAGAGAGAGGTGTGGTTAGGATCAACAGAAACAGCTTAGGATCTTAATATTTGCTATGAATATTCATTTTTTTCTGTTTTTCTTTTTCGGCCGTGCTGCGTGGCTTGTGGGATCTTAGTTGCCCGACCAGGGATTGAACCCGGGCCCCGGCAGTGAAAGCGCCCAGTCCTAACCACTGGACCACCAGGGCATTCCCATCACTTTTTTATTAGATAAGTTAAGAAAGTGCCCATTTATCCAGGCATGTGAAATTGATCCAGGGTCCCTCCTCAAGATCAGCTCTAAAAGGATATAGCTGAAAGAGTTATTGAATTGCTAAGATGAACGCTACTACACATTTACACTTTCTTTTTTATCGTGATTCTACTTTCCAGTTTACTTTTAAAATCTGTTCAGTGTGGAAAAGTTCCATTGTATACAAAAGTAGAAAAAAATATCATGAACCCTTATGTATATGAGCCTATCACCCAACTTTAACTGAAGGCTAAACTTACTTGTATCTATGCTCTCACCCACATTCCCACCACATCTCCTATCTGATTATTTATGAGAAAATCCCAGCATCATTTCACTTGTAAATAGTACTCTTTGTAACTCTAAATAATGACTTTCCCCCCCAAATGTAACTACAATAGGCAGATATTTTAATAATATCTATTACTCAAAGCTAGGTGTGTGATTTTGAGCAAGTTGTTTCATCTCTCTAAACCTCAAATTACTCATCAGGTGACCATATATTCCTTTCAATGGGGTTATGAAGATTAACACAGTGTAAATAAAGTGCCCAGCACAGTGCATGCCACAGTGCAGACGTTCAGGAACTATTGGTTCAGATTCCAACATTTGGTCTACTTTCACCACTTGCTCTGAGAGATTATAGGAAGGATGACCAAAAACAAGATGTTTGCTAAGCCCTTTAGTTGTTGAAAATTATCCTTGAAAAAAGAAAAAAACTTTAATGATAGCACTAGGAGTGTACAACAGCCAGGAAGTGGAATCTAAGAAGTTTAAATGAAGTAGATCAAAGTTACAGGCAAAGTAGAGTAGAGCCCACTAATAAGATAATTGATATGAACTTATATGAAATATACTTGTTGACTAATCTCATATCCTTAGGGTTTTTCTTTTTTTCATGTGATCTCCAGTTGATCTATATGATGGTATAATACAAAACTATTCATCTGAGCTGTAAAAGAAATATGAAACCTTTGTTTTCTTTTGTAGGATTTCTGGAACTTTTAGCCCCCAGACTCAAATACCACTGGTATCCCCACTTATTGTCTACATCTTTTTGGATTTACATATTGTGTGATTCTCTCTCACCTCTATTCTAGAAACAATATTTAGTAGGAGGTTGGCTTTAATTTTCTAAGCATTATATTAAATAAATTTCCTTGCCAGATGGCACAATATCCTAAGTCGTGCCGAGCATTATAAAGATGAATCTGATCATGATTGCCAGCATCTTGATATCTGAGCGATAATAATATCACATTGCAACAAAACCGTGTTTTCTTTCATTTAGAGAAATATATTGTATATAGAAAAACATATAAATAAAAGAAAATTTTTAAAAATATGTTGTGATGATGGAGATAAAATATAGGGTCACAGTGAGAGTCAGCAGCTTGAGTGAGTTTGCAATCAGATGATTATAAATGATTACAGATGATTGCTCTTAGGCTGATGAAGTGAAAGGTTAGAAGAGGAAAGGAACATTAAGTAGATTGTCTCAGTCATGAATATATTAATCTAATTAATTAGCATTTTCTCACGCTTAAATTCCCAAATTGAAAATCTAAGCATGGTAGTTCTTGGTTGTACTATAAAACTGACTACTTTTGATAATCATTTCCCACTTAAACTTGTAGCATGTAATAATTTTTCCTATAAAACTTCCACACTAAGAAAATGTATATTTCAAAAAAAAAAATAAAAAGACACATTTGAGTACTAGTTAGAGCAGCATGAGCAGTGAAGGAAAGAGAACTGTTTCAAAGAGCAAAGTCATAAATACCAAGTCTAAGTGAGCTAACTTGTAACCTTTGTCCCCCACCCTTGAGAGAATGCTCTGTGCAGGAGAAAACAAATCTCCCTCTTTTCCCTTTTAGATGCCTTGACTACCTATTTGGTGGGCTAAGATAAGGGAAAGCAAGGACTTCAGAGTTTTGCCAGGTCTTTGAGTAGATAGACGGTGGAACCACAGGTAGATGACTGTAACATGAAATGGTTACCATATGGTCATTTCTTATGTACAAGAAGGCCTCTGGGCATGATTAGGAAGCTGGAGAATAAAAAATGAGAAATGGAAACCACTCTGCAAAAATAATATAAAGTACTACATGTATTATGGCCAGGAATTTACATAAAATGTGCTTTATTTAGAAAATGTTTCTCCTTAATATGAGTTGATTCATTCATTCAACAAATATTATCTATCACCTGTTATGTACTCAGTATATTTTACATCCTGGAATTACAATGTTAAACAAAACAAAGTTCCTGCCTTCATGCAGCTTACTTTCTAGTGGGAAGACACTAGAAATATAAATATAATGTATATTTTTAAAGTATATAATATAATTTCAGCTAATGACAAGTACTATGCAGGGTGGAATATTCAAATATTTAACATTGGTATGGCCAGCTTTGTGATATTTGGTATGGGTTCATATTCCCTTGTACTCCTCTGTATTTGCTCCCTTCCCTGCCTCACTTCCCTTTCCTGCTCACTCCAACTTCCTTGACATTGAACTTCCCAATAACATGTTAGTATATAAGCTTTCGCTTGTAACTATGTTCCTATATACTCCTTCCTACTCCCACCCTAACCCCTCAGAACATGGGCCGGCCTTAGACTAGTTGTGACTGGTGTTATGCCTTTAGTTGCCAGATCATGGGAAAGTCTGGGAGATGCTAGGATAGCAAGAACAGGGGATGCACTCAGGATGTGGGGCAGCAGCTATCTGCTTGCCAGCATAGAAGTAGAGTATCTCAATATTATAACAATTGATGTAGCCTTGCTAAAGTAAATCGGCTGAAAATCAGCCCTGCTTCTCTGAAGAAAAATAAAGCAAGCTAAGAGGGTGGAGAGTTATAAAATAGCTGTGTATTAACTCTGTATTCTTCCTGAGAAGTATAGAGTCTTTGGGAGGTGCGGGGGTGCGGATATTTTATACAACAGTTATCTGTTGGATGACCAGAGAGCATGGGAGATCTGTTTACCACACACTGATGGGGAGACTTCAGTGGGAACAAAAGTAGGAGTGCCAAAGACAACCTTAGACTCTTCTGATAGTGCCTCCTTTGTGTTGTCCTGGACTGAATAATTCATATTTGGGGATACATATTACAACGACAAATTGTTTCCTATAGACTGAAGTGGTATGATAGAGACATCCGAGTACAAGACAATATTGTAGGTGGGTGTATTCTGTGTGTGTTTTAAGGGGAGCAGAGGTTGCAAGAAGGAAATACTAGGAACCTGAGGGGTGCCCTTCTTTCTGAGGCACTTAATCACATGTCCTCTGAGGCCTTGAATCATCAATTGTGTCCTCACTTTATTTTCAACCTTTTCCTCAGTTCTACCTTTTCCTTCTTCCTACACATATGTAAGTCTGTTCCATTCTATAAAAACCTTTCCTGTGACCCTGAGAACCCATTGATTTATTCCATTTTCTATATCTTATATGCTGCCTCTATTTCATCATCTCACCCTCATTCTTCGATCAGGTAGAATATAGCGTTCATCTCTAGGCTTCCATGAAAACTTCTCTCAGAGGTCACAAATCAACTCTTAATTGCCAAATCCAAGGGTTTTCTCTACTTTGTCTGACAGGACCTACCTACATTTGAAAATGTTGACCCCTGCATCTTGTGAAATACCATTGGCTTCTGATTTCCCTTCATCCTAATCCTCTTTCAGTCCCTCTGCCTCCTCCTAAATGTAATGTCCCCAAAGTCCCACAAAAAATTGTCTGCACCTTCGCTGTTGCCCCTCTCAGTGGCTTCCTTATCCTAGCCAACCACATACACAAAAGCCCTTTACATAATTTTTGACCCTCAACTTAACCCTTTTCATTCAGTCACACACTGATAGCATCTGGAGGAAGAAAAAAACATTCTCCTGTACCCCTGCTTTCCCCACTGCTACCTTCCTAACTCAGACCCTCTTTACTGTTTACTTGGACTTTGCAATAGCTTTAAACCAGCTTTGCCTCTACTTTCTCCCTCCTTCAGCCTCTTCTCCATAAAGTCACCAGTGCTTTACCTTGTAGAGAGAGCAAATCCTTGACTCTCCTGCTTAAACCTTCCGTGGATTTTTGGTTTTAAAAGGTAGAGTAAAAAAAAAAGTAAAAAAAAAAAAAAAAAAAAAAGGTAGAGTAACATAACAGTTTCTCTCTACTTCCTCCTATTTTCTAAAATTATCATAAAGGAATGAAAAAAAGTTAATAATCCAGAAGGACCAAGCAAACAAGAGGGAAGAAAAGAGACTTTAATGGATTTTTAGAAGATGGAAATTGAGTAGAAGGTGGTAATTGATTTAGCAGGGTGGAAGAAGTAACCATTTAAGGAACAAAATATGTAAATGTTGGGCTTCCCTGGTGGCGCAGTGGTTGAGGGACCGCCTGCCGATGCAGGGGACACGGGTTCATGCCCCGGTCCGGGAGGATCCCACGTGCCGCGGAGCGGCTGGGCCCGTGAGCCATGGCCGCTGAGCCTGCGCGTCCGGAGCCTGTGCTCCGCAACCGGAGAGGCCACAACAGTTAGAGGCCCGCGTACCGCAAAAAAAAAAAAAAAAAAAAAGTAAATGTTGATGACAAGGCAGGCAATTAGCTCTATTCTCTTCCTATTCATTTGGATGAACGTGTAAGTGTTTCTCATCTGTTTCAGCTTATGGTATTTGTTAAATTCTGAGTTAAGAATTAAGTACAGGAAGAACTATTTTTCTTGAACCATTAAAAGAAAGATATCCCAGAGAGGTTATGTTTTCAGTAATAAATGACTTTGCTTATAAAAAACAATTTTGCATGGGAAAGCAAAACTGATTTTTTTTAGTGGAGCAGCTGGTTTCACTAGAATAAATGAATTCT
This sequence comes from Phocoena phocoena, assembly GCF_963924675.1. Classification (NCBI taxonomy): domain Eukaryota; kingdom Metazoa; phylum Chordata; class Mammalia; order Artiodactyla; family Phocoenidae; genus Phocoena; species Phocoena phocoena. Next base: position 37,457,557 of record NC_089220.1, on the reverse strand, counting down.
CTGGAACATGGTTACAGTGCTAATAACACGTGAAATCAAATCACTGGATTCTTCATTGGTAAGTTACAATGACAGGAAAGTTGGAGCCAGACTGTATGAAATTCTACAGAATAGCATCTATTTTAATAGAAACAAGACTTTAAAATTTTAGTGTAGACTCTTTACAATACTTTTTAATTAGCCGTAGAATGGGCATGAAATTTTTTTATACAACAGAGAGAGGTTTACTGATATTTCGTGGCAGAGTACTTAAAAGAGCTGCCAAAATGAAGATAAGTTTCACATTTTCCCTTGACAAAAAAGAAAGTGTTTCAAATTTCCTGTGCTGACAAGTGGCTCTCTGCAAATGCAATGTTGGCAGATATTTTGGGGAACAGAAAAAAGGAACACTTTATCTGTTCCTTCAAGGTAATAGTGACCTTTTCACAATGAATGGAAAAGTAATTGCTTATCAAAAGCAAGTACAGGGACTTCCCTGTTGGTCCAGTGGTAAAGAATCTGCCTTCCAATGCAGGAGACTTGGGTTTGACCCCTAGTCGGGGAACTAAGATCCCACATGACACGGGGTAACTAAGCCCGCAGGCCACAACTACTGAGTTCGGGTAACTTAAAGAGAGAGAGTCTGTGTGCCAAAAAATACAGAGCCCACACACCCTGGAGCCTGCACACCACAACTAGAGAGAGAAAACCCGCACACCACAACTAGAGAGAAGCCCACACGCCACATGTAAGAGCCCACGTGCTGCAACTAAGACCCAACGCAGCCAAATAAATAAACTAAATAAATAAAATTTTTATTAAAAAAAAGGTGATTCACTGAGTAGCCATCATATTTTTTTTAAAAAAAGCAAGTACAATTTGAAAACACGTTTGGAAATGTTTCTATCATTCTGTGATTTTATTGCTGAAAATGATGTTTTGTCATCTATAAAAAATCAAGTCTGCTGAAATTGGGAAACAGAATTGTCAAACTTGTTTGAAAGTTTTCCAATGAAGACTTACAGTAGATATTTAATCCATATGTTAGATATACACCATCTGATTGACATTAGGGAAGATTTCTAGTGGAATTTCAACAAAAACTCCTACTTTTCTAGTGGAATTTTCAACAGAAATTTCCATAATTAGGATATATATAATAAAAAATGAGTATCCTGATTTTGCACCACTTCCCTTTGAACCGTAGTACCTTTTTGAAGTATGTTTTTCATACATTATAGACATTAAAACCAAGAAGTGAAATAAATTGAATGTAGAATCAGACTTTCAAGAAGCTTTATATCCAAATTGTTAAACCAAGATTTTAAAACATAATGAAATTATAATAATTATTATTATTGCTGAGAGCAAAACATTTGAGAATGATTAATAAGTAAAAATTATTTTAGAAATCTCATCCTTTAACAATTGTGATTCCATGTATATTTTATAATACAAAGAACATTATTATAGTACTTGTGGGTAATTTATTAAGTAAAGTTTAGGGATAGATGATTAAAAATTTTTTATGTTGAATGTGCAATCAACAAAGTTTGGTGACCACTGGTCTAGTGAATCTTCATTGACAGAATGCTCTTTAATCAAACTCTCCAAGCTGATACAATTAAATATTTTAATTTCATTCTGAAATAGGTAAAAATCCAAGATATAAGAATAAAAATATAATGTCCAATTTTTTCTTGGCCAAACAATTTTACATGAAGTAACGTAGTGTGTGGAACTCAAGCATCCTTCCTATAACAGGAGAGCTATGTCAAGAGAGCAAACATGTGAACCAGCCTGCTGCAGAGTGGATTGGGGTCTGCCTTACTTGTTGACTATCAAGAGCTAAGAGAGATGGGCCACCTTTCACACATTAATTCTACTCAACACAGATGTCATAGTCTCACCATTTCACCAAATAGATAAATCCCTCTTGCATTCACAGAGGTGGAGAAAGCAGCATCTCCCTAAAACTTCCCAAAGAATGCAAGTTTTGGCAGACATTCCTGTCTTAATGGCTGAGGGAAAATGTACAAGAATAAGAGGATGAGTTCCCTCAAAAACAGTTAAAAAATCCTAAAGGCAGCTGTTTAAAAATTTAATACAAAGTTCAATCACTTTGTATAAAGTGATAAAGAGAAAAGACCCAGTTAGAAAATAAAATGAATAAAAGACCCCATATACTATTTCAAAGATTATATACTCAGGGAAAAACCTAAGAAATGTTCTGGGCCTGTATGAAGCCAATTGGAGGATACTGAAGATGATTTGAGTATATCTGAGTATAATATGAGTGAGCTTGGTTGTCACTTCTTCAGGGAAGACTGCCCAGACCCCCAAGGTTAGATCAAATCACTTAATGTAGGCCCAGCATGTATCTCTCCCTTCACAATTTTATGTTTATATGTACAATTGTTTGCTTAATCTCTATTTCCCCTACTGGATTTCATAAAATCTATGATAACAGATACACTACTTTAGTTACACCTACATCTCCAGTGCCTAGCAAGAGTTCTCGGTATAATAGGCACTCAACAGATGTTTCTTAAGTTAGTGATGAATGAATGAGATGGAAAGACATATGTTGTGCTTGGTTAGAAACAACAATGTAAAAGTGTTATTGCTATGTAAATCTCTACACTGAATATAATAATCAGAATATCAACAGCATTATGTTTCGGAACTTGACAAAGTGTTACTAGAATTCATCTAGATTCTGGGGATGAATGGTGGTGACAGTCGCACAACAGTGTGAAAGTACACAACTGTACACTTAAAAATGGTTAAAATGCTGAATTTTATGTGTATTTTACCACAATAAGACAATCTGACTGGCCGAAAAAATTCTTCTAGAAATATGAGAATAGATGGAAAAAAACTTTTTTAAAAAAGAGCATTTATGGAGGATTAATTAGTCTTATAAGAATTTTAAACTTCTATAGCTACAGTACTTGAAACGCTTTGCAACCAGATAAACAAATCAACGAAGCTGAATAAAGAATCCAGAAGAAGACTAATATTTATATGGGAATTTAGTATATGATAAAGATGATATTTCAGAATAATGAGTAAAAGATGGCTGATTCAACAATAGTTTTGGAAAAATAGGATAGCCATAAAAGAAAAAGACTGACTTTAAATTACCTCACCAGGGCTTCCCTGGTGGCGCAGTGGTTGAGAATCTGCCTGCCGATGCAGGGGACACGGGTTCGAGCCCTGGTCTGGGAAGATCCCACATGCCTCAGAGCGACTAGGCCCGTGAGCCACAATTACTGAGCCTGCACATCTGGAGCCTGTCCTCCGCAACAAGAGAGGCCGCGATAGTGAGAGGCCCGTGCACCGTGATGAAGAGTGGCCCGCACTTGCCACAACTAGAGAAAGCCCTCGCACAGAAACGAAGACCCAACACAGCCATAAATAAATAAAATTTAAAAAAAAAAAAAAAAGGTAGAAACTGTCAGATTGAATAAAAAAGCAAAACCCAACTATAGGCTACCTACAAGTAACACCCTTTAAAATAAATTAAAAAAAAAAAAATTACCTCACCACTTTAGAAAAATTATGAACTTTGAAAAGGTGATTTGCATTCTTGATAAAACAAAAAACCTTGAAACAGCACAAAAGTGTATACACTAAAAAGTGAATAGGGAAGCACGTACTTTCATATACTATTAGTGGTGCTATAAATTGAGATAACCTATCTGGAGGGCAATTTGACATCTATCAACAATGAAATCCACAAAAACTTTGACTTGTCGGTTACTTTGCATAAATGCATTTAAATGTATATACAAGGATAGACTCTGTATCACTGTAATTTTTAAAAACCTAGCAATATCTTAAATTTATAAATAGAATACTGGTTAAACTATGCTACAAGAATACAATAATATGCAGCCATTAAAATTAGGTAGATCCTTCATACAGTTTTTAAATGAAGAAACTACAGAACCATATATATAGCTCATTTTTATTTAACTTTCAAAGGGATTTTTATGCTAGTGTATACATTTTTTAAAAGTCTACAGGGTCAACAGTGGTTACTTCTGAGGAGTAAAAGGAAGACTTTTATTCTTTCCTTTGTATCTCAGTTATATTTTAATTTTTTATGTAACTATGAGCAAGTTTTATTAACTTGTGATAAACTTTAAAAAATATCAATGCACCAAAATGGCCACATAAAATAGCTACATTAAAATGTCATGTACCGGACTTCCCTGGTGGCGCAGTGGTTAAGAATCTGCCTGCCAATGCAGGGGACATAGGTTCGAGCCCTGGTCCGGGAAGATCCCACATGCCGCGGGGCAGCTAAGCCTGTGTGCCACAGCTACTGAGCCTGCACTCTAGAGCCCGCGAGCCACAACTACTGAAGCCTATGCGTCTAGAGCCCATGCTCCGCAACGAGAGAAGCCATGCAATGAGAAGCCCGCACACGGCAACGAAGAGTAGCCCCCGCTCACCGCAACTAGAGAAAGACCGCGCATAGCAACGAAGACCAAATGCAGCCAATAAATAAATAAATTTATAAAAAATAAAATAAAATGTCATGTACCCATTCAGAAATCTTTGCTGCAATCCCCCTTCTAGAAAAAAGCATCCTCTAAGCTCCAAGAACAGGGTCTCTATACAGACTGGAATAGCACATGAAAATTTGTTCTTCCAGATATTGACTGTAGGAGAAAATTAGACTCTCCATTGTTAAAGGAGAATTAAATCGTAGTTACAAAGTTATGGAAGTAATTTATTTGTAAATTTTCAAAGACTTTCATTAAAAAGGGCTTTCATTTAAACACAACTAATTTTTAAAAAATTAAATAGTTCATCGCAAAGCATTCAGGTCAATTTCTTTTTAACTGACGTTTAGCTATAAAACAATACACTTTATCACTTTTTCTCTATCAAAGACAGCGAAAGTAAGTTGTTAATGTTACTTCCTGATTTTGCAAAACTCTGATATATGCTTTGAATGTCTACAAGAAATAGAGTTCTTTCTCTTGAAAACACAACTACTGTTCCACTCTTCTGTGGTTATACATATTACTAAATTTTGAAATATAAATGTTGATTCTCGAGGGAGCACTCTCTTCATAAGATAAAAATATTGTGAATACTATTCTTGAAATACCACTTACAGAAATAGAACTTCTTTAAGAAATGCCAACCTATATCACCAGAATTTGTATTGAACACTTATTTGAAACATTTATATATTGAGAACCTTGAAAAATGTAGCATATGTAGGTTAAGGTCCCACCAATATTATTAATGATACATTAATAGGTATATAATATTGGAAATCACCATCTTGCTCTCCTTTGAACATAGTGGAGAGGAAGAGCTGTGTAAGTCTGGCAACAAAGACTAATTTCCAATCTGGTAATAATACATATTCGCCTTTTATAGTTTGAACTGGTAGTTAAATTATTAACAATTAGGAGGTCTTCATTCTTTGTCATCTGTTAAAGACTCCAATAGCATGAGAGGTATGGGTTTCTGGCAGTTGTTTTACACTTTTATAATTATTATGGTACTAACTTATGGGTTTTTTTTCCCCTTGCAATAGAAATGTCTTTAAGTGCAGTATTTCAAATTTGGGATTTTAAGGAAAGTTTGCATAGCAGAAAATAAAATGCTGATTTGATAATCTGGATAAATTTAGGGCAATAGTCAGAAAGTTCAGTTCAACTTACTCTAGAAGAAACCGAGTTCATTAAATACACATTATTGAATATACTAGATGTATTTTTATAGGAACTTTCATAAACGTTCTTCCTCTTTTCTTTCAAACCAAACCATGATTTATAAGGATTATTATTTTTGAGGCAGGAGAAATTATTTTTATATTGACAGTTTTTCATCAAAATACTGTCAATTTAACTGTTTAGAAGGTATTTGAAACATGGTAGTTTATGCTATTGCATGATTATTAATAAACATTAGTGATATATGATTTTCCATTGCACTAATTGAAATGTGGATTTAATAAAGACAGGAAAATAATGCACCTGCATTTGACTGGTAGCAATGAATTCAAAACAATTTGGAAAATTTTTTTAATGAATTGTAAATATGTTGAATACATGAATTTAAAACAATCATAATCACTATCAATCATTTCAAGGTTACATGATAATTCTGAAGCACAGATTGTCTAGACATTCATATAGTTACAAGATAAATTAAGGACAAAGTTCAGAAGGAGAAACAAAGATGTCACTCTTAAGGTTATTGTTAAAAAATGCTTTGAATCTGATGATGTAGATATCCATTAAACCATGCTATAACTTTCACTATAAATAAAATGTTGATTAGTAAAGGGCATTTTCAATTTTTATTTAAAAAAAACACTGAAAATAAATGTTCTCAGTTTTACAAATATGAATCACACAATTATTGATCTCAATGGTGGGGCTCTGTCTTAGACCTTCCCTGGCATACACAGCATTGGCAAATGTGAGGATGCCACTTCAAGCCTCATGCCCATAGCACAGATTGACCAACGGAGGTAACTAGGACCAAACCAGAGTCAGAAGGTAAGAGAGGGCCTTGGGTAGTGAGCACAGGTTCAGGAGAGTCAACACTATGCCTGTAAATACTGGCTAGATCATCTATTTTCTGACACTGAGTTGATATTATACAAAGAAGCGAGCTTTTAATTTCTTTATGTAAAGACCTTCAATAATTGCGAGGCTGAAAGGAGAACTCAGTAGGAGAAGCACACTTTGTAGATGAAGGGATCTTTTTTTTTTTTTTTTCTTGCGGTACGCGGGTCTCTCACTGTTGTGACCTCTCCCGTTGCGGAGCACAGGCTCCGGACGCGCAGGCTCAGCGGCCATGGCTCACGGGCCCAGCCGCTCCGCGGCATGTGGGATCTTCCCGGACCAGGGCACGAACCCGTGTCCCCTGCATCGGCAGGCAAACTCTCAATCACTGCGCCACCAGGGAAGCCGGTGAAGGGATCTTTTTAAAGGATCTGATCATTTTGAAATGCAGTATAATATATTATTATGTAATATTATATGTAATACAGCAATGTAATAGATGTACAAATAAACTTGTAAAAAAAGGGGGGGGGAGAATTTTTGCAAGGCATATGTTACAAATGGGTAGTGAGGCAAAAATTCAACAAATAGTTCTGTTCTTCACAGACAAATATGTCAAAAATGACTGTACGTAGTTTTGATGTGTCAGGAATTGGCTCTGGGTACCTGAGACTTCTGAGTTCAAGCCCCAGGGACTTAAGGAGAGGAGCTTCTCTCACTTGTGGGATTGCTGGTGCCCAATGTGAGTAATCATTTTTCCTCCAGCTCTGAGGTTTCTTAATATATCACAACTGGCCAATAGACCACAATACCCTTAAAAGACTTTCAGTTGGCTCTGAGGCCTTGAAAGGGTTTGGCAGTATAGCATCTAGGCCAAGCCCACCGAGTAGATTAGTAACTTAATAACTATGTGGCTTATTTAATAAGAAAGTACCATTATAATATGTTACAATATAATAACTCAAGTGTACACCCAAATTACCTGTTGGGCTTGTTAAAAAAATTGCTGGTTCCAGGCTCCAAATCTTTTCTGATTTAGTAAGTCCTAGATGGGGCCTGGGGATATGCATTTCTAACAAGTTCCCAGGTGATGCTGATGCTGCCGGTCAGGGAAATGCACACTGAGAATCACTGCTCCAGGTAGTTTAGCTGATCCCCTAGACGTGGTTCCCTGATGTTTTCTCTTTGTTTGACAAATGTGAGATAAAAGCTAGATTAATGGTACTGAAATTTATTGCTTAAGATCAGGTGCTACAAAGTCATTTGATGGATAGTCTTAGCCTTAGGTTTTACATTCTTTCCGATTCGTATGCAGTCTAATCTTAGATTTAATGTAGATTTAAAAAACTGTATATAATAAAATTAGTTCTAGCATGTAGTACCTACTAATTTCACAAATTTATAAACTTCAGAAATATACTTACTGCCTCATTCCCCAATTCTTTTGTTCCCCCTCTAACTCATTATACTCTGACTACTAATCCTACCACATATATTATTGAATTTGCTCTCTTTAAAGTTAAACAAGAAACCCATGGCTTTTCTCTACCCTTATCCTGAATCCTTCCACTAGCATTTGACACTATTGATCTCTTTGTTCTTCTGGGAACTCTTTCCTCCCTTTCAGTCTGGATTTTAGAGACCTTTTCATTGACTTCTTATCTTCCACCCCCTTTCTCTTGTCCTTGGCAGATATCATTAATTGCTTGTAGCACTCCTATCAACAGAATTTGAATAATTCTTCACAACACAGCCCTTTAACACTCTTAGTTGATCGGTTTTTGTCCTTGAGGTGAAACATGTGTTGTAAAGACTCCCTCCAGAAGCAAATTTTAAGTACTAATTTTCTTAAAATAAATTACACATTTTTGATATACTTCAGTATACCAACAGCTATTAAATATAAAGGGAATACAAATAGCAATAAATATCCATTAAAAATGATAGTTACAAAATGTCCGGTACTGGACTTTTAAACATTCTAGTATAACTTGCTGAAGACATGTACAGGCAGGGAGCCAACAGAGATGAATAAGATGACGATGATGAAAGATCAAACTTAAAATTATTTGTAGAGGTAATTTTAAGGGTCTTCTATCTTCTTACAATCCCATGGTGATTTCTGAGACATAAGAGAATTTCAGATCTAACTAGACTGGGACAGAGAATACATTCTTGATGATAAAGCAAAAACTTTCTCTTTGGATCTAGCTATTAAAAGAAACAAACTTGCTTTATGTTTCAAAATTACTTTGGGTACGAGGGTTCTTTAAATCTCTGTGGAAAAAGGAAATAGAAATGCTGTTAGGAAAGAGGACAGGATATAGTCTTATTTATTCACCTCTGTTGGCTCCCTGCCTATTTGCAGTCACATGCAATTACAAAATAATAATAATAATAAATAAAGACACATAGAAGAATCTTTAGAGTAGCATTGTTATAGCAAAAAATTAGCAGCAATCTGAAAGTCCATGAATATAGTAAGCATTAAGTAAACTCTGGTAGATTTATGTAATTATACCATGCAGCACTGTAAAATAATAAGGTAGATCTATTCAGTCATTTATTGAGTTGGTGCTGGGAATAATGCAGAGAACATGATAGATATGGTTCCTGCCCTCATGGAGCTTCCAGGCTAGTGGGGAAAGAATATAACAAGCAAACAATTAAACAACATAATTTCAGTGCTATGAAAAAAATACAACAGGATAATGTGATAAAGAAAAACATGTAGGAGATGGGGGCCCATTAGATAAGATGACCAAGGAAAGCTTCATTGAGGAGGTGCTATTTAAGCTGAGATCTGAATGGTGAGGGGAAGCCATGCAAATGAAGACGTAGGGAGAGATGGCAATGGCAAAGGCTGTGATGCTTGAGTTAGAGAAAAAGGCCATTGTGACTGGGATGAAGTTTAAGTCAAAGAAGTAGGTAGTAAAATCCAGATGGAGTAACTATATACAGATGGGAGTGGGGGACACAAATTCTATAAATACTAGAAGAAAACATGGGGAAATATCCTCTGGCTACAAGGTAGAGAAAGCGTTCATAAATAAAACTTAAAAAGCATAAGCCAGGAATTCCCTGGCGGTCCAATGGTTAGGACTCGGCACTTTCACTGCCGAGCGCCCGGGTTCAATCCCTGGTTGGGGAACTAAGATCCCAGAAGCCACTCAGCGTAGCCAAAAAAAAAAAAGAAAAAGCATAAGCCATAAAGCAAAAGGTTAATAAGTTTACTATCTTAAACTAGAAAAAAACTCCATACTGCAAAAGATATAACAAAGAAGGCTCAATAAGTGACGTAGATAAAGATTAAAGAATTCCTACAGGGGCTTCCCTGGTGGCGCAGTGGTTGAGAGTCCGCCTGCCGATGCAGGAGACACGGGTTCGTGCCCTGGTCTGGGAAGATCCCACATGCCGCGGAGCGGCTGGGCCCGTGAGCCATGGCCGCTGAGCCTGCGCGTCCGGAGCCTGTGCTCTGCAACGGGAGAGGCCACAACAGTGAGAGGCCCGCGTACCGCGAAAAAAAAAAAAAAAAAAAGAACTCCTACAAATCAATTTTTTAAAGACAATCCAGTAGAAAAATGGGTAAAACACTGGAGTAGGCAAACCACAAAAGGAAATTCGAATGGTCATTGAGGGAAAAGCATTCAATTGCACTGAGGAGTAGAGATGCAAATAAAAGCAACAAGATACCATTTCATACTCATATATTAGCAAAAACTAAAAAGCATAAAAATAGGATATGTTGGCAATGATGTGAAGCAAAAAAGTACTGTTATTGGGATTGTAATTGGTACTATTGCTTTGGAGAGCAATTTGTTTGTAGCTACTAAAATTATAAATGTGCATAATTCACAACCCAATACTTCCACTTTGGATATGTACCCAAGAGAAACTCTTGCATAATTCCACAAGGAAATTGTCACAAAGGTTTTTATAGAACTTTTTATTTTTCATTTTAGTTTTTAAAAAGTGTACAATTCAGTGATTTTTAGTATACTCTCAAAATTGTGCAATGATCACCAATAACTAATTAGAAGATTTTCATCATTTCAGAAAGAAACCCCATATCCATTAGCAGTTATTCCCCCATCACTCCTCCCTCACCTCCCCCTGTCCCTGGCATCTACTTTCTGTCCGTCCATATTTGCCTATTCTGAACATTCCATGTAACAGATTCAAATATGTAGTCTTTTATATCTGGCTTCTTTCACTTAACACAATTTCAAAGTTTCATCCATTTTGTAGCATATATCAATACTTTTTATGGTCAAATAATACTCCGTTGCATGGACATCCCATTTTGTTTATCCATTCATCAACTGATGGGCGTTTGGATTGATTCCACTTTTTGGCTATTATGAATAATGCTACTATGAGTATCTGTGTTTAAGTTTTCGTGTGGATGTAAGTTTTTTTTTTATTGAAGTATAGTTGATTTACAATACTGTGTTTCAGATGTACAGCATAGTGATTTTTTTTGCAAATTATATACCATATAGGTTATTACAAGATATTGAATATAATTTAACCCTGTGCTGTACAGTAGATCCTTGTTGCTTATCTATTTTATGTATAGTAGTTTGTTAAACCCACGTTCCTAATTTGTTCCTCCCTTCCTCCCTATCCAATTTGGTAACCATAAGTTTGTTTTCTGTACTGAAACAAACTCACAGACATGGACATATGTTTTTAATTCTCTTGGGTAAATACCTAAGAGTGAAATTGTGGGGTCATATAATTACTCTGCTTATATTTTGAGGAAGTGCCAAACTGTTTTCCAAAGACACTGCACTATTTTACATTCCCATTAGCAATGTTTGAGAATTCCAATTTCTCCATATCCTCACCAACACTTGTTATTGTCCGTCTTTTTTTTTGGCGGTACGCGGGCCTCTCACTGTTGTGGCCTCTCCCATTGTGGAGCACAGGCTCCGGACGCGCAGGCTCAGCGGCCATGGCTCACGGGCCCATACGCTCCGCGGCATGTGGGATCCTCCCAGACCGGGGCACGAACCCGTGTCCCCTGCATCGGCAGGCGGACTCTCAACCACTGTGCCACCAGGTAAGCCCTGTCTGTCTTTTTTATCAGTCATCCTAGTGTGTGAAGTGATATCTCATTGTGGTTTTGATTTGCAGTTCTCTAACTGACAAATGATGTTGAGCATCTTTTCATGTGCTTCTTGGTCACTTGTATATCTTTTCTGGAGAAATGTCATTCAAATCCTTTGCCTATTTTAAAAATTGGGTTATTAATCTTTTGTTATTAAGTTGTGAGAGATCTCTATATATTCTAGATACTAGACCCTTATCAGATATTTTCCTCCCATTCTGTGGATTGTCTGTTTCCTTTTTTGATGGTATCCTTTGAGGCACAAAAGTTTTTGATTTTGATGGTCCATTTTATCTATTTTTTCTTTTATTGTTTGTGCTTTTGGTGTCATATATAAGAAATTATTGCCTAATCCAAAGTCACAAAGATTTATTCCTATGTTTCCTTCTAAGAATTTTATAGTTTCAGCTCTTAGTTTATCCATTTTGAGTTAAGTTTTGTAAGTCTATTTTTTTTTTTTTTTACCTTGAGATTTTTTTTTTTGAGCAAGTTTAGGTTTACAGAAAAACTGGGGGAAAAATACAGATATGCCCCCTAATCGCCTCCCCAACTCCCCCTATTAATTTTTGCATTAGTGTGATATTTGTTACAATTGAGGAGCCAACATTGATACATTATTTTTTTTTGATACATTATTATTAACTAAAGTCCATAGTTTACATTAGGGCTCACTCTTTGTGTTGTACATCAAAGCATGTTATTTTGATATTATTATTTAATTTATTTAATATTTAATATTATTTTAATATAAAATTGCATATTAATATGTGAAAAAAGCCAATCTGTAAAGGCTATTACTGTATGATTCCAACGATATGACATTCTGGAAAAGGCAAAACTATGGAGACAGTGAAAAGATCAGTGGTTGCCAGGGCCTTAGGGGGAAAGAGGGAGGCATAGGCAGAGCAAGGGGATTTTTAGGGCATTGAAATTATTTTGTATCATGCTATAATTGTGGATACACGTCATTATATATTTGTCAAGCCCATAGAGTATACAACACAAAGAGTGAACTTTAATGTAAACTATGGGTTTTGATTAATAATGATGCATCAGTGTTGGTTCAGCTATTGTAACAAATGTACTGCACAGGTGCAGGATGTTGATGGTGGTAGAGGCTATGTAAGGTTTGGGGAGAGGAGAGGTGGGGGAATGTGAGAACCCTCTATCCTTTTCCTCAATTTTACTGTGAAACTAAAACAGCTCTAAAAAATAAAGTCTATTATATTTTTTAATGAAACATATTGATAATTTAATTGTCCCTTCTAGAGGAGTAAATTGTGGTATAATTATATAATGAAATACTATACATTAGATAACAAATGAATTAGATCTATAAATTATAAACAGGGATATATCTCAAAAACATAATGCTGAATCAAAGAAAAGCAATTGTTGAATGATACCATTGATGTATATTTAAAAGAACACATAAAATATTGTACACTGGTTATGGGTATACAAATATGTGCATAAAAGTAAACAATGGACTGGAAGGACTCATAACAATTGCCTCTGCAAATCATGAGAGGAGATGGGAATATGGCAATGATTAAAAGAAGCTTAGGTTCATCTGTAATGTTTTACTTCTTTTTAAAAATAAACGAAATCACTAATCATCAGGGAAATGCAAATCAAAATCACAATGAGATATCACCTCACACCTGTTAGAATGGCTATTATCAAAAAGACAAATAAAGATATACAGAAAAGGGAATCCGGTACACTGTTGGTGGCAATGTAAATTGGTGTAGCCACTATAGAAAACAGTATGTTAGTTGCTCAAGAATTTTAAAAAGGACTACTGTATGATCCAGCAATTTTACTTCTGGGTATTTACCCGAAGAAGGCAAAAACACTAACTTGAAAAGGTATCTGCACCCCCATGTTCATTGTAGCATTACTGATAATAGTTAAGACATGAAGCAACCTAAAAGCCCATCAATGGATGAGTGGATAAAGAAAATAAATACACGTATGTACACACACAATGAAATGTTATTAAGCCATATAAAAGAATGAAATCTTGCATTTGCGACAACATGGATGGAGCTTAAAGGCATTATGCTAAGTGAAATAAGTCAGACAGAGAAAGATGAACACCATATGATCTCATTTATATGTGGAATCTAAAAAACAAAAATACAAACCCATGGATACAGAGAATAGATTGGTGGTTGCCAGAGGTGGGGGGAGAAGAGTGGGCAAAATGGGTGAAGGTGGCCAAAAGGTACAAACTTCCAGTTATAAAATAAATAAGTCATGGGGGTGTAACATACAGTATGGTGACTATGGTTAATAATACTGTATTATATACTTGAAAGTTGCTAAGACAGTAAATCTTAAAAGATATTATCATAAGAAAAGAATTGTAACTATGTGTAGTGATGGATGTTAACTAGGCGTATTATGGTGATAATTTCATAATATATACATATATCAAATCATGTGTACACTCAAAACTAATATAATGTTATTTGTCAATTATATCTCAATTTTATTTATTTTATATCTCAATTTTAAAAAGTAAAATACAATAGACTGGAAGCAAATATGACAAAATACCAAGGGTAGTTCATTCTAAGTAATGGGAATATAGATATTTATTATATTCTTTTAACTTTTCTGTAATTGTTATAAATTCTCAAATAAAACACGGAATGGGTGGTGAGGAAGTGAAGACAATACATAGACAATTCGCAAGAAGCTGAGAACAGAGACATGAGGCAGACCATGTTTGGGTGCTCTTGGCAGCAGTTAAGTAGATAGGGAAAAGTCCACGTTTCAGGATAAAAAAGATAACTCCAGAAGAGAAATTCTCTATGAACTCCAATATATATCATTAACTGGAAAAAAAAGAGGGGAGCAATTTGCAGAACAATATGTACAACATCCTGCTTTTGTTTAGAAAACCCAACTTTTATAAAACACAATTATGTATTTCAACACGTGTGAATATATACATACAAAAGAAAAAAAAAACCCTCCAAATGGCAACACTGGTTACTTCTGGGAGGAGAATGCAATTGTTATAATGGTCAAATAGGACTTCTGCTTTTCTTGTATTTGAATTTTTTTACACCACCAAGGTATCCATATATATCTCGTGTAATTTTTTGTGGCAAGTTAACTTCTCATTTCTGTGAAAAAATTTCACTGTAAGAAAACAGCTGACTGACATTCAATAACCTCATGTTTTCTAACAGAACTTTTGAAACACTTTTTAAATGCCTTACTGCAATGAGCACTGTTGAAATTTTAGAAATGTTCTCATGAACAAAGGTAGTGATTTTATGTTCTGCTTCTTTTTTTTTTTTTCTTTCTTTTTTTTTTTTTTTTTTGTGGTACGCGGGCCTCTCACTGTTGTGGCCTCTCCTGTTGTGGAGCACAGGCTCCGGACGCGCAGGCTCAGCGGCCATGGCTCACGGGCCCAGCCGCTCCGCGGCATGTGGGATCTTCCCGGACCGGGGCACGAACCTGTGTCCCCTGCATCAGCAGGTGGACTCTCAACCACTGCGCCACCAGGGAAGCCCTGCTTATTTTATTTTTAAAAAATATAACTTGATAATGTGCTCTGCAATTTTTAAATGTCTTGAATTTATTACAAGGGTCTTATTTTCTAAAATACAACATGAATCTTCAATGTTCATACGAGATTTATGCTTGTAATGAGGTAGTTTTACATTCTTTATCAAGCATTCTCTTCTGTTTTTTCTTTTAGTTCTGATTGAGATCCCCAAAGGGAATTTTCTTCTTTCTTTCTCTCTCTCTCTTTTTCATTTACTGTTCATCTCCATAGCTAGCAAGATTTGTTGAATGAACTATAGAATTACTGAGGTCTTTGGCGTCTACCCTGTCCTTGCCCCCCTCCCTTTATTTTTTAAAGAACCATCTGTTTAGGGTGATTACAGTTCACAGCTATTTGGATAGTAGGCTGGATTAGGTAATGCCTAGTGGTCACTTTAAACCTTGTGATTCAAACAAGAATTATAACAGAGACTTATAACCTCTTATTATGACCCTTCTAAAGCTATTAACTCATTGTTTCTCTTTGGAGAAACTTGAAACTTTCTTAGATGGGTGTCTACAAACTTTTTACGGACAGGACAAGATAGGTTCCTTCGACTCTATTCCCTCAGTGAAAAGGGAGTAAAATTTTTTCCATTAAATTTCAGTATCCTCATAAAACCAATAGAAATATTTCCTTTGTTTTTGCATGCTTCGTCTAATACAGTTTATTAAATTTTAGTTTTGAAAGGGATCTTAGAGAACATCAAGTCCAACGTCTTCATTTTATATGTGAGGACGTGGTGTTTCATGAAGACGGAGCTAGTGCCTAAAGGTATACAGCAAATTATAGTCAAAGACAAAACAAAGTCAAAACCAAAATTCTGCTCTTCTGACGTCATCTGTAACATACTGGCTTGAGTCTGTTTCTTTTATTCAACATACTTGTTTTGTTGTATTTACTGGAGAAAACAGATACAGAATGGGAACACAAAAGTCAATACCAGTTTGGCACCAGCATCTTCATGCAGAATGGAATTCATACACAAAAATTTTCACAAGGATGAACAAGAGTTCTGTAAAAAATGAAGAGTTCTTTATCAGGGTCAGGATTTGAGAAACCACTGCTTGCGAGCTGGGAATCTGAAGTCAGCTTTATGATAGACTTGCAAGGGCAAGAATAAGAATGTAACATATTATGACATGGAACACCTTAAAGTCCCCCAAAACAAAATTCTATGATCTTTCTGTTCTACTTACAAAACCATCTCATGGAAAAGTCACCAAATGGTTCTTTGAATGAGAGTTTCAAGTGAATGATATGGAATGGCTATATTTGCAGATCTGCACTGTCTAGTAACATGTTTGAGGGCTAACTGGAAGGTAAATATAAGACAATATAGTTATTATGTCCTTTTAAAATAGGTAATAGACACACATACACACTTCTAATGAGGAAGCTAAGAGCCCTCCTGAACAATAATGTTGAATCAGAAAAATCAGGTGCTCATGGATGTATTGTGGATTATCTGACATATATAGAATATATTTATGGTGTCTCTGTGATTCTACTAGCAAACATCCTTCCTACACTCACCCCACAATCCATGTCTCAAGCAGTTGGGGTTGACCAGATGTGTGATAGGTTCTGACTTCAAACCAAAGAAGAAAGTTCAGTCTCAAGTATGGTGGGATAGGAGATAAATTGAAGAACACCAACATTACTCCCAGAGCATGTCTAGAAATCCCAGTGCATCCCCTGGGAGGTAGTCCTTGTCGTGGAACACATGAAAGGCCTGCAAACTCTGCAGTCCTCATGCTGCATTCCTTAGGGTCGTTCACGGGGCTCTTGGTGTGCCATTATTTGCTTTACAACCCTCTAGTGAGGGTGGAAGGTTGGGGGCGTATAACTTCACATTCAAAGTTCTCCTAAGTCACTTGGGGCTCCTTTAAATAACTGCAACTGTAGCAGTCATGATCTCATGTCACCAAAGTTCAAGGCCTTGGGCTTCTTCATATAAAATCCAGGATTAATAATAAAAAATTGCCTTACTTCTCTTCTCAATAAGTAAACAAGACTTAAAGCTAAACACACAACTCTCTTCCTTTATCACAGATTAAAAATATATCCTTATTTATTGAACAAACAATAGTTTTGGTTACCTTCAAGTTGGGTGTAATTTCATCCACAAGCAATAAATAGTGCAGCTCTTCTACTGGTAAAGAAAGGCAACATCCACTATTACCGTTGTTTACTGAACAATTTAACAAACTTCTCAGCTTTACATTCTACCACTCCCTTCCAGGTACCTTGATGCTCCAGACAAACTGCAATCCATTTGTTTGCCAAACAGGTCTAATACATCCCATTTCCATGTTTTGGTTCATCCGATTACTTCTACCTAAAATGTATCCTCTGTCCCACCACACTGCTCTTAGCCCACTGAAATTTTATTTCACTTATTTCATTCGTTCATTTATTTCAACAATGCATCATAAAGTTACAATCTGCCTAAGTATTTAAGAAGACTGCACATGATATCTGCTAATAGTATTATAGATTTATGCACTTGGTAAGAAATTGCCATATATGAGCTCTAAGATGCCAGATACATCTAAAGTATTTTGTAATTCTTACCATATGACCCAGCAATCCCACTCCTGGGCATATTATCCAGACAAAACTATGATCCAAAGAGATACATGCACCCCTATGTTCATAGCAGTACTATTCACAATAGCCAAGACATGGAAACCACCTAAATGTCCACTGACAGATGAATGGATAAAGACGATGTGGTACATATATACAGTAGAATACTATTCAGACATAAAAAAGAGAACAAAATAATGCCATTTGCAGCAACATGGATGCAACTAGAGATTATCATACTAAGTGAAGTCAGAAAGACAAATACCATATATCACTTATATGTGGAGTCCAAAATATGACACAAATGAACCTATCTATGAAACAGAAACAAAATCAGGGACATTTGAATAGACTGGTGGTTGCCAAGGGGGAGGGGGGTGGGAGAGGGTAGGAGTGAGAGTTTGGGATTAGCAGTGCAAATTGGTATATATAGAATGGATAAATAACAAGGTCCTACTGTATAGCACAGGGAACTATATTCAGTATCCTGTGATAAACCATAATGGAAAAGAATATGAAAAAGAATGTGTATGTATATATACATATATATATATATATATATATTAAAAACGGAGTCACTTTTCTGTACAGCAATTAACACAACATTGTAATTCAACTATACTTCAATAAAAAATAGATTAAAAAAATAAAGTATTTTGTAAATCTACGATTAGCCTTAACATATATAACATAGTTGGAAAATGTAGACAACTTATTTTTAGAAAAGGAAGAAAAATATTTCAGATATAAATGTCATGTTTGGGTTATAATTAATTAATTATATTTATAAATTAAGTTATATGTTAATTTTAAAAATTTACAGCTTGTATCCATGAATAATTTAAATAAGATTTTGGGAATACACTGCCAAGAGAAAGAAATATTTTTAAAATATTTATTTTGTAAAGCTACTTGAAACATTTTGCAGAGTGGAAATGTTGAGGGACTATAACTTCTGTTTTTTCTTTTACTTTTTCAAGTCTGTCATCACAGCATTTCAATCAGAAATTAGCAAAAGTAACACCACCATTAAAATGAGTTTGGTGAATTTTATCCCTTAAGTCAGCCCAGATAAAAGCAGGGAGGGGGACACTGGGGGAACTTTAAATATTAGGGGAATTAGAATCCACTTTATTGTCACCAACCCCAGTTGAGTCCCATAAGTCTGGGCCTGGAGACATTTGGAATCCAGGGGAGTCTTTGTGCTTAAGTAAAAAAATTGATATTTAATCCCTGACTATATCTCATCTACATTTTAATTATAAATATCACTTTAATTATAAAAATCACAGATTGTGAAGTAGTTGGTTATGTGAAAGATTAAAGATCAAACTGTACAAAGTAATATTCTCAAGAACATATTTATATAGCTTATTACTAGAAACTAAAGTTATATCCCCATATATGCAGAATATTTTCTTCTCAGATTTTATTTTAATTCCAAAGAAAATAACATCTTAAAACTTATTTGGATACAAATCACATTCTATACAATGGGGTATTATAGTAATTACATGTAAAACATTTCAAGAATCTAAATGATTATCCTTTAAATATTTGCATGAAAAGTGACAAAATTTTTACTAGATGAATTGGATGCATTTATTTACAATCTAAACCTTTAAAACAGCTAGAACAAGAAGTAAAATGTAGACTATTACATAATTTTAAACTTTTTTAGATCACCGATCTCTCTGAGAAGCTGATGAAAATTGTAGAATTTTTCACCCAGATAAATACACATACTGAAGCCTGTCTAGGGACTGGGACTGGGTATTCATTCAATAATTATTATGCGTGCTCTGTCCCAGGGATCCAGAAGTAAATAGAGGCACAAGCCACTTTTCCTCATAGAGCTTACATCATGGAGATGAAAATTTAAGAAAATAATACATAAATAATCACAGGTTGTGGTATGTGCTACAATGGATTTCAGTTATGAGAACCCCTAATTTAGGACAAGGGACAAACCTCAAATCTGAAGAGGTAATATTACCGTAGTAACTATTTTCTAAAAAGAGAATCCATTTTACATCTCATAAGAAAATGTCATTATGTAACAAAGGAAACTTTAAAAATATGTATTAAATCAAATATTGCAAACAGCATAATAGGTAAGTGTATGAACTTTTAAAACCTGAGATAATGGACTTTATGACATTTAAGGTTGAAATAAACCCAATGATGTTGTAGACATCATGATATAGTATACATCATAAAGCTATTTTAAAATTCACTTGGCTTTTAGAAAATGACAGGAAAATACCCTTTAAAAACACACTTTAGATTTCTGTCATATCCTGTCACTTACAGTACTAGGAGCTAGGCTTTTTAGACATCCATGGAAAGTGCACCAAGACTAAACATGATGAAAGGAAAAAAGGACAAATTAGCAGATACCAGATAGTTGAGGTTAAAAAGTTAGTGTTTATTTCTGTAAACATTTTTATTTAAAAAATATATTTCTTTAATTTTTCTTTGAATTTTCCCTCCTGTGTGTCTCACAAGGAAGGCATGGCATGCTTTGTTTATAAAGATTTGTAGTGGTCTGGTGTGCTTAAAAATGAAGAACTTTCTAAAATGTCCTTTGTAATTAGCATGTTAAAACTTATTTTTATTGTGCTATTTATAGCCTATGTAACCACCATTAAAATCCAAGTATAAAAGTTATTTAAAATGCAAGTTTAGGGCTTCCCTGGTGGCGCAGTGGTTGAGAGTCCACCTGCCGATGCAGGGGACACGGGTTCGTGCCCCGGTCCGGGAAGATCCCACATGCCGCGGAGCGGCTAGGCCCGTAAGCCATGGCCGCTGCGCCAGCACGTCCGGAGCCTGTGCTCCGCAACGAGAGAGGCCACGACAGTGAGAGGCCCGCATAACGCAAAAAAAAAAAAAAAAAAAAAAAGTTCAAGTTTAAAAGCTGTGGTCTCTCCCACTGCGGAGCACAGGCTCCGGACGCGCAGGCTCAGCGGCCATGGCTCACGGGCCAAGCCGCTCCGCCGCACGCGGGATTCCCCCAGACCGGGGCATGAAGCCGCGTCGCCTGCACCGACAGGCGGACTCCCAACCACTGCGCCACCAGGGAAGCCCTAAAATTTTTCTTTTTAACTTATGTATATAACAGCAAAAACTGGAAGAACATGACCAAAATTTGACAAAATAATAGCATAGTAACATCCACCACATCAAATTACTTTCTCAAACTATTGCCTCTTTCCTTTCTCAAAATAATCTCCACAGCAAACAACAAAAACTCCCTTCAGAAAAACTAATTCAGCTATAAAGTTGCATTTTAAAAACTGGGCCTTATTGATGTCCAGATTAAACAGTTTGGTTTTAAATCTAGAGTAAACATTCTTCATTAACAAGAATGAAATTGCTTTGGCAATAAAAAATCTTTGCATATAAAATTGTGTGATTATACACAATTTTACTCAAAATAAAAACATTTTAACATTTACTCATCTTTATCAAACATTTTATGAAAATCTGCCTTTAAATTATACTCATATCACTGAATTAATTTTTATGTTGTCTTTGAAAGACACATTTAATAAACATTACTTGTAAAGAAAGCTAGTAGATAAAATTAAATTACATAAATCTACTATAGTAGCATTGCTTTATATTAGGTCTTATAATGACGTTCAGGAAGCCCTAGTTTTTGCAGTTCACATGTCATGGCACTTTATAATTACAAAATGAAATGTCCATATGTTTATTTTGCTTGTAAAAGTACCTGTTCTTTGTATTATGATTAATTCCTGGATTAATGGATTAACAGCCAACTACCTACAATACTCAGTTGTGGATTTTACTGAAACATGTTTTATGCATAAGTTTTAAAAATAAAGTTATGAAACTTTTCACTACAAGTACAGTGTCAGAATGATTATATATAGAGTCCAAAGCAGTTTGAACCTTAAAGAATTTCTTCAATGTCTTCTATTTCTAAAAACAGTACTTATATTGAATAAAATGCTTCACAGGAAAAGACTGCTAGAATGAAAATACTAGATATATTTTATAAATCTCTACCAGACAATACAGAAACAAATGCATAGAAGGCAAACAAAACACCCTCCAATCTTGAATTTGGCTTTTATTTTAAAATACATTTAGCATGGAACTATCATAGGACAGAAAATAAAAAATCACAAAGAAATGGAATATTTTTGAATACCTTTTAAGCTAGATATAAAAATTAATAAGATAGCATATACTCAAATTATGGGAAATAGTCCCTAAAATTTGATTCAGTGAACACATTTTGAAAGAAAAGTTCTTTGCACATTTTCCAACGTACCGATATGTTCCTAAGTGCCTTGGTTTTCTGTTAACTAATAGGTAAATGTCGAAAATTTAGTTGTTTTACTTACAATTATCAGATTCACTATTGGCAAAAATTACCACGTCCCTAAATTCTCAATCATAATTATAAAAATATGAGCTCAAATAGTTATGCTGCCCAAAATAGAAACATCTTAAGTTATACCTCTGGATAATCAGACAGATATTGCACTAAGTCAGTAATTCCATACCTGATGCTCATTTACATGGAAAGTTAATTCTCTTCTTTATGAAAAACTTACTACAAATAATGTTAACCTAATTACAATTACACTTCAAAATATAAAGGCACGAACAGAATAAAGAATAGTTTAATATTTATACTCAAATATTCCACCATGAAAATAACAAAAGGTTGAAAAAAATAATAGAACCTAAAATACTGATACTTTAAAATTTTATAATTTACCACAGTAGCTAATAAATGGTATTAAAAGTTAACACTGCTAAACCCAATCATTTCCAAATAATTTAGAAAAATGGTTTGTTTACATATGAAATGTGCATTGTCCCATCTATAAAGTTCAATTACAGTTCCATTCATTGGAAATATCTACCTGTAGTATAAACGATCAAGACAATGTACAAAAAATATATCTTGTTCCTATAACTTACAATGCACAGAAAAATACCTACAAAAATGGAAATATTTATCCATTTAGGTTCCCAATAAATTAGTGAGAAAGTTTAGTCCATTCCACATTTCTTTCTAAACAAAGGCTAAAGAACTGAAGGTGGTTTACTGCTAGCCCTGTTAGCTTGACAGATATTTTTTAAAATATTTGTCTGATTACATGTAACTTAAGATAAAGTTAGTCTTATTTTTATATCACAGTATACATGGCATTTCTTAATTCAGCAACAGAAAGGCACAATTAGCAAGCAATAAAATTCAGTACCTGAATTATTAAACTAATGTCCAGAACAAGTGCAAATAAAGTACATTCAACACAGTGTACAGAACTGGGAAACAAAAAAAAGGAATTCAAAAACTAATTTTTCTGAAAATTTGGTCCATTAAAAATGCCTCCTATGTTCAACATCATGAGTAACATGAAAGGTGATGGCAGTATAAAAAGAAGCAGGAAATCAATATGTGGTAGCATACGAATTCTGGTCTAGTAATTATGCAATTTGATTAGGAAATGGCTCCCATAGTAAATAAACATTAAATGTATCTGTTAATAACAACATACCTGTATTAAGTCCAAATACACAGGCACAACTGTTTGCATATTATTATTGATTTTATAATACACCCCCATGGTTTAAAAAAAAACTTAGGTATATTATTTTATATATAACATATATTAGATACATAATTATATATTATGTTCCTTAATATATATTATATATAACTTGAATCCATAACAGCATAAAACTCTCCAAATATTACATGAACATTCCAAATGGATACTTATCATTTTCTCAATGTTGAAATAGCTCAGCTCACCTAAAACAATAACTGGATGTGCAATGATAAAATGCACTGACTCCTATGAATTTACTTAAATAATTATTTAAGTTAAATTCCTGCAAAAGCCTAACTCTGATTTGGCTTTTAACTAGAATATGGTTTTAGATATCAGTAACTGATACCCTCCTTTCTTATCGTAAACAATATTTCTCCATCAAGAGATACCAATAAAGAAAAATATGTAAGGAACAAAAAATGTGATCGAGAAACCAACCATTCCATAGGTAATATACCGATAAGGAAGTTCAACTTCCATGTGCTGTCTTGCTTTTCGAACATCATCACATGGTATATTGAAGATTTTACAGGCTAAAGGAATAGTGATCCTTTTCATTATATCTCTGACTACTAGTACAAACAACATCCCTACGAGAATCCGCAATATGGCTTTTCCAAACAGAGTCACTGAAATGGGGGGCCTAGGTAAAGGTAATATATCCAGAGGAGGATCTAATATTAGACCCATTTTATAGGTAAAATGAGATCCACATGCAATCCCAGCACCACTTCCTAGAATCTCAGCTGTGTCTCCCCGGGATGTACTCCAAGTGTCTAGAGTGAAAGAAAAGATCCCCAAGGCTAAATGAAGCCCGATGATGATTAATGGAGCATATTTGTGAGTTTGGTTGAAGTTGTCAATCAGGTCCACAAATGGATAGAAGATAGCTAAGATTAAAATGGTATATACGAATCCAGCAATAACATCCTGAGAAAAGAAGAAGGTAGAGTTGTTTAGTATAATACTTTTTTGGCATTTAAGGAAATATATATATATATATATATATTTCACATTTCAATGTTAATAAATGTACATTTTTAAATATGTCACATTCTTAAAGTAAACTTTATATAATAGGTACTAAAAGCTGTTTTAATAATACTAAAAAGATTCATTGATGATAATAAAATGATTATGCTTTTATAGCTCTGCCCTTTTACAAATTAATACATATATGCTACACACAAATGTATATTCAAATGAACAATAAACTATGCTTAACGTATGTAGTGATTTCTGGGGAAAACAATAT
Source organism: Phocoena phocoena (assembly GCF_963924675.1). Lineage (NCBI taxonomy): Eukaryota > Metazoa > Chordata > Mammalia > Artiodactyla > Phocoenidae > Phocoena > Phocoena phocoena. The sequence continues at coordinate 37,432,905 of NC_089220.1, read as the reverse complement.
ACAGCTGACCCTTAAACAACATGAGTTTGAATTGTGTGGATCCACTTAACTGCTGATTTTTTTCAATAGTAAACAGTAGTACAGTACTACATGATCCCCATTGGTTGAATCTGAGGATGCAGAACTCCTGATACAAAGGAACTGCAGATACAGAGGAACCAAGTTTATGAAGGGCACTCTGTAACGATAGGTGGATTTTTGATTGTGCTGACTTCCGCGTTGTCCAAGGATCAACTGTACTTATTTTTCAAAGACTTCATCTTCATGCATTTAATATAATAATCACACATTTAAATACATAATTATTTCCATGACTAAAGAGGATACAAAGCCTGTTTTTCCTTTTCCCATTCATTCATTTATTCACTGAACAAATACGTATTGAGTACCTACATGTGCCTGACGCTATTTTAGGGGCTGAGGATACACTGCTTAATAAATGAAAAGATTCCTACACCATAGAGCTTACATTTTAGTGGGGATGACTGACAATAACCATGTGAGTAAAAAATAGATAAATATTACAATTTCAGATTGTTATAAAGAAATTAAAACAAGACAATGGGATAGAATGATGAAAGACCCTATTAGAGTGATTAGGGAAACCTGTCTGAGGAGGTGACCCTTGAGCAGAAATCTGATTCCAAAAAAGAGTCAGCCCTATCTTTAGATCTAAGAAGAAGTGTCCCAGGTAGACGGAATACCAAGTGCCAAGGCCTTGAGGCAGAAAAGAACCTAGTGAGTTCAAGGAACTGAGAGAAATTCTGTGTGGCTCAAATAGTGAGAAGAGTGATGTGATATGAGATCCAAGAGACAGACAGATGTCAAATCATGTAGATAGGGCCCCTGTAGGCTAGGTAAGAAGTTCAGATTTTATTTCAAAAGTGATAGGGAGCCTGAAAGATTCCCAAGTAGGAGTGTAATAAAATCTGATGGATATTTATAGAAAAACATTTCATCTGCTGTGTAGAGAATATATTATAGGGGTAAAGTATGGAAGACAGGAGACACTAGTGGGAGGCTACTGTAGTGGTTCACTCTAGATATGGTCCATATAAAGAGACGTACATAGATGGATTTAGTAAAATATTTTAAAATTAGAGTTGACGAACTTCAACTTGGTGATGATCTGAATGTAAGAGAGAAGCAAAAGAAAAAGGGATCAAAAATGACTCCTACTCCTACTTGTAGGTACAAACAACTGGGTAGAAAATAGAAGCTGGTTTATTGGAGGAAATAACACTATTATTAAAAGAACTTTCCTTTCTGAATCATTCCTGACATGAACAAAACTGTTTCAGAATTTCCACCTTAAAACAAACAAAACGAAACCCTGGGATCTAGTATCACTGAAAAATTTATCGGAAGAGTTGCTTATATTCACTGCCTCCACCTTCTCACTTCTTATTTTTTCCTAAACTCATCACTGCATTGAAACCACTCTTTTCATGGATACTAACTAGTGACCTTTATGCTGCCCAAAACAATGGTTACTTCTCAACAGCATTCAGTACAGTTAAGCACCAGAGTAGTTGCTTAATGTTTTTCTGTCCTAAGATTTTTATTATGTAATAGTTAGTACATAGAATAAGATACATAAAGTATATGTGAAATTACAAAAAGAATATCTAGGAAATCACTGCCCCAAAAAGAACTACAATATTACCAGTACTTTGAATCTATTGGTATGCTGTTTCCTAGTTCTATCACTCTGCATAAGCCTGAGTATTAGCTGAATAAATACCTGCTTTTAAAAACTGTTTTATCACATATCTCCAAACAAAACATTATCTACTTTTGCTTCTTTCTGAGCTTTATAAAAATGTTAGGCAGTAAGCAGTCTCTTTTGATTTGCTTTTTACACTTAACATTAAGTTTTTAAGATTCATTCATCATATGTAGTTATAGGTCATTCACTGTCACAACCATGTAATATTTTATTGTGTGGTTATACAATTTATCTATTTTCTCACTGATGGTCACTTAGGATGTTTTCAGCTTTTGGATTAGTTCATTGGTAATGTTGAGCTTTCTTAATTGGTATATATTCTTAAACCAAGCAGCATTATAAACAATGCCTCTATGTTCTTTCTTTTTATGTTCCCATATGGGTCTATGAAAGTTTCTCCAGGACATATGCCTAGGAATGTAATGGCAGAATCATAGTATATGTGCACGTTCAATTTTACAAGACAATAAAAAATTTCCAAAATGTTTATAGAAATTTATATCCCATCAGTTGTTGGTATTTCTTGATGTTTTATTTGCATTTCCCTGATAATTAATTAAGCATTATTTCATATGTTTATGGACTGTTCCTTTTCTATACAATGTATATTTGTGTCTTTAAGGCAACTATTCCTTTGGATTTTCTTTTTCTTACTGATTTACATGGTTATATATATATATATGATAACACATCAATTATATTTTTAGATGTATATTTCAGTATGACATAAAACATCCAATATTTCTTTTCTTTTATAGCTCTATGAATAATAAACTTAGATTGCTACAAGTCTCTATACAAATCTGCCTCCTTTTCTGATTGAATTATTAATTATTTATAATATTATCCTGGATAAAAAGGCACATTTAATTTCCATGCTACAGAACCAGAAGGAAGAATGATTGAATTCAGGACATAAACATGGTGGCTATCATTGTAATATCAATTTAATGTACAATATTAAAATGTGTAAGTGGTTTTAAGCATTACAGCACAAAGTATGCAATAAAGAAAAGCTGACGTTAAAGGTAGCATAAAGAACTCAAAGTAGGAAATTTTCCAAAAAGAAACAGCAAATAATTTTAGATACTTATTAATTATAGATAACATATATGCCATAAAAGTTAATAATTACACATTTGAATGGAATGTTCATGGTTATCAAATTTACGGTAGAAGATATCAAATACCATAAATTCAATAAAGATTTCTTATGTTTTAAATCTGAAATTGTCTCCTTTTCATTTCTTCCAATCAGTAAATAAAACTAGAGAGGCTAGTGATTCGCTGAGGCTAGAATTCAAGACTTCTGCTGGCTCCTAGGGTTGTTTTTTTTAAATTGTAACATATTTCAGGTGTTCTGCTTCTAATTCAACGTGTCAGTGATGCCAACAGGGTTTCTAACAAAATGCATTATTGGAATGCAATCCTTGATTATAAAGGCATTATTAGGGATGGATTTTGAAATTTTTATCTTTAATTAAAATTCAAATTTAATACATGTTCAGTACAGAAAAACTAGAAAATATAGATAAACAATAACAAGTAATTATTACCCAGAAATAACCACTATTAAAACTCTTAGTGTTTACTGTTCTGGATCTTTCTCTATAACATGTTTTCAGGATTTTTCCTGTTGTTTGGTTAGTTTGATTTTTATGTCTTGTTATAAAAATGGGTTTGAGAGGTACATTCTACTTTATGATCTTATAATACCTTTCTAAAAAGACTTTCCACATACAGAAAAATAAACTTTTAGTACAATTTTGGGTAAATGTAATTATAACATATTCATAATTTTACTAATGTAGAAACAAAACAGTAATTTGTCAGGTACTTAATCTAGTAATTTAAAAATGGCTTGTGTTTCAAGAAATTTTTAGAGCTAGGTTTGATAATGAATAAAGGAAAAATGGGGACTTCCCCATTAAGTTACGACTCTGCACTCCCAATGGGTTTGATCCCGGTTGGGGAACTAAGATCCCGCATGCTGCATGGCACGGCCAAATAAATAAACAAACAAATACATACATAAATAAATAGAGGAAAAATGGATGTGGTAACTCCTCTACTTTTCTGGGGATTAAGAAAATCTATTTAGGAAGGTAGGCAAGTGTTAAAAATAAACTTAAGTGTTGCTCTTTGTGTTATAACAATAAAAACAAAGCATATGGAAAATACTCAACAAAGTGCTTGTTAATATAAATTATTTAGCCTACATTATTAGAACTTTCTTCTTAATGTTAATAAAGACATCTGCTTAGATAATATGGCATCTAAGCACCTATGAGCAACTTCTAGGGCATACTCTGCCTATAGTTCCATAGTAATTTCACAATAAACAATGAAGATACAAATTATGATTAAGAAAATAGTTCAAAATGCAGGTAACTACTGAAGCATTAAAATATAGGAAAAAGTGAAAATTGTGGGACTATATTAGATCCATAATATAAAAAGGGGGGTTTATTATGACTATAATTTCATATATCAATTATCAAATGATAAAACCAATATATTATTGATTAGGAATAATTGTGCTTATAATACAGAAACATAATTTACAATGCTTGCAAGTCATCTGTGATTTTACTTTTAAAAGGAAAACAACTTGCAAAGCTATACATAATAAAATTCAGTAGCTAGTCAGAATAAAACTGATAAAGACATTTTATGGGACAAGATCGTTTTTGAATAATTAAAAGATGGGCTGGGGAATTCCCTGGTGGTCCAGTGGTTAGGACTTGGTGTTCTCATTGCTGGGGCCCGGGTTCAATCCCCGGTCTGGGAACTAAGATCCCACAAGCCTCACAGTGCGGCCAAAAAAAAAGACCGAGGGTTATCGGACTCATGATTTGGTTGTCAGACTCATGATTTGAAAAATAATACATCAATATTGTTTTTACTTCAGCTGATTCAAGAACAGATGTTATCCAGTAGCTAAACATGAACTGAACTCAGCTTGAATATTTAATTAATTCACTATACATTTCCTTTTTTTTAAGAACAGCATGGTTGAGATTACATATTCAATATATTAAGATTCTTATTCCTCTTTTATGATGATAATGAATCTAGGGATAATATTATCATTCATAGATGCATAACCTTTTGTTAGTTTTTTAGGTGCAATATTGCTAACTGGTAGTGGAAGGGAATAACTGTAACATGGCACAGAGATGGAAAACATTTTCTTGTGACTAATATTAGATTTGATATAAAAATGTGATACTTAGTCTATTATAAAACTGGTAGAGATTAGTCAAAGACAGAATTATATGCCAATTCATAATTTGCATTAATATAAATAATTATAAAAAATAAAACACAAATAGCTTGCTTCTTAACATAGCATTTGGCACTTCTGGAAATTTACTAGTGAAGGGGCAGCTGCTGGAAGCAAGCAATCTGAGGAAGAAGTAGAAACCCAATACTTCTACAGCTACGAAATAAGCTAATGAGACACTTTTATGAGTAGAAAAGTCTAAAAATGTGAACTTGTTAAGGACAAGAAAAATTTTATATAACCTATTATAAACTTTTGGATTCCATGAATTCATTTCTATCTCTCCATCTTTCTTCTGATCCTTTATCTACAAGATAATACATAATACATTCACAGAGTGTCGTAAGAGACACCACACTGAATGCAAGGGATAGAGAGTTACTTTTCTCATGTTGCTTATTATCTAGAGGGGATGAAAGATAAAGAAAAAAGCAATAGCAATTTAGCATAAGTGCTATGCCAGAATTATGTTCAATACGCTCTGGGAGAAAGGCTATCTAACCAGTCTTGAGAAAGGAAAGATGGGGAAGGTAATGAGGCTTTAGGAGATAATGTTTTTTTGTGTGTCGTGAAGAACAGGAGAGGATAGTCCGTTAGGCAAAGAAAAGGGAAAGGGCATACCGTGTGGCGGTTAAGGCATTCCTAATGGTATTGGGATATGAAACACCCTTTGCATTTGAGGAAACATAAGTCATTCAGTACGGCATCATACTTGTGTTTTGGACAGTAAACTACAACAGGAGGCTAAACACTGTACGGAGCAGTATCTTATTGGAAGTAGGGCTGCTAATTAAGAAGCTGCTGCAGTAATCTGGTTAAGAGATGGTACAGGCCAGAACTAGGAAATGTCAATGGGATGGAGGGGAAGGGAAGTGAGTAGGCGTGGCTGGCTGAAAGAGTACAGGGTCTCTGTGCTGCTGCTTTTGAAACTGAATTGCATTCTCAAAATAAAATATCTGATGTAAGCCCTAAAATACTGTCAGGAAAGAGAAGAAAACTAGAGTTTAATATTCAAATACAAGTGGCACCAGGACAGTTTTAAGTTCATTTAGCTTCTAGTCACTGGGTCCTCACTTTTAAGTAGAGCTCCTTGGTGTCTGTATTTACATTGTTGGTTTTGACTCAGTGGTAGGAAAGGCATAGAAGAGAATGAGAAAGAAAAGAAAAGTGAAAATGGAAGGAGGGAGAAATGTTATCCTGAGTATAATACTTGGTTATTGTGGGAACTGTTTGTATGAAATACGTGATAACTACATTAAAACTTTACAAAGCATCCTGTTTCTATTTTTGCAAAACAAAGAAGATTTACAGTAACTATATTTTCTCATTTAGGTTTCCAGTAAGTTTGAAAATGAGTAAAAATTATACAATTGCCTGTCGATTTCAGAAAAAAATAAAGCTCTATGAACACAATGTTTTCCTTACCAGAATGGAGTGCATGCCCATGTAAATTCTACTTAGGCAAACTAGAGAACACCAGCAGGGAATAAGAATCAGTCCATATATAAGAGGATACTAAAGGGAAAAAAAAGTAAAATTAGTTAAATAAATTAGGTTAAATATAAACAAGCAAATAAAAAATCACTATACTACAAAACTCCAGGAGAACAAGAACTATGTGGTTTTTACTCTCCGTTGTATTCCCAGCACCTAACCATAAGCATGGCACATAGCAAACATTCAGGAAATACTTTTACATGAATGAACAAATGAATCAAATGGAATGCTTCTACAATCTTCGTTGTGGGAACTGGCTCATTTTTGCTTCTACAGTAAAGATTCAATCACTGGTATGCTACAGAAGAAAAACAAGTAAGAGACATACTTTTACTGTAGCTCCAAAATGAAAGTGCCTCTGGAATAACACCTGAATCTGGTCCAGGTGAATATCATTGCTCCCTTGGGGAGGAGGCATTATCTCCCTCTCACTTCCATCAGTGACTGACTGCTATTTGCCATTTCCACATCTTCCTTTTGATATTCAGCATCACGTAATTTGTTGTCCATTTTTGCCCCTCCACTAAAATTTCAAATGGCAACCTTATTGCAAAAAATTGTGGTGGGATACTCGGAGCAGAAAGCCATAAATTGGGAAAAAACTTAAAATGTAGACAACTCTTAGTATTAATGGCACTGGTATCAGACTTGGCTTTGAAGCTCCTGATATTAAACAGAAGGAGGAAATGATTGATGGATGGGCGTGTGCCTGATAACTTCAAATTTCTCAATGAAATTGAAGCCGAGATAGTTCAATTCAATAAGAATTCAAGGTGGTTCAATGAGAAGTGGAGTTGAAAGAGTTAAGTAACGTTGCAAGAAGAGTGGTCAAGATTTAGTACACAGTTGTTTTGATTTGACTTCTCTACTGCTTTTAACATGGCCCACATATTTCTTCCTGAAAGTCTAAATACCCTGATTTCTACAGCACCACACTCTCGTGGTTCCCCTTTCACCACCTATTTTTTTCTGTGTTTTCTGCACAAGAGCATGGATTCCTCTAATTGTTCCTTAAACGTTAGTTTAACTAAGGGTTCTGCCCTTAGTAGTTATTGGCAGTCTCACCTTTTCTTATCTTTTAACTACTGCTTAGCATGCTGAACACCTATCCATGTCCTTGGATTAAGAACCATTTAGCCAACCCCTGCACATATCTCCATCTTGAGATCCTTATGGAGTTAAACATACTATACCTCAAACCCAACTCATCATCCCACCACTTAGACTTGTTCCTCCTCTCATATTCCCTATTTCACTTGGAAGTATCATAATCTAAATGAGAAGTATGAATTATCCTTGATTTCTCCCTTATCCCTCATATTCAACCAATAAGCAAGTCTTGCTGATTTTACTTTCTAAATATTTCTTGATTCTGTCATCTCTTCACCCTACTTATACTGTCCTTATTCGGATCCTCACAGTTTCTTTTCTAGGCCCCATGTATTTCTCCAGACATTCTTCCATGTGCATGAGGAACTTGGTTAATGGGGCAGACAGACATGTAACCCTATAAGGAGGTTAAGGGCTATGATAGGAGTATAATAAAAATTCAGAGGGAGTCTAAGGGATGGGCCTTTAACTTAGTTTAAGGATGTTAGTTGAGTCTCCCAGATTAAGATTCAAATTGTCCCAAAAGATAAGTCGGATTTACTCTTTAGAGGAAAAAGGAGCACAGGGCAAAAAAGATAGAGGACATTACAAACAGCAGGAGCAAATGAAGAAATGCTTGTGTCCAAGAAGCTGTAAGTAGTGAGGTTTTCTAGGAGAGTAAGTTTTAAATTCTTGCTGAGGAAACGCACTAAATAATAAAAACAAAATATGCAAATTATACAATATGTAAATATATAAATGACATTTTATATAAAATATACAAATTATACAATAAAATATGATAAGTACTATGGAGAAATAAAAAGAGAACAGGTGTTGAAACAGTAATCTTCACCAAATATTCCTTGTGCTCCTTTTGCAGTTAGATTGGGGCCATGTGACTGGTTCTGACAATGAACTGGGAAAAAGGTGACTTCTGCCCCTTTCAATCATTCTATGAACTCTCTCTTCCCTACAGATGGGACGCTGGAAGCTGCATGTTGAGATGCATCACAAGATGGGCAAACTTCCATCAGCCTGGGTCCCTAAGGTTCTAAGTGGAACAGAGTCGTTTGCTAACCCATAATGGATATGAAACACAAATGAGAAATAAGCTTTTGTTGTTAAGCTGTTTTCAGGGTTAAGTCATTACCAGAGCATAACCACACCTATCATAATGAAAACTGTAACAGAAATAGGATGAGGAGTATGGGAGTGTGAGTGGGGCAGGTTAAAGTATTAAAAGATAGTCAGTGTAGGCTTTATATTGACAAGCTGAGATTTAAGGCAAGACTGGATGGAAGTCAGAGAATTAGCCAACCAGGTATCTGAGGAAAGAACATATATGAGGGAGTGGGATCAGGTAGAGCAAAGTCTTTAATGAGGAAATGCAACTGGCAAGGAAGCTAGTGTGGCTGGAACAGAGAGAGCAGGTAGGAGGAGAGGTGAGAGAGGTCATGACAACCAGAGCCTGAGAGCCCTCCGTAAGAAATCTGATTTTGTGGGGAATCAAATGGGGAGCCATTGCAGGGTTTTGAGCAGAGCAGTGTCATGGGATTAGACAATAAGGGAGCAAGGGTGGAAGCAGGAAGACCAGTTAGGAGGCTGCTATTACAATCTAGGTGAGAGATGATAACAGTGGCTTTTGTCTCTGTAGCAGGCACTCAGGTATTTTCAATTTTTCTGTTAATTTTTTTTTAACTGTTAATAGCAAGGGAGAGGCAAAGAAGTAAAAACTACCACCACCACCAAAAAAGTCTCCTATGCGTCTTTCTTCTTTCTCTTTTTTCACTCAGACCCCATAAGGAAGTAAAAAAGTACAAAGTTATTGGTGGGAATTCTCTTACACAATAGAGGAAAAATTCATTTATTAAGTCTCAAAAGCTAGGACTGAAGGTAGGCAAAAAGAAGCATTTTAAGTTAACTGAATTTAACTTAATCCACCTTTATTCAGGTTTACTAACTCCAAGGTGTTTAAATGGGAGAGTTAGGAATACAAACAAGCTAGATGCGGAAGCTTTTCCCCTATTCCAGAGCACCTTTAGATCTCACTGGGGTAAGATGACTACTTGGGAAAAGAACAAGTCATTTTTTTTTATTGATGTTTGATTTTTTTTAAGCAATTAGTCTCTACCTTCACAATATTTTCCCTAGATTTTTTTTGTGGAAAGAAACACATTTGGGGGAAGACCTGATTCAGTTCTTACTACATAACTTTCACATTCGCTCCCCACAGAACAGAATTCAGTATAATTACAGTATCAAAGCAAAGAAGTATTTTATCAAGCAATCTTTTAAGCAGATAAAAAAGATCACAGATTTTAATGACTATAAAAAGTAAAACTGGACTTCCCTGGTGGCGCAGTGGTGGAGAGTCTGCCTGCCGATGCAGGGGACACGGGTTCGCGCCCCGGTCCAGGGAGATCTCACATACCGCAAAGTGGCTAGGCCCGTGAGCCGCGGCCGCTGAGCCTGCGCATCCAGAGCCTGTGCTCTGCAACGGGAGAGGCTACAACTGTGAGAGGCCCGCGTACCGCCAAAAAAAAAAAAAAGTAAAACCACCTAGAAAAACTAGATAAAGTAATATTCCTCAAGTGGGATCATGTTGGGGGAGGAAGATTATGCATAATAACCAATTCATCTGGCACACTTATTTTATATTTAAGAATATCCAAATTATAACTACCTTTTTATTTTATGTTAAACTGTCTCTAAAATTTAGGACCACTAATATTTAGGACCACTGTCCTCATTTAGATATTGCTGGAAAAAAAACAGATTTATGTGGAATTATCCTTTCCTAAGAAATGACAGAATCTATTACAAATATATAAAATATACATAGACCACTCCTTTTCAGTCATTTTTGTTAGTTCTCCCCTTTATTCACAACTCTTTAGTATTAGTGTGCCCATTTCCCAATCTACACTCACTCCCTTAGTGATCTCATCCAGTCCCAAGGATTTATATACAATCCATATGTTCATGACTCAAATTTCCATCTCTAGCCAGGACACGTCTCCTGAATCTCAGACTTTTATTATCCAACTGCCTACGTGATCAATGTCTAACAGGCATCTCAAATGTAACATGACTAAATCTGAACTCCTGATTTCTCTGCCGTCTCCACATCTGACCAGCTTAAATTCCTATGGTTATCTCCTTCCTAACAAATGACTTCTCCACTGTTCCATTCATCAAAAAACAACAAATACCTTGTTGTTAACCTTGACTTCCTCATTCACACCCATCATCCAATCCATTAAAAGTGTCAGTTATACCTTCAAAATATATCTAGTTATTAATTGTAATCCCCATGGTAACCACAAAGAAAGTATCTAAAAAATATACACAAAAGGAAATAAGAAGGGAATCAAAATGGTATGCCATAACCCTCCAGTTCCCTTTCCCATTGGATTTGAACCCTGGTCTCAGTGGTCGTAAAAGGAGGAACAGTAGTCCTGAAGCTGTGCTCATAGCGTCTGCTATATATAGCATGTGGGCTAGTTTAAAACAAGGTTAAAAAAAAAAAAAAAGGTACACTATAAAAAACTCAAACACAAAAGAAACAGTAATGTAGGAAATTAGAAGTAAAAGACATACAGAAAACAAATAGCAAAATGTCAAAAGTCATTCCTTATCAGTAATTACTTTAGATGGAAATGGTTTAAACTCTCCAATGAAAGGCAGAGATTGGTAGAATGGATAAGAAAACACGATGCAACTGTATGCTGCCTAAAGAGACTCACTTTGGATCCAAAGACACAAATAGGTTGAATGTGAACAAATGGAAAAACATATTTCATGCAAATAGTAACCAAAAGAGAGAACTATGTGGCACTACTAAAATCAGACAAAACAGACTTCAGGTCAAAAATTGTTACCAAAGACAAAGGACAATATGTATTGATAAGAGGATCAATTCATTAAGAAGATATAATGATTGTAAACACATTTGCACCAAACAAAGCCCAAAAATAACTGAAGCAAACACTGACAGAATTGGAGAAATAGTTCTATAAGCCAGTCTCGTCAGCATTGAAAACCTGCTTTTCCACATAGCCTTTTTCCTAAATAACACTTAGCAGACAACCTAAAGATTCTCCCACAGCCTCTTGATCTTGACTCAGGATTATTGCAAGTTTAACATTTTTCATGCTGTATAGTCTTTTGAAATGTGCAGGCCAGTCAGTACTACAAGAGAAGAATTTAATATTTTCCTTACTCTGGGTAACATGATTTCATTGACTTTCAGCTTTATAACGATGCTGTCCACTATGCTTTCTTTTTTTTAATTGGTTATCATCTCATGAATCCACAAAGTCAGCCACTTTTCCATCTTTTCCATAGCTTCATCAGACACTACAGATACTACTACTTCAGCATTTCCAGAGTAGCCTTACATACACATCAGTGAATTTCCTCTTCCATTTTCTGGATGTACTACATTGTTGATGCATTAATAGTGAACCATGGCCAAAAGAACTATAACTGGTGCCTGAATGAATCTTACTTCACACACGTATATTTCCTTTGTAAAGCATATCACAGCCTTCTTGTATGTAGGAACACTAAACAGCACTGCAGCTTGGGGACCACTTTAAACAGCAAAGCCATCAAAAAAAAGCACAAAGACATTACAAATGTGGTACTGAACAGACTGCAAAAAGGACTCTTGTTTACAGTATAACAGCTGAAACAAGAAAGCAGTTTATTGCCTTGCTCAGCCTTGGCTGGGAACATGTATACCAGATGACTCAAATTTTTCACCACTCTACACAGGTCTGAATGTACTGATTCTCAAGCGACAAATTCTACTGAGTAGGTAAACTTACAAACAAGCAATGCATGAAAAATGAGGATCAACTGTATGTAGAAATTAAACTACTCTTTTTTTTTTTTAATTGTTGTTTGGCTGTGTTGGGTCTTAGTTGCAGCACGCGTTGCAAGTCGAGGGCTCTTCCTTGCGGTGCGGGGGCTTCTCTAGTTGCAGCCCACAGGCTTCTCTTTAGTGGTGGACTGCAGGCTCTAGAGCGGAAGGGCTCAGTAGTTGCGGTGCAGGCTTAGCTGCCCCGTGGCATGTGGGATCTTAGTTCCCTGACCAGGGATCGAATCCGTGTACCCTGCATCAGAAGACAGATTCTTTTTTTTTTTTTGCGGTACGCGGGCCTCTCACTGTTGTGGCCTCTCCCGTTGCAGAGCACAGGCTCCAGACACGCAGGCTCAGCGCCCATGGCTCACGGGCCTAGCTGCTCCGCGGCATGTGGGATCTTCCCGGACCAGGGCATGAGACCAGGGCGTGAACCCATGTCCCCTGCATCAGCAGGCAGATTCTCAACCACTGCACCACCAGGGAAGCCCAGAAGACAGATTCTTAACCACTGGACCACCAGGGAGGTCCTGAAATTAAACTACCCTTAAATAACCATAGGCCAAAGATAAAATCACAGGGAAGTTATAAAATAGAGACAAGTAAAAACAAAACACATCATAATAAAAATCATGTAATACAATAAAAGCAGCACTCAGAGGGAAGTGTATAACAGTGGAGCCCTACATTAAAAAGAAAGAAATCAGTCACAACTCTGTACCTTGAGGACTAGAAAAAGAAGAGCAAACTAAATGCAAAGCTAGCAACTGAGGGAAATAATAAAATGATAAGAGTGGAGAAAAATGAAATACAGAATAGAAAAACAAGAGAAGCAACACAACTAAAAGTTATTTCTTTAAAAAGAACAACAAGGGCTTCCCTGGTGGCACAGTGGTTGAGAGTCCGCCTGCCGATGCAGGGGACACAGGTTCGTGCCCTGGTCCGGGAAGATCCCACATGCCGCGGAGCGGCTGGGCCCGTGAGCCATGGCCGCTGAGCCTGCGCATCCGGAGCCTGTACTCCGCAATGGGAGAGGCCACAACAGTGAGAGGCCCGCGTACTGCAAAAAAAAAAAAAAAAAAAAAAAGAACAACAAGACTAATAAATCTACATCCTGGCTGACAAAAAAAAAAAAAAAAGAAGAGGATGCAAATAACTAAAATCAGAAATGAAAGTGGAAACATTACTATTGATCTTACAGAAATAAAAAGGATTATAAGACGGACTTCCCTGGTGGTGCAGTGGTTAAGAATCTGCCTGCCAGTGCAGGGGACACAGGTTCAGGCCCTGGTCCAGGAAGATCCCACATGCTGCAGAGCAACTAAGCCCTTTTGCTACAACTACTGAGCTTGCGCTCTAGAGCCCGCAAGCCACAACTACTGAACCCACGTGCAACAACTATTGAAGCCCTCACACCTAGAGCCTGTGCTCCACAACAAGAGAAGCCACCGCAATGAGAAGGCCGCGCACCGCAATGAAGAGTAGCCCCCGCTCGCTGTAACTAGAGAAAGCCTGCACGTAGCAACGAAGACCCAACACAGCCAAAAATAAATAAATAAATTTATTTTTTTAAAAAAGGATTATAAGAGAAAACTATGAACAATTATATGCTAACAAATTAGATAACCTAGATGAAATACACAAATTCCTGGAAAAACACAAATTACCAAAACTGACTCAAGAAGAAATATAGTCTGAACAGACTTACAAGTAAAGAAAGTGAGTAAGTAATCAAAAACCTCCAAAGTACTAGAGAATGGACTTGAGAATATGGGGAGGGGTAAGGGTAAGCTGTGACAAAGTGAGAGAGTGGCATGGACATATATACACTACCAAACGTAAAATAGATAGCTAGTGGGAAGCAGCCGCATAGCACAGGAGATCAGCTTGGTGCTTTGTGACCACCTAGAGGGGTGGGAGGGAGGGAGAGGCAAGAGGGAAGAGATATGGGAACATATGTATATGTATAACTGATTCACTTTGTTATGAAGCAGAAACTAACACACCATTGTAAAGCAATTATACTCCAATAAAGATGTAAAAAAAAAAAAAACCTCCAAAGAAAAACCTGAGTCCAGACAGCTTCACTGGTGAATTCCACCAAACATTTAAGGAAGATTTAATGTCAGTATTTCCCAAGCTCTTCCAAAAAACGGAAGCAGAGGGAACACTTCCTAACTCATTCTGTAAGGCCGTTATTACCCTGATATCAAAACCAGACAAAGACATCACAAGAAAACTACAGGCCAATATCCCTTGTGAATACTAATGCAAAAATCTTCTACAAAGTATTAGCAAACAAAATCCAACAGCACGTTAAAAGTATTATACACCACGATCAAGTGGTATTTATCCCAGAAATACAAGGGTGGCTCAACAAAGAAAAATCAATCAATGTAATACACCACATTAATAGAATGAAGTAAAAACAAAACAAAAATCATGGGCTTCCCTGGTGGCGCAGTGGTTGGGAGTCCGCCTGCCGATGCAGGGGACACGGGTTTGTGCCCCAGTCCATGAGGATCCCACATGTCCCAGAGCGGCTGGGCCCGTGAGCCATGGCCGCTGAACCTGCGCCTCCAGAGCCTGTGTTCCGCAAAGGGAGAGGCCACAACAGTGAGAGGCCCTCTTACCGCAAAAACAAAACAAAACAAAACAAAAAAAACACATGATCATCTCAATTGGTGCAGAAAAAGCATTTGACAAAATCCAGCACTCCTTCTTAATAAAAGCTCTCAAAACCTTGGAAGAGAAGGGAACTTCCTTAACGTGATAAAGGGCATTTTTGAAATATCTACAGATACTATTACGTTCAATGGTTGAAAGACTGAAAGGTCCCTCCCACCCTGCCTGCCAAGATTAGGAACAAGACAAGGATGTCTACCTCTCACCATTGCTATCTAACACTGTATTGTAAGTTCTAGCCAGAGCAATTAGGCAAGGAAAAGAAATAAAACACATCTAAATTAGGAAGTAAAACTATCTCTATTCACAGATGACATGATGTTAAAAACAGAAAATCCCAAAGAATCCACAAAAAACTACTAGAGTTAAGAAATGAATTCAGAAAGTTGCAGGGTACAGGATCAATGCACACAAAAAAGTTTTGTTTCTATACACCAGTGATGAGTAATGTGAAAAGGAAATTAAGAAAACAATTCAATTTACAATAGCACCCAAAAGAATAAAATACGTAGGAACAAATTTAGCCAGATAAATAAAAGAATGGTATACTGAAAACTACAAAACATTAATAAAAGAAATTAAACTGAAAACTACAAAATATTAATAAAAGAAATTAAACACCTTTATCTTTGACAGGATATATTTATGCATTAGGATATATTTTATGTATATTCTATATGTACATATATATTACAAATGCTTATATGTACTTAAAATAATAGTATTTATTTTAATTATTGTCTAGTGTCTGCATATAGTAGGCAGTCAATAAATACTTGTTGAATGAAGTAAACGTAAGCCTTTAGCCACTAAGAACATCAGTCTTACAGTAACTCATTCAAGATAACTTGGGGTCAAAAGCCATGGTATCATTCAATTCCTGGCCTCAAACCTGGGCTATGTTAAACTTTAGTTCTAAGAGCATCTCTGGAATTCACCATGATAAACTGCAATCTGAAAATCCTGTTGAGTAAACTAGGAAAGGGAACTTCCAATACTTGTTTTAGAATAAACATTATTAGGTAAGGATTCTGTAGCTTAAGCTTTTAAAAGTAATATACACTTTCTAAAATAAAGTAACTCAAGTTGCATAGAAATATAAAAGCCACTTCATTCAACAACACAATATGAACTATATTTTCTACACTAAAAGCAAAAATAAATAATCAAAAAAATTTAATCAAAATAGCATGTTTTCCTTCATGGTACTTTCCACACCAGTAGACTAATGTAGAGTAATATGTCGGTTCAAATAGGTAAAAGAAAATCTGACCCATATACAGTCATTTAATGTACATATTAATAAAAATGTGTACTAAAACATTTTCAGCTCAATCTACTGTTTTGACCTATACACATTTGTTGTCATCTTAGTTACTGTTTCACTGTCAAACTTTTATATCACAATTTAGCAAAAGAACTCATCAATAGAACTTAATTATAATTTTAAATATCTTTTATATTACAAACCACAATAAGGAAATACTATTTATTAGCAAACTAGTTGATGTGACCTTATGTTAACAAAATAAGTCCATTTCCCAATTCCTATTATAGGGAAGGGATTTGTGAGGAAAAAAGATAAGGGCTACATGTAATATTATATAGATTGCATCATTTTAGAGCTGCTAAAGGAAGCTCAAGCTCACAGCTCTCCAGATAGTTAAGGTGAACAACAAATTCTTAATTCCCTCCGCAGAAACCAGAGTAGAAACAAAAGAAATTTAGTAAATCCCCTCTTCCAGGCAGTATCCACTTCATTAATTCATTATGATTGTAACCTGTCAAATCATTTTTAATCTAATTGTCTCTTGGATAATATAGCTTATTTGCTCACAAGGTCCCAGAAAATCTCTCCAGTGTCTAGTACAGATTCTGTAGAGATTTTTTTTTTTTTTAATTCCTAATTCAAATCTCTAGGGTTGGGAGCAAATCTAGTCTGGGATGACAACAGCTCTTCTGGAGCTGCCTCAGCACTTGGGAGAGTAAGTGGAATAAAGGCAATTAAGTACAGCAATTTTCAAAATGCAAAAGGCATTGCAATAGAAAACTCAAACTGGATTTTTTTATACCCCAAATTCAATTCTAGGCAGATGTTAGAAGAAATGTGTGTGGGTTTGTTTTCTACTGAGATGTTAATAGATTAAATAATTTAACGTACAATTTACCATGTACCAGGCACTATTCTAAGAGCTTTACAGATATTAGCTCATTTAATCATCAGAACAACCCTAAGGGGTAGGTGTTCTAATTTAAATGACACAGGCAGAGAGAGGCCCCAAATCAAACAGGTATTAAGTTACAGAGATGAGATTCAAACACTGGAGGTCTGATTCCCAAGTCTGAGCTCTTAACCACTATAATAAACTGTATAAAATGTATTCTTTGTTTAATTCCTTGTATCCCTAGGATCAAAAATACCACAGATACATTTTACTTAGTTTTTCTTAGAATGGAGGCTAGGTACAAACTTCACTTAATTGCAAGTACAAAGGATCTTACACTAATTCCTCTCCCCTCTCTTTACAAAATAAGAAAGACCCAGCAATGCTAAATAACATTTAGTATTATATTCTAGTGGCCTATTCTGATGATTTTTCCAATTTACCATGCTTATTACTTTACACTTTTATCACTACACAAATAGGTTATAATTTTGAGTTTGGTAAGGGTTCCTAGCTTCTATTTTCTTTTTCTTAGAGAATATTGAGCTTTATCTGCTGAATTTATGTTATTTCCTCTAAAAAGAGTGTTTTTACTTAAGTCTTTAGATCTTATCAAAAAGGATGAAAGAGGGAATTCCCTGGCAGTCTAGTGGTTACGACTCCTCACTTTCACTGCTGAGACTGTGGGTTCGATCCCTGGTTGGGGATCCTGCAAGCTGGGCGGCCAAAGAAAAAAGCAAAATGACAACAACAACAGCAAAAAGATGAAAGAAAAATGTACAAATCCTTCCTATTTTCAAATCAATAAAAAATTACCAAACCCAAAACAGATTATATGACCTCCTAGATGTTTTTAATTTCATGCCACTATCTAATCTTTTCATTGCAAATCCTATCACAGAACACTTATCTAAACATTTCCCTCAGTTATTCTACCAAATGTTTTTACTCTTACTGATATGCTTTCCTTAACTATTTATCACTCATAATTGGAATTATGTTTTATATTAGGACATTTTCCATTCACACTCACTTTAGTCAGTAAGTTAATAAAATTACTTACAATTAAAGCAGTTATAGGGCTGCCCTGCTGGCACACTGGTTAAGAATCCGCCTGCCGGGCTTCCCTGGTGGCGCAGTGGTTGAGAGTCTGCTTGCCCCTTTCCGGGAAGATCCCACATGCCGCGGAGCGGCTAGGCCCGTGAGCCACGGCCGCTGGGCCTGCGCGTCCGGAGCCTGTGCTCCGCAATGGGAGAGGCTACAACAGTGAGAGGCCCGCGTACCGCAAAAAAAAAAAAAAAAAGAATCCGCCTGCCAATGCAGGGGACACAGGTTCGAACCCTGGTCTGGGAAGATTCCCACATGCCACGGAGCAACTAAGCCCGTGCGCCACAACTACTGAGCCTGCGCTCTAGAGCCTGTGAGCCACAACTACTGAGCCTGCGAGCCACAACTGCTGAGGCCCACGCGCCTAGAGCCCGTGCTACACAACAAGAGAAGCCACCGCAATGAGAAGCCCGCGCACCACAACGAAGAGTAGCCCCCACTCGCCGCAGCTAGGGGGAGTCCGCGCGCAGCAACAAAGACCCAAAGCAGCCAAAAAAAAAAAAAAATTAAATTAAATTAAAAAAAAAAGCAGTTACAAAGACTGTTCTTAGTAGAAGTCAAAAATTTTTAAGTAACTTAAACATGGGACAAAGGCAAGCACCAAGAAAAAAAATTATATTTTCCATTTGAGGAATGGACAGTGTTTATATGAACAACAAAGGACAGGAAGAACACATTAATGATATATCTTGCATTGTTCTCATACACTGCTAGTGGAGTAAAAATTGAGGCAACCTTTCTGGAAAGCATTTTGTCAATACATAATGAGCTATAAATGTTCATATACATTGAATTAGTAACCTCTCTCCTAGAATTCTTCACTAAAGAAATAGAAATGAGGGCAAGGATTATACATAAACATGTTTATAATAAAATTATATATACCATACAACAATGAATAAATCAACATTTATTGATAATAAAGTAGTGCTTAAAATATAAGTTTTGGGGAATTCCCTGGCAGTCCAGTGGTTAGGACTCGGCGCTTTCACTGTCGAGGGCCTGGTTCAATCCCTGGTTGGGGAACTAAGATCCCATAAGCCATGCAGCAAAGCCAAAAAAATAAAATAAAATATCAGTTTTTGGAGCTACACGGACCTGGATCTAGCCACTTACTACATGCATTTATTGGGACTCTAAAAATGTAAATAACATATTAAATTATCTTGAAGGGAAAAAAAGAGATGTATCTGTAAAGACACAGAGCATCTCACAGAACCCTAGGGCAGAATGAGGCTAAGCTTCAAGAAGAAACTGGAATTATAAACTGGACGGTCACAGGACCATCTCTTCTCTTTACATATCCACTTCATTCTTCTTTTTCTGCAGACTAGTTTCTCTGTTCTTCAGTCCACATGGTAGATAAAGCTTTCTGAATTCACTACTTCTTCATTGAGGAACCTGCCCAAACAGTACTCTTCTCAGGTCCTGATGGGCAAGAACACGTAGAGAAAATATGGCAGCCCTATAGGTGAGGGAACCTTCAGAGGGTTGGGAACTCGGCAGACTCTCTGAAAGGTGCCTACTTCTTCAGGTGTGGGACCATGGGCTAGTTTTATAGTCTCTTTGCAATGCAGTTTCCTTGTTTATAAAGATAATAATATCAACAGTAAGGACAACCCTATAGTATAAAAAGTATTTTGCAGGAATATGAAAATATTTCATTCATTAATAATGTTTTCTAGGAATTTTTACTGATAGAAAATTTATGACATAATGTATTAGTCAGAATTCTTTAGAGAAAAAGAACCAATAGGATGTATATGTATACATATATATTGAGAGATTTATTATAAAGAATTGGCTTTATTATTGGATTTATTTTAAGGATTATGGAGGTTGGCAAATCCAAAATCTTCAGGGTATGAAAGCAGCCTGGAGACCCAGGGAAGACTTGATGTAGCTCAAGTCCAAAGGCAGTCTGCTGGCAGAATCCCTTCCTCCTTGGGGGAGGACAGTCTTTTTTCTCTTAAGGCCTTCAACTGATTGGATAAAGCTCCACCCACATTATGGAAGGTAATCTACTTTATCCAAAATCTACTGAGTTAAATGTTAGTGTCTTTTAAAAATATCCTCACAGAAACATCTAGAATAGTGTTTGACCAAAAATCTGCGTACTGTGGCCTAGCCAATATGACTCAAAATTTACCATCACATTATATTAAATAAAAAAAGAATAAAGTCCGTATACAATATGGTCCCAATTATTTCAAAATTGTAAGGAAATAAAGTTAACACTAGCTTTTTCCTATTCTTGTATTTTCCAAGCCTTCTATAAGGTTCAGTACTTATCCTGTTTATCCTTAGTAGCATTTAACAATATTAACTACTTTCCCTTTCCAGAATACCCTCTCTTTCTTTCACTTGTAGTTTATAGTATATTCTTTTTATGATACTGTCCAATCTATATCCCTCTCTTCTGCAAACATCCCCACTTAGACCCAGCAGTGTGGCCCTGGAGACATGCTCATACTGTGTGATCCTGCTCTCTTGACCACAGCCCCTGAATCAGACACTTGGCTCTAGGGAAGCAAATCCATTGGCTGGGCTGAGCCGATTAGATTCTTTTTCCTAATAGTAATAAAGTCAGAAAGTCAGTCAGTCTCTGTTACATGCTTGAAATTGGAAATGACATAGAACTAGGGGTGAGGCTGACATACACATGCCAAAGTAGAGACAGAAAAGAAAGAAGCAGAAATGAGAGACCATGCAACCTCAAGAAACAAAGATGGATGGCATGCCTTTAGTTCTGATAGCATTCCAGAGCCTAGCTCCAATCCCTCATGAGACCTGGTAGCACTTTCTTATCCTTGACTTCCACAAGACAGCCCCCCTCTAGCCTTCAAATAACATTTTTTGGTTTCTTTGTTTGTTTGCTTAAGCTAGTTCAAATGGGTTACTAGAACACTGCACCCCCACAACACACACACACACACACACACACACACTCACACACACACACTCATACTCACACACACGCTGCCTTAGTTAGACAATCCCTAAGATATCCTCTTAACCTCTCGAACTGCTACTTGTCAGATTCTGGTCCAGGTTCTTTTTACTCTATCCATTCCTTAAATATTGATGTCTTTAAATTTTTTTTTCCTATAGACCCTCTGTTCTTCTTACTCTGTATCCTCACTGAGGGCAATATCATCCACTCTAATCACTTTGTTCTGCACGTCTATGTTGTTGACACCAAACCTGTCCAGGTCTCTTTCATGTATACAGCTGCCTCCTAGATAGTTGCAAATGGCTGTCTTACAGACACGTCAAATTCAACGTATCTAAAACAGAACTCATCTCCTCCACGCTCCTGCCCCTTTCCACAAATCTGACCTGATTTCAATATCTTCTATCTCTATAAATCAAACTAATATTTCTCACCTTTCCAAATATCTGGAAATTTGGGAATAATCCTTTATTCCACTTTTTCCTCTTTACAGCCACACCCAGTTAATCACCATGCCTTGTCAGTCTACCTCCTAATAACTCTCAAATTCACCATTTCTCTCTACTGCCACCTAAAGGTCAGGGGCCAGCAAAGTCTTTTTCTGTAAAGAGCCAGAAAGTAACTATCTTGGGCTTTGTGGACTATACAATCAAGGTCACAATTACACAACTCTGCTGCTGTAGCACAAAAGCACCACAGACAATTATGTAATGAATGAACATGGCTGTGTTCCAATAAAGCTTTACTGTATAGCCCCTAAATTTTTGAATAATATAATGTACACGTGTCACAAAATATCATTCTTCTTTCGACTTTATTCAACTATTTAAAAATGTGAAAACCATTCACAGTTCACAAGTCATATAAAATCAGGCAGCAGGCCTGTCTGCAGTCTCCTGATCTAGGTCCCCATCATCTCTCCCTTACACTGGCAGAGTAACCTCTTACTAGGCCTGGCTTGCCTGCCTCCAGTCTTGCTTCTCTCCAGTCCATTTTCCATCCTACAGACACAAGAGTATTTCTAAAACACCAATCTAATCTCCTTGAGCAAACAGACCATATTTGTTTTAGTCACTCTGATATCTGGAGGGCTTATGTTATTGCCTACTACTTATTAGAAATGTGAAGAGATCATATTTGTGGAATTGAATGTCATTACCTTGATTAAAGCTTTTCAGTCAATGAGAAGGAAAAAAGTGTACAACTACAACAGAACAAATATACTTGTCATTATTCTCAGCTGAGATGATTTTCCCTATAGAGAACAGATGAGACTATCCTACAAATTATTAAATGGCGAGTTGAACAAAGTTTATATGTAATCAATGTATAAAAACCAAGGGCATTTCTATATTCCAGCTACAAAAAGTTAGAATATTTGAATTTTAACAAGATATCATTTACAACAGTAACAAAAATAAATAAAGTAACTAGAAATAAATCCAACAAAAGATATGCTTGATCCATATGGAGAAAATTATAAAACTTCATGAAATGCATTTAAGAAAACATAAATAAATAAGATTTACCATATTCAAACATAAGAAAATTCAAAATTGTCAGGCTATCAATTCTCTCCATATTAATTTATAAATTCATTGCAATTTCAGTAAAAGTCCAGACAGATTTTTACATGGAAATTAAAGGGCTGATTCTAAACTGTATATTGAAAACAAATATTCAAAAATAGCCAACACAGTCTTGAAGAATATGATAGAGAACTTTCATAAACAGATACCAAGACTTATTCTAAAGCAACTATACCAATTAAGAAAGGTGATAATATTGCTAAGGAGAGAGACAAACAGGCCAGGGAAACAAAACAGAGAACCCAGAATTAGACCCATACATACATGGGAACTTGATATGTAACATAAGTGGCATTATAGATAAGTGGAGAAAGGATAAACTATTCAAAAATGGCACAAGGTCAGTTAATTATTTATATAAAACATTACATCAGATCCATACCTCACAGCACGTACAAGGCAACTGAAGGTGAAAAACTTAAATGTGAAAGGACAACTTTATCTTTCCAATTAAAAAAAAAAACCACAAAAGGATTTTTCTTTTAGACCTAGACAGAATCAAAAGTACATGAAGACAGATAAATAAAAACAGCAAGAATTCTGAAAAAATATTTATAAAACTACAATAAATGTAATAGTATAGTACTTGCACAAAATATTAGATATATCAATTCTAAATCAAATTATGGACATAGACCCAAATATATACCTATACTTAATATATGATAAAAGTGACAGTTCAAGTCAGTAGGGAAAAATAGATTATTCAATAAATGGTGCCATTGGGAAATACCAAGTTGGATTCCTTTCTCAAAACAAGAGATGATTCAAAAATTTAAGCATAAAAAATGAAACCATAAAAGTACTATAAGAAACCATGGTAGAGGGGGCTTCCCTGGTGGCACAGTGGTTGAGAATCCGCCTGCCAATGCAGGGGACACGGGTTCGAGCCCTGGTCTGGGAAGATCCCACATGCCGCGGAGCAGCTAAGCCCATGCGCCACAACTACTGAGCCTGCGCTTCGGAGCCTGTGCTCCGCAACAAGAGAGGCCGCGACAGTGAGAGGCCCGCGCACCGCGATGAAGAGTGGCCCCCGCTCACCACAACTAGAGAAAGCCCTCGCACAGAAACGAAGCCCCAACACAGCCAAGAAGAAATAAATTAAATAAAAAAAAAAGAAACCATGGTAGAAAGCCATCCTAATATTACACAAAATTGCAAAACTATGAAATAAAAGATTGATACATAAAAAGAAAAATTTCTCCTTGGAAAAAAAGTCAGAAGAGAAGTAATGATTAGGGAAACATACTTCCAAATCACACCACAGTCAAAAGGCAAATTTCACCACTACATAAAAGGCTTCAAAAACTAGTAAGTGGGCTTCCCTGGTGGCACAGTGGTTGAGAGTCCGCCTGCCGATACAGGGGACACAGGTTCGTGCCCCGGTCTAGGAGGATCCCACATGCCGCGGAGCGGCTGGACCCATGAGTCATGGCCGCTGAGCCTGTGTGTCCAGTGCCTGTGCTCCGCAACAGGAGAGGCCACAGCAGTGAGAGGCCCGCGTACCGCAAAAAAAGAAAAAAAAAGCTAGTAAGTAACCCAAGAGGAAAAAAAAATACGTCCACACAAAAACTTATGCAAAAATATCCATGGCAACACTATTCAGAATAACTAAAAAGTGAACTCAAATGTCCAACGACAGATGAAAGCATAAATAAAATGTGGTATATCCATCCAATGGAATATTACTCTGCAATAAAAAGGGATGAATTACTGATACATGCTATAATATGGATGAATCTTAACACATTATGCTAAGTGAAAGAAGCTATTCACAATAGACTACATATGTATGCTTCCATTTGCATGAGATGACAATAGTAGGCAAATCTCTAGAGTGGATTAGTGGTTGCCTAGGGGTGCCTAGGGATTGGGGGAAAATAGAGAACAACTGCTATGGGCATGGGGTTCCTTTGGGGGATGATGAAAATGTTCCAAAGTTGATTGTGGTGATGGTTGTACAATACTATGAATACACTGAAAGCCACTGAATTGTATATTTTAAATGGATGAATTGTATGGTATATGAATTACATCTCA
The DNA here is from genome assembly GCF_963924675.1 of Phocoena phocoena. Taxonomy (NCBI): domain Eukaryota; kingdom Metazoa; phylum Chordata; class Mammalia; order Artiodactyla; family Phocoenidae; genus Phocoena; species Phocoena phocoena. The sequence continues at coordinate 37,407,895 of NC_089220.1, read as the reverse complement.
GTAAGCTGTTGTATGTTAAAAAAAAAAAAAAAAGTAGAGGTAAGAGAATTTCTGTTTCTGCCCATAAACGATTAACTGTTGTAAAAGAAAAAAAAGCTATTCCACTGTAAACAACCAGAAAACTAGACAAATTATATGAAAGAACTGTTTTCAGATACTGGAAAACAAATAGCACAGGACTGTGATTCATGAGAAAAGGGAAAACAAATGAGATGAGCCCTATGACTGCCCTGGCTTGCTGCTAGAGGCAGTCTCCAGGCTGTAGCACAGGAGGAGGAAGCAAAACAAAGTCCAACAGTCTCACTGAGTTGAGGGGAGAGAAACAGGAGTTCCCAGAGGTCAAAGCAGCAATAATTTTCAAGAGAGGACTCTACACAGAGAAAGAGCCCCGTGGTGGTGGAGGGGGTCTCTGCAAATCATTGGCTGAGTAACTAACCTGTGCACACACGGGATGAAAATCCATCAGGCTTTTCTATTGGAAAGCAGTAGGCCAAATAATTCCCAAAGCTTACACAGGCCTGTAATTGCTTTCCCACCAGGCAGAGTGCTGAGGGAATTGGGTAGTCTTTGGAAGGTTATCACCTTAGTAGTGAGGCTAAATTAGCTCTAGACTATGGTTATTCTAGACCCACTCTAGCAAGCCTAAAAAGATTAAACTGACAAGCAATTTAATTGTACACTAGACCAAAGACCCAATAGGAACTTCCAGATATAAAATATACAGTATCTAAAATCATATCTCATTCTACTTGATGAGTTTACCAGAAAACTAGACATTGCAGAAGACCAGTGAATTTGAAGTTGTAGCAATAGAAACTATCCAAAATGAAGCACAGAGAGCAGAAACACCGCAATCATCATCATCATCATCATCACATTCGTGATTTACAAGTGACCAGTGTTAAACAAATCTAACATACATGAGATTGAAGTTCCAGAAGGGGATGATGTGAGGGAAGGGAGAAAAAAATATTGCTAGAAATAATGCTGGAACACTCTACAAAAATAATAATGTATTCTGAGTATTATAACATATGTAGATGTAAAATGTACGACAACAATAATACAAAGGAGGGAGGGCTTCCCTGGTGGCGCAGTGGTTGAGAGTCCGCCTGCCGATGCAGGGGACGCAGGTTCGTGCCCCGGTCCGGGAGGATCCCACATGCCGCAGAGCGGCTGGGCCCGTGAGCCATGGCCGCTGAGCCTGCGCGTCCACAACGGGAGAGGCCACAACAGTGAGAGGCCCGTGTACCGCAAAAAAAAAAAAAAAAGTTGGGAAAAGGGAAAAATGAAGTATACTGTTGCTATACTTGAAATGGTGTAACATTATTTGAAGGTAGAGCAAGGACTTAAAGAAAAAAAAAGAAAACCAAAGAGGTATAGTTTTTAAAAATTAGTAAAATACCAACAATCTGATAGGAAAAAAAATAGAGAAAGTCTTTGAATTGGCAGTACTGGAATAGTCAACTTTTAAATAAATTACGCTGTTAATATACTGGAACATCATGCACATGTGAAAAAAATCAGATAGCTCTCTGTATAAAACATGGAAAATGCTAATACGGAGAGGCAATATAACAGTAGTATGGTGTCACTTCATAGCAGAACTGCCTGGGTCTGAATCCAGGCTCTGTTAGGTACTTGCAGAGTCATTTTGGGCTAGTTACTTATCTTCCCTCTGCCTCAGTTTCTTCTGCAAACCAGTGACAATACTCAAGGGATTTTATGGAGATTAAAAGTCATGTAAGGCATTTAGACAATCGCAAGCACAAAATTAGTATTCGTTAATTTTGGGGTAAAAGAAAAGGAAAATCTCCCAAATATATTTCTACATTAAAAAAGCAAGGTCCAGAAAGGTATGTTGCCATTTGTATGAAAAATAAACTATATAAATATATGCCTACAAAAGTAAAGACTATCTCTATAAGACTAAATAAGAAACTTCTAACAATGAATCCCTCTGGAAATGAGATTCTCATAGCTGTGGAACAGAAAAAGAAGAGAAACTGTACTCTCCTCTTCATATTTTTACGTAAATATTGAATTTTCTACAATCTATTACCTGTTCAAATAAATTAATTTAAAATGAAGATTTAATAATAAGTACTTATAAAATCAGGAAAATGTGCATTTCAAACACAAGTATCATACTAGGTAAAAAGAAATAAAGTAGCGAACCAATTTGATTTTTTAATAAACTGTGTTTCTTCCAAGAATTACTATAATGATAAGTTTCTTTGGCTCTTGAAGCCTTTTCTGGTCTCTCTCATTTGTGACCTACTTTTCTAACTCTTATGTCTTGCCTTTCTTTTATTGTTTCATGATCTCACAGATATCTTCCTTTTTAATCTACAATAAACTACATTATGATGGAATATCTTATGTTCTTTTTTTCCCCAAAGACTTCATTATGCTTAATTTTTTATTTATATTAGGAAGATAGAGGAAAGGAAAGATGATCAAATCAGCATTTGATTTCAGTCAACAACTTAATGTTTAAAAGAAATATTTATCATTATTGCACATGTATGTACACATTATCTTCTCAATGTATATAAAAGCTGTTTTTATATTTTAAGAACATACATATCTATTTCAAAAATTTTATTATTGCAAAGATTATTTAAAAATCACAAAGTATGATATGAAAAGAGTTTTCTCTGTAAGCTCTGGAGTGTGTCTGTAAGTTTAAAGACAGCTTGTGGGACTTCCCTGGTGGAGCAGTGGTTAAGAATCCGCCTGCCAATGCAGGGGACAGGGCTTTGAGCCCTGGTCTGGGAAGATCTCACATGCCGCAGAACAACTAAGCCCGAGCGCCACAACTACTGAGTCTGCGCTTTAGAGACCGGGAGCCACAACTACTGAGCCCTCGCACCACAACTACTGCCGCACGCCTAGAGCCCATGCTCCGCAACAAGAGAAGTCACTGCAATGAGAAGCCCGCACACCACAATGAAGAGCAGCCCCCGCTCGCTGCAACTAGAAGAAGCCCGCGTGCAGCAACGAAGACCCAATGCAGCCAAAAATAAATTAATTAATTAAAAAAAAAAAAAGACAGCCTGTGACTCACTAGCTATGTTACTCTAAGTCATTTATCCTTCCTCCATGTCAGTTTCCTAATCTGTAAACTTGTATTAATAGTAGGACCAAACATTGGGATGTTTTAAGAGCAGACTAAATGAGGTAATAAACATTTCAAACAATGTCTGACCCATAGTAAGACCTTAATAAATGTTAATAAAGATAATAATATAACTATTATTATTATTAAAAGTAGTGAAAGCATATGCCCTAGTTGGGAATGGTAACCCTATAGGTAGCACCTATAGGTTACCTATAGGTAACCCTATAAAAAGTGAGATGTCACTCATTTTTTAAAAATGAAATTCATCTAAAACTTGCTTAATGTTATTAAATTAAGTATATAATTAGAACTCATTATATGTCATGTTATTTAAAAATTAAGACTTTTTATTTCTGGAAAGAACATGCAGACATAAATACAAAAGGAGTGCTTTATTTTAGATTATTCTTCAAAAGACTATGTTCTTAATATCTGATGTCCCTTACTTCTTATTTTTTTCCCAATTCAGACTACAAAAAATTCCAACAAATAATATGAGAGCAATAATCATTATCTTGGCCAATGGATCAAGCTATTTAATACCTGGAGAAATGCCATAACACTTTCTATCTTGCATTACTGGAAAAAATTCTTCCAGCATATCAAATAATTGTTTGGAGCCATACTGTTTCAATCTCCCTTTTTGTATTATTAACATATCTTTAAAAGATTCAAAGAATCGAACTGCAAAAGAACTGAGACAGCAATGTTGTAGAAATATAAAATATATTCTAAGGATCAAGAGTTGATTTTACTGGCTGGAGGTTGGTTTGTTCGTTCTGCGGACCAGTCCCTTAATTTAAGAAAAAAGTTAATAACTATGAAGAATCTAAGGGGACTTCCCTGGTGGCGCAGTGGTTAGGAATCCGCCTGCCAGTTCAGGGGACACAGGTTCGATCCCTGGTCCAGGAAGATCCCACATGCCACAGAGCAACTAGACCCATGTGGCACAACTACTGAGCCTGTGCTCTAGAGCCCGTGAGCCACAACTACTGAACCCACGTGCCACAACTACTGAACCTGGGCGCCTAGAGCCTGTGCTCTACAACAAGAAAAGCCACCGCAATGAAAGCCCGTGTACCACACGAAGAGTAGCCCCTGCTCGCTCCAACTAGAGAAAGCCCACGCACAGCACTGAAGACCCAATGCAGCCAAAAATAAATAAAATTAAAACAAAAAAAAGAATCTAAGGAATCAGACCTCCTTGATATTTTTGAAGGGATTGAAGAAAGTACATTTTTTCCTCAAAAATATTTGGGGAATTTCAGTAAAATGCAGTACCCCTCACTTATCTAATGGATCAGAATCTCTGGGAGTAAGGTGCAGAAACTGCACTTTACAGAAGCCCCAAGTGATTTTTCTGGCTTACTGTCATTTTAAGAACAAATGAATAATGAAACAGAAAAGGTTCATTTAAAAGGCTCCATGTGAGTGAATCTTGTCCAGATTTCAAGTTAAGAACATGAAGTGAGGAGTGAGTGAAGTAGTTGTCTCAAGCCAAAGGGATAGCATGTGAGATAACTCAGTTTCCAGAGGTTTCAGCATCCTAGGCATTAGAAATAAACACACCTGTCCTGAATAAGCAGTAGGAGCACAAGCAGATGGAAACAACTGTCAACCAAAACTGCTATTAATTAAAAAAACACTAGGCTTGCATTGTTTAATTCTTATCCCACTTTCCAATATATATTTTTTTCATTACCCACTCTGGAAATATAAGCCTCCTAAGTACTATAATACTAATTGGCAGAGAAGAGGACCAAAACACCTTAAGCAAAGGAAGGTACTTTTGTTTTCAATCAAAACAAGGATTTTTTTAAAAAGTAAAAAATATAAAAAGTCATTTTGGTTTTTTGTACTGCATTATTACAACCAAACATTCATAAACACAGAACTTTCACGTACGGGAGTCTTTCTTTCAAAACAACTAACCAGGGCTTCCCTGGTGGTGCAGTGGTTGGGGGTCCCCCTGCCGATGCAGGGGACACGGGTTCGTGCCCTGGTCCGGGGGGATCCCACATGCCGCGGAGCGGCTGGGCCCGTGGGCCATGGCCGCTGGGCCTGCGCTTCCGGAGCCTGTGCTCCGCAACGGGAGAGGCCGCAGCGGTGGGAGGCCCGCGTACCGCAAAAAAAAAAAAAAAAAACCAACTAACCAAAAACAATCATTCAAATTTTGGAAGTTTATTCAAACTTAGAGTGGACACGTAAAAGAAGAAACAATTTTCCAAGATTAATTCTAATGTAACTGGTCAGTTTCCACATCTGTAAAATGACAGTTTGAGACTAGGTGATTTTTAAAGTCCTGTCTAGCCCAAATTCTAAAACTGTATGGTATATAAATTCCTCAAACTTTGAATTAAATATACTAGGTTGTTCAAAAACTGTAATGTAAGCATATTCTGATAATTCAAATAACCCTTAAGTGTTAAAATATTGATAGCTGCATCCCATAAACAATCCAGCAGTACTGTTTTCAGACTTCCGGTTAGCATGTGTTCTGAATGAATGATGAGCAACAACTACTTTCTCTTTCTTGGACTGCTAATATTAATAGCTTGCAACATAGCTACTCAACGAGGAGTTACAAAATACTCTATCATTATGGAATCTGGAAAATCTCATAAAAATAAGAGAACCGTTATTAGCTAACCAGTTAATATTATAAGTCAATGACAGTCTTAAATTCTGAAGCATTTAGATTAAATAAACTTGAGATATTTATCTATTATGCAAAACAGGCAGCACTAATTTACAATCTGAATATTACTGCGAATCTCCTTAGGTTAAACAGGAAAAAAAAAACTGTTCATGGTACTCTTCCCTCATAATTCTGCCATTCTTACTATATACATTACATACTTTCCATGTTCCTGTAAGAGAGATGCACTGCACAGAAATGTCCATGAGGACAAGGGTTTATCTATACTGAAATTAAGCCTGAGATAAGTAAGCTTACCATAATGGAGTTTTATACAGAATGTGTATTTCTCAGTGTGAAATGATTTTGTGCTGTAATGGGAAAAAAATCAAGGAAGACTGATTCCTTAGATTCTTCACAGTTATTAACTTTATTCTTAAATTAAGGGACTGGTCTGCAGAATGAACAAACCTCCTTACAATTTAAAAGGCAGATAACTAACACAACATTGTAAACCAACTATACTTTTTAAAATAAGAATTTTAGAAAGACAGATAAAAAATCAGTCTAAGAATAAATTTTGCTTCTATATAAAAAAGAATTCGCTTTTAAATCTAAGTAACATTTACAGACCATGAAAAACTGAAAAATGGGAGGCCAGAAGAAGTAGGCAAAATATAAAAGTTTACTGTTAAAAACTCATCCCCAGCTGTCAGGCTGATCTTGCTGTCATATTTACCATTTTTACAAACCCACTAGTCTGACCAAGAACCCTAATTTTAAGAATAACTTTAAAACCATTTGTAAAGCTAATTCAACAATAATACTGTAGCTCAAAGTGATAGTTCAGATCAGTGATCCAAAAGCTAATTAAACTGTGTCTATCAGCAAATTAGCAACCACACCCCTTTAAAAGAGCAGTCAGGCGGTGCTCCATTAACTTCCACAAAGGGTGGCTTTCATTTAAAATTCATTACTTCATTGCCTGAACGACCATGTTTGTTTCATAAACATTGTCTCGGGATAAATCCAATGACTTTACCTACGCCTGAAACAGAAATCAGTCTGGGGAAAGGCACCATATAAAACGGGTGAATCTTAGTCACCCAACTATTAATTATAAGGACATTACATTAAGTAACCATAATTATATTCTGTGCATCACAAGAATTAAAATCGCTTAGAAACTCAACCAAAGCCCGATGATAATGTATTACTCCACGAATAGTGTTTACTTTAGGTTCCAACAAAGGTATTATTATTAAAATAGAGTTTGACGACTAAGTCTGAAGGTTTCCCCCATCGTTTCATTATTTTTTTAAAAGCTAAAAAGGGCCTGTTTGCGGGTACTGTGAAAACCTGTGGGAAGAGAGGTTTGGGAGGGGAACGGCCAAATTCAAATAACTGCAGACAGCAACAGCGGCTCGGAGTCCTTTAACTCCCCTAGGCTGAGCCGGGCGAGGACAGGGACCCTTACCTGCCAGCGGCCATAGGTGAGGAGGATCATGGAGATGGGGATGGCGGTGCCGGACATGGCATGGGTGGAGGGCATGCTGTACTCTGAGTTGTAGAAAACCTCCAACTTGACCACGGGCGGCGAGGCGGGCCGCGGCCAGCGGATGATGTCCTTGGTGCACTGGCCCAGGTACATGGCCAGCACCCAGATGACCACGAGCCTCCGGCCCACTAGGGCGTCCAGGTTCCAGATCCAGAAGGGGAAGAACAGGATGTAAAAGAGTTCATTGCCCAGCTCCGTGCCGAAGCAGAACAGGTAGTAGAGAGGCATGTTGCTCACGTGGGCCAGCTGGCCCTCCTCGCCCGTCAGCGAGTTGCGGCGCAGGACCCCCGCGCGGCGCTGCGAGGCCGGGCCCAGCTCGGTCGCCCGCCCGTTCCGCACGCCGTTGGGGGCGCCGCCGCCGCCCGGCTTGGCTGGGCACTGATTGCGGTAGCTTCCGGGCGGCGGGGGGCCTCCGGACGCCCCCAGCTGCAGCTCTTGGCGCCTGGATTCTCCGGCGGCAGCTGTGGCGGTGCGGCTCACCGGCGCTTCCACCCCGCACAGCCGTTGGAAACGAGCCACTTTCTGAGGGTCCTGCAAACTGCCGACCAGCTGGACCAGCCGCTGCCTCAACGACATGATAACGGGACCGCGCGGTCCGCGGGCCGGAGGACGGCGGCGGGAGGGTGGACCGGCCGCCGGTGCAGCCCCGATCTGTCTCCGCGCGCCTCGCCGGCGGCGCCTCCCTCCACCCGCTCGAGTCCGCCGGGTGACGGCGCCACAGGCCTCAGCGGCCGCGCGTCCCCGCCCCGCGCGCTCCGCCACTGCCCGCGGCCTCCACGCGCCGGCGCGCACCGCGCCCCGCCCCGCCCCCATGGCCACTATGGAAGGGGGCCCGGCCGCTTGGGTCCGCCCCGAGCTCACACGGGCGGCGTCAGGGCGCCTGAGGCTCGGCGGGGCCGCGGCCTTGAGGTTCTCCTTATTAATACCCACCAGGCGTCGCGGCGCTCGGCGGGCGGGACTTTGCGCGTCCTCCTTCTCCAACTTCAGCCCTTGTTCCCCGCCAGCTGGGGCTGTTGGCTTCTCTCGGTCCAGCGTTGACTGGAAGAGGCCACGATCCTGGTGCCAGGTTCGGCGGTGCCAGTGGCCAAGCACCCGGACGACCTGCTGGCACAGAATCAAATGGTGAATGAAGGCTAAGTAACCACCATGCGCCCGGAATCGTTCGACTCAAGGAATAACAAGTAATTACGGAGCTGTCCCTGATGGTTGGTGTCCTGAAAGCCACGTGCCAGTTGACTAGTGGTGACAAGAGTAGATATAGATCCCAGGACAATAGCGTGTCATTGATTGTCAAAAGTTCACAAATAGCCGAAGTAAAACCAATAAATCACTGAAATAGTCATTAGTGAAAGGGTATTGTGCACACACCAAAAAACAGTTTGCAAACTAGAATCACTCAAACCAAAACATGGAGTGAGGCTCAGGGATATATTGTTATAAAGCAGCTTATATAGTGAAAAGGCCGTGACTGTTTCTTCTTCATAGTGATTGGTTAAAATAGTAGAATTTTCAGTGGTTACCTCATATCAACCGTGAGAAACAGTTCAAATTTTGTTTATAATTTCCAAAGGCATAAGCAAGAAATGACTAAATTGGTTTTGTCTGCCCAGGGAATTTTCAAGACTGGCCTTTGTTTGGTTTTAAGAGATCACAGTTATTATTGACTTACATATAGAATTCCTTTTAGTAAATTCTAATAGCTAGCAGGGTTGCACAGAAGATACATAATTGGTGGCTGAACACAGAGTGTAGATTTTTGAGTTTGATAAGTCTGGTTGAGAGACTTAACTTTCATGTTTCACAAGTTACAAACTTGACTTCTAGAAAGAATCGTTTTTTATCAGAAGGGCTCTGAACTCTAATTCCAGGAAGTTATTTCAGGTACGGTGAATGTCTATAATTTTAAAATTTGAACTTCTTCCAAGAAACAGGCTGGAAAATTCCCCTCCCTTATGTCATTAGAAATATTTTCTTCTTTTTCAGGGAGAATTATTCTCCTTCTCCCACTCCACTTGCCAGGCCGTGGCCATGGAAAGATGAATAAATCATCAACCGTGCGCTCAAGTTGCTCACAGTATAAATGGGAGACAGAGATAGATCCACCTCTGGAGTACAGAGCAGATGGTAAGTGCTACAACTGAGTCATAAACAACATGCTCTGGAAAGAAGAAACAAGTTGACTAGGGACAGCAAGAAAGGTGTTAAGAGGTGATCCAATTGAGCTGGATCATAATTGAAGAGCAAGATATGAATAAGTGGAGAAGTCCATCGGAGGAAGAGAGAAAATGAATAAAGATAGGGGATGGAAATGTGCAAAGATGTATTTGGTAAACAATTAATAGCTCATAGAATACAGAGTAGGAAGGGTAAGTGGCTGGAATGGGGTTAGAAACGGAAGATAGGACCAGATTGTAAAGGCTGGGGATTTTATTTTGGAAGCAGTGAGGAGCCATCAAAGGCCTTTAAGCTAGGCAGTGACACCAGCAGAACTGTGCTTTAGAAAGATGACTAGGAAGGAAATCAGCAATGAATTGCCAGAGGTTAGAGACCAAAGGCCAGGTAAATCATTAGAAGATGATTACAGTAATCAGGCGAGAGAGAATGAGTGCCTGAACTAGAACCGGGTTCTGGGAATTGGAAGGAAGGGATTTGAAAGGATTTCATTTGAATTCAGAGATCTGCAGGCAAATAATAGTCCATCCCTGATTGGAAATTATTGTTTCTAATATTGAGACATTTCTAATCTAGTGAGGAAGACAAAACATGAGAAAACATGCAAGTATATTCAAAGATGTAAAGCCAGGCATAATAAACAGTTCTAGGAAGTGAGATACAAGCAATCACTATGTGGAGAGAGGCAGAGAGGCAGCATTGGGTTAGCTGTGACTGGTTCTGTGAAACAGACATAGTCAAGGAGCAACTTTGTTCGTAGAAAGAAATGTCGAACAGTCTCAGTGAGGCACTTTACACATGCTTTTCTGTGAAAATAATTTGTTTGTAGGGGAATTATTCAGATTTATCCAAGAAATTTTTATTCTGGGCATTAATCTAAAGATAGCAGAAAAAGAGGAAAATATATAAAACAAAGTAGAAGGTGATCTTTACAGATCTTACTCTATTTGAGGTGGGGGTCCTGATAAACCCATCATAAATTGAAAATATCGTAAGTCAAAAATGCATTTAATACACCTAACCTACCCATCATCTTAGCTTAGCCTAGCCTACCTTTAAACGTGCTCAGAACACTCACTTTAGCCTACAGTTGGCCAAAATCACCTAACACAAAGCCTATCTTATAATAAAGTGTTGAATATCTCATGTAATTTATTGTATACTGTAGTGAAAGTGAAAATCAGAATGGCTGGATACAGAATGGTTATAAGTGTCTCAGCTGTTTACCCTTATGATCTAGTGGCTGACTGAGAGCTGCAGCTCCCTGCCCTGCCCAGCCTTTTGTACTGCATACCCCTAGCCCTGGAAAAGATCAAATTCAAATTTGAGGTATGGTGTATACTGAATGTGTAATATTTTCCACCATCATAAAGTCAAAAAATCTTCAATCGAACCATCACATACTGGGGACTGTCTGTGTATTCCATGGCCAAATTACGACTCCTTCAGCACTGGCAGATTTTATCAGAATGCAATATTCCCTTTAAAGGCAATGGAGACAAAAATGATGGGGAAATGGGAATTTGGCCTACGACTGCACTAAAGAGGAAAAAGAATGCAAGTTGACCAAACTTAAGAGGCTAACACTGTCCTGCTGGTGCAATAAATCTGTTAATGATAAGGACAAAGTCTTAGCTGGAAACCAAAACACCACACTGGAAAGAATAGTAGTTTTGGTGGATGCTATTCACATTCACTCTGAACTTTTTATAATAGAATATCTTAAAACTTAACAGAAATTTAACTATATCAAAAGATTCAAACTTAAACATTCTGTGGCAAGCATTTTTATAATAAAGCATAAACATTTTTTAAAAGAAAAAAATATTGCTCCCAAGTAAGGATATGACTATATGGGTGTGATTCAGTGTCTTGCCTACAAAGCCAAAAATGTCTTAATCCATGTCTCACAATCAACATGTTAAACAAATTTTGTTATATCCCTCTCTCTCTGTACTTCAGTTTAACTTTATGTAATATTGAAACATTCTTTGTTCTTTGAATTTTATTTTATTTATTTTTTTATACAGCAGGTCCTTATTAGTCATCAATTTTATACACATCAATGTATACATGTCAATCCCAATCACCCAATTCATCACACCACCACCACCACCCCTACACCCCCTGCTTTCCTCCCTTGGTGTCCATTCGTTTGTTCTCTACATCTGTGTCTCAATTTCTGCCCTGGAAACCGGTTCATCTGTACCATTTTTCTAGGTTCCACATATATGCATTAATATACGATATTTGTTTTTCTCTTTCTGACTTACTTCACTCTGTATGACAGTCACTAGATCCATCCACATCTCTACAAATGACCCAATTTCATTCCTTTTAATGGCTGAGTAATATTCCATTGTATATATGTAACACATCCTCTTTATCCATTCGTCTGTCGATGGGCATTTAGGTTGCTTCCATGACCTGGCTATTGTAAATAGTGCTGCAATGAACATTGGGGTGCATGTGTCTCTTTGAATTATTGGTTTCTCTGGGCATATGCCCAGTTGTGGGATTGCTGGATCATATGGTAATTCTATTTTTAGTTTTTTAAGGAACCTCCATACTGTTCTCCATAGTGAGTGTATCAATTTACATTCCCACCAACAGTGCAGGAGGGTTCCCTTTTCTCCACACCCTCTCCAGCATTTATTATTTGTAGATTTTCTAATGATGCCCATTCTAAGTGGTGTGAGGTGATACCACATTGTCGTTTTGATTTGCATTTCTGTAATAATTAGTGATGTTGAGCAGCTTTTCATGTGCTTCTTGGCCATCCGTATATCTTCTTTGGAGAAATGTCTATTTAGGTCTTCTGCCCATTTTTTGGATTGGGTTGTTTGTTTCTTTAATATTGAGCTGCATGAGCTGTTTATATATTTTGGAGATTAATCCTTTGTTGATTCATTTGCAAATATTTTCTCCCATTCTAAGGGTTGTCTTTTTGTCTTGTTTATGGTTTCCTTTGATGTGCAAAAGCTTTTAAGTTTCATTAGGTCCCATTTGTTTACTTTAGTTTTTATTTCCATTACTCTAAGAAATGGATCAAAAAAGATCTTGCTGTGATTTATGTCAAAGAGTGTTCTTCCTATGTTTTCCTCTAAGAGTTTTATAGTGTCAGGTCTTACATTTAGGTCTCTAATCCAGTTTGAGTTTATTTTTGTGTATGGTGTTAGGGGGTGTTCTAATTTCATTCTTTTACATGTAGCTGTCCAGTTTTCCCAGCACCACTTATTGAAGAGACTGTCTTTCCTCCACTGTATACCCTTGCCTCCTTTGTCATAGATTAGTTAACCATAGGTGTGTGGGTTTATCTCTGGGCTTTCTATCTTGTTCCATTGATCTATGTTTCTGTTTTTGTTCCAGTACCATATTGTCTTGATTACTGTAGCTTTGTAGTATAGTCTGAAGTCAGGGAGTGTGATTCCTCCAGCTCCATTTTTTCCCCTCAAGACTGCTTTGGCTATTTGGGGTCTTTTTTGTCTCCATACAAATTTTAAGATTTTTTGTTCTAGTTCTGTAAAAAATGCCATTGGTAATTTGATAGAGATTGCATTGAATCTGTAGATTGCTTTGGGTAGTAGAGTCATTTTCACAATATTGATTCTTCCAATCCAAGAACATGATATATCTCTCCATCTGTTGGTGTCATCTTTAATTTCTTTCATCAGTGTCTTATAGTTTTCTGCATACAGGTCTTTTGTCTCCCTAGGTAGGTTTATTCCTAGGTATTTTATACTTTTTGTTGCAATGGTAAATGGGAGTGTTTCCATAATTTCTCTTTCAGATTTGTCATCATTAGTGTATAGGAATGCAAGAGATTTCTGTGCATTAATTTTGTATCCTGCTACTTTACCAAATTCATTGATTAGCTCTAGTAGTTTTCTGGTGGCATCTTTAGGATTCTCTCTGTATACTATCATGTCATCTGCAAACACTGACAGTTTTACTTCTTCTTTTCCAATTTGTATTCCTTTTATTTCTTTTTCTTCTCTGATTCTCATGGCTAGGACTTCCAAAACTATGTTGAATAATAGTGGTGAGAGTGGACATCCTTGTCTTGTTCCTGATCTTAGAGGAAATTCTTTCAGTTTTTCACCATTGAGAATGATGTTTGCTGTGATTTTGTTGTATATGGCCTTTGTTAAGTTGAGGTAGGTTCCCTCTATGCCCACTTTCTGGAGAGTTTTTATCATAAATGGGTATTGAATTTTGTCAAAAGCTTTTTCTGCATCTATTGAGATGACCATATGGTTTTTATTCTTCAATTTGTTAATATGGTTTATCACATTGATTGACTTATGTATATTGAAGAATCCTTGCATCCCAGGGATAAATCCCACTTGATCATGGTGTGTGATCCTTTTAATGTGTTGCTGGATTCTGTTTGCTAGTATTTCATTGAGGATTTTTGCATCTATAGTCATCAGTGATATTGGTCTGTAATTTTCTTTTTTTTGTAGTACCTTTGTCTTGTTTGGTATTGAGGTGATGGTGGCCTCATAGAATGAGTTTGGGAGTGTTCCTTCCTCCACAATTTTTTTTTTTTTTTTTTACCCGCCCCCCCCTCCACAATTTTTTGGAGGAGTTTGAGAAGGATGGGTGTTAGCTCTTCTCTAAATGTTTGATGGAATTCACCTGTGAAGCCATCTGGTCCTGGACTTTTGTTTGTGGGAAGATGTTTAATCACAGTTTCAATTTCATTACTTGTGATTGGTCTGTTGATATTTTCTATTTCTTCCTCGTTCAGTCTTGGAAGATTATACGTTTCTAAGAATTTGTCCATTTCTTCCAGGTTGTCCATTTTATTGGCATAGAGTTGCTTGTAGTAGTCTCTTAGGATGCTTTGTATTTCTGCATTGTCTGTTGTAACTTCTCCTTTTTCACTTTGTCTGTATGTGTCCCTAGGTCTGAAGTGGGTCTCTTGTAGACAGCATAGATATGGGTCGTGTTTTTGTATCCATTCAGCAAGCCTGTGTCTTTTGGTTGTAGCATTTAATCCATTCACGTTTAAGGTAATTATCAATATGTATGTTCCTATGACCATTTTCTTAATTGTTTTGGGTTTGTGTTTGTAGGTTCCTTTCTTCTCTTGTGTTTCCCACTTAGAGAAGTTCCTTTAGCATTTCTTGTAGAGCTGGTTTGGTGGTGCTGAATTCTCTTAGCTTTTGCTTGTCTGTAAAGCTTTTGATTTCTCCATGGAATCTGAATGAGGTCCTTGCCGGGTAGAGTAATCTTGGTCGTAGGTTCTTCCCTTTCATCACTTTAAGTATATCATGGGACTCCCTTCTGGCTTGTAGACTTTCTGCTGAGAAACCAGCTGTTAACCTTATGGGAGTTCCCTTGTATGTTATTTGTCATTTTTCCCTTGCTGCTTTCAATAATTTTTCTTTGTCTTTAATTTTTGCCAGTTTGATTACTATGTGTCTCAGCATGTTTCTCCTTGGGTTTATCGTGTATGGGACTCTCTGCTATTCCTGGACTTGGATGGCTATTTCCTTTCCCATGTTAGGGAAGTTTTCGACTATAATCTCTTCAAATATTTTCTCTGGTCCTTTTTCTCTCTCTCTTCTCCTTTTGGGACCCCTATAATGCGAATGTTGTTGCATTTAATGTTGTCCCAGAGGTCTCTTAGGTTGTCTTCATTTCTTTTCATTCTTTTTTCTTTATTCTGTTCTGCAGCAGTGAATTTCACCATTCTGTCTTCCAGGTCACTTATCCGTTCTTCTACCTCAGTTATTCTGCTATTGATTCCTTCTAGTGTGGTTTTCATTTCAGTTATTGTATTGTTCATCTCTATTTGTTTGTTCTTTAATTCTTCTAGGTCTTTGTTAAACCTTTCTTGCATCTTCTGGATCTTTGCCTCCATTCTTTTTCTGAGGTCCTGGATCACCTTCACTATCATTATTCTGAATTCTTTTTCTGGAAGGTTGCCTATCTCCACTTCATTTAGTTGTTTATCTGGGGTTTTATCTTGTTCCTTCATCTGGTACATAGCCCTCTGCCTTTTCATCTTGTCTATCTTTCTGTGAATGTGGTTTTTGTTCCACAGGCTGCAGGATTGTAGTTCTTCTTGCTTCTGCTGTCTGCCCTCTGGTGGATGAGGCTATCTAAGAGGCTTGTGCAAGTTCCCTGATGGGAGGGACTGGTGGTGGGTAGAGCTGACTGTTGCTCTGGTGGGCAGATCTCAGTAAAACTTAATCTGCTTGACTGCTGATGGGTGGGGCTGGGTTCCCTCCCTGTTGGTTGTTTGGCCTGAGGGGACCCAACACTGGAGCTTACCTGGGCTCTTTGGTGGGGTTAATGTGGACTCAGGGAGGGCTCATGCCTAGGAGTACTTCCCAGAACTTCTGCTGCCAGTGTCCTTGTCTACACAGTGAGCCACAGCCACCCCCCAGCCTCTGCAGGAGACCCTCCAACACTAGCTGGTAGGTCTGGTTCAGTCTCCTATGGGGTCACTGCTCCTTCCCCTGGGTCCTGATGCGCACACTACTTTGTGTGTGCCCTCCAAGAGTGGAATCTCTCTTTCCCCCAGTCCTGTCGAAGTCCTGCAATCAAATCCCACTAGCCTTCAAAGTCTGATTCTCTAGGAATTCCTCCTCCCATTGCCAGACCCCCAGGTTGGGAACCTGATGTGGGGCTCAGAACCTTCACTCCAATGAGTGGACTTCTGTGGTATAAGTGTTCTCCAGTCTGTGAGTCACCCACCCAGCAGTTATGGGATTTGATTTTACTGTGATTGCGCCCCTCCTATGGTCTCATTGTGGCTTCTCCTTTGTCTTTGGATGTGGGGTATCTTTTTTGGTGAGTTCCAGTGTCTTCCTGTCGATGATTGTCCAGCAGCTAGTTGTGATTCTGATGCTCTTGCATAAGGGAGTGAGAGCACGTCCTTCTACTCTGCCATCTTGGTTCCTCCTCTGAAACATTCTTAAGACTCGTGTTCTATAAAGGTAAATGTTGCTGTCATTTCTAATGGAACTTTCCTAAAAGTAGTGGGAACATACAATATACAGTCTTAGCCTTGGTCATTTTACCTTCAACAGGTAATTTATCATATTGAGTTGTGATAAATCATTGATTCAGCTACTTTTACAATGAGTTCAAAGAACTTTATCATTAGAAATGCACCTTCTAAGTAATTTATGTTCAAAACTATGTTATACTGTATTGTATACTTGAAAGTTGCTAAAAGAGTAGATCTTAAAAGTTCTCATCACAAGAAAAAAATTTGTAACTATGTGAAGTGATGGATGTTAACTAAAATTGTGGTAATGATTTTGCAATATATACATATATCAAATCATTATGTTGTACACCTTAAACTAATACAATGTGCAATGTGAATTATATGTCCATAAAACCCCTTGGGGTGGGGGAAACTGTGTTACTTAATAAGAAAATGATGATATTCATTTTAAACTGAATATTCATTATAATTAATTTATTTTCTTTTGTCTACCAGGAACCCAAGTTAATTTCATTCTTTTTTTTTTGTTTAGAATTTTTAAAAAAATTTTTATTGAAGTATAGTTGATTTACAATGTTGTGTTAGTTTCAGGTGTACAGCTAAGTGATTCAGTTTATATATATATATATAACTGAATTCATATATATATATATAATTTACATATATATGTGTGTGTGTCTATATATATGTTCTTTTTCAGATTCTTTTCCATTATAGGTTATTCCAAGATAGTCTAGTTCCCTGTGCTATACAGTAGGTCCTTGTTGTTTATTTCATATATAGTAGTGTGTATATGTTAATCCCAAACTCCTAATTTATCCCTCCCCCTGCCCTTACCCCTTTGGTAACCATAAGTTTGTTTTCTATGTCTGTGAGCCTATTTCTGTTTCAACTTAAGTTTGTATTTGTTAAACTACAGAATTTATATGTTGCAAACTATTTACCATAAATTATTGCTATTACTAGAATATTTTTGACATGTAGATGTCATTACATAGCACTTATGGCATCAATAAGTGGTCATTATGAATATTTTTGAGAGATTAAACCCATGTTTATTAACTTCATATAACCTAATGGTTTTATCCTGCATCTTTGATTAGTTTTATATTTCTCAAAAATAGGATTTCTTTTGAATTCTCAAAAAGATACCTATCATACCACAAAGGTAAAGAAAATGTATGACAAATATAGATAAAATTTTATAAGTAACAGTTAAATTTTTTATCCTCTACATTTTCTATGCCCCAGCCTTTCAATCACTTTCTCCCAAAGAAAGATTCTACGAGAAAAATACCTTATAGAAAAATGGTCTGAGTGTATCTCAGTCAACAAATTAAATGGCCTCTCACCCACTTTGTTTCTGGTGCACACAGGCTGAGCTCACCATGGAATTTTTTTCCTTACCATGCAGACCATTTACACTCAGGTTTATTTTACCCCAATTCTGTAGTACTTTTTTTAAATAATTTTTTTCTCCCTAATATTTTATTTCTTTGTTTGTTAACATCTCTCTTTGCAGCTGTACTTTTTGTTGTTGTTTTTTCCAGTACGCGGGCCTCTCACTGTTGTGGCCTCTCCCGTTGCAGAGCACAGGCTCTGGACACGCAGGTTCAGCCATGGCTCACGGGCCCAGCCGCTCCGCGGCATGTGGGATCTTCCCAGACCGGGGCACGAACCCGTGTGCCCTGCATCGGCAGGCGGACTCTCAACCACTGTGCCACCAGGGAAGCCCCCCATTCTTTATTCTTAAGCCAAGTTTAGTTGACAAGGAAGGAAGGAGCATTCTAGGAAGTGGTTGAAGATTTACATTGTAAAGTGGGGTTTCAGAGTCACAGTTGACTCTATACAGGAAATCTATAATTGTTGCTTCAACCATAACAGATTCTGTGTCTATCTTTTAGGTTCAACATAATCAGTTTCTACCTTAGCAATCCAATGTTATTTCCAAGGAACAAGGATGAAGCCTCCATTCCAGTCAGGCTTGTCTTTCATTCATAGACCACTTACATCACTAACTCAGAGCCTCCTTTGCCTACCTGGAACACTGGCTTTCTTTCCTTCTACCTACCAATATCATGCCCCATATTCAGGGTTCATGTGAGAGAAAGTGAAACTGCCACAGATAGCAGCAGAAACAAAAGGTGTCAAAGACTCCTGCCAAGGTCTGAGCCCCTCCTCCCAGTTGTTCCTCAGGCCACCTTTGCTGCCCTGTCTTTCTTCATGCTTGACTGTTCAGTTCTTCCTTGGATTTCATGAGCCAATAAATTCCCCTTTCTATTTAAATTTGTTTGAGGTAGGTTTTCCAATTTTCAAATCAAATATAATCAGGCAGGTAGTTAGAGGCAGAGTTAGAACTAGAAGTCAGATCTGATTGCTAATCTACAGCTTTGCTGACAATTTTTTGTTGCTGCAAAACCTCTTGCTGTCCCCCAGAGGCAAGGCCCTGTGCTGAGCTTCTAATTCCTTTTTATTTCCAGTGACAAAATGCTGGGAGCAAAATTGACACTGAATAAAGAGTTAATGAGTTACTATAAACGTATGCAGTTATGGAAAGAACACTATCTCGATTCAGAAGAGCTAGATTTGGGGCTTGGCTCTGCCACTGACTTCCTCTAAGATTCTAAGATCCTAGGCAAATAAATCACTTACAACTTCAGAGGTACAAATCCTCATTGCAAAGTGGAGAGAACAAGAACCTTATAGGATTATGGAAAGGCTAAAATGACATTATATAGGTAAGAAATTTTTTAACTCTTAAGTGAGTTAATCACAGAATATACCCCGGAAATTTTATTTAAAGAACTGAATCTGGTATATTATCATTTTAACATCACCGTACAAATATCCATCATTATCTCAAACTCAGCATATTCGGTTAGAATCATTGTCTTCTTCATACCTCTGGCTCCATTTACCAGCCCCTCAAATCTCTTCCCTGCTTTAAAAACTGCTTTTTGAAAGGCAAACTGGATCCCAGTTCTATCCTGCTTAAAATCCTTCCTTTTTTCCCCGTGGCCTTCAGGATAAAATTCAAATTTTACTTTGGCATTCCCGAAGGGCTAATGTTAGATCTCTCAGGATGCAAGAGGAAAAACAGGTGATTGAGGTCTAGTCTATCCAGAGCTTTGGTTTTACAGAGGCTGTTTGGCTACTACCAGACTTTTTGTTGTCTTCTCCCGTCCCCCCATGAGGTATGCAAGCTAAGGGGACGTTGGCAGGCAGAGTGAGGGAAGCCAGGTGCTATTCAGGCCTCATATACAAGGTCGTCATCATCCTGCTCCTGCCTCTCGCTCCTACCACTGCCCTGATACCCTCACTCTATATTTAGTTATTCTGAAATGAATTGCTCTGAATATTTCATTCTCCCTTGTGCCTCTGTGTCAGTGCTCTGTGTCCGTTCTCTGTGTCAGTTTATGTTATTTCTGTCTTGAACTCACTTCCTTCCATCTCTCACCTGGCTGAGTCCTTCAAGACTGTTTCCTGGGCTTCCCTGGTGGCTCAGTAGTTGAGAATCTGCCTGGCGAGGCAGGGGATGCGGGTTCGTGCCCCAGTCCGGGAAGATCCCACATGCCGCAGAGCGGCTGGGCCCATGAGCCATGGCCGCTGAGCCTGTGTGTCTGGAGCCTGTGCTCCGCAACGGGAGAGGCCACAACAGTGAGAGGCCTGCATACCGCCAAAAAAAAAAAAAAAAAAAAAAATACTGTTTCCTACACGAGAACATGAATTAGTTGAAGACAGGAATAATATCCTTGATTTCTATATACCTAGCACCTAAATGTTGTCAACCAAAATATATATGTGTGTGTGTGTGTGTGTGTGTGTGTGTGTGTGTGTGTAATAAAATATAGAAGGCTGCAAATAAGAAAAAGGTGTATTGGGGGTCTTAAGAATTGCAATTCAGAAGATACAGGTTCAGGTAAAACCAAAAGCGTGTTTCGGGGAAGAGAAGGAGTCAGGAGCTTATAAAGGCAAAAGCCACGAGGCTGTACTCTGACATAAGAAAGGAAATATTTGTCCTCAAGGGGTAGGCTCTCCCAACTTTTCTTAGGGTCCAACAATTACTTTGAGCTCCTGGGCAGATTTTCTAGATGCCTTTGTCAGGACAATAAGTGGTCAAAAGGTCAGATTCCATCCAGGCAGAGACATGCATAAGTCACATTTCCTCAGTGGTCTCCTGGCTCCATTTTAGAGAGCTCTCCTAGCAATACCAACTCTATTTTGATTTTCCTCCCACAGTGTTTACTGAATAACTGAATGAATACATATGAGTGAATGAACTTTAGAAATCCATTCCTACAGAACTCTCCTAGAAAGACCCTGAAGCCTAAAGAGATTGTTAAAACGTATATGAACTTGATTATTTGGCTTTGGCTCATTCCCAGCACAGCTGTAGGTTGTAAGAGGTCATTCCCTTGTCTGTTCCTATACAAATCTTTGAGAGACCTGATGATCCTTAGAGATGACACAGATCAATTCAAACCAGTGTGTCCAGTAACTATTTGGTAACAAATTCCTTGGAATTATTTGACTTAAATGATCACTAGAGGGGACAATAAAGTTTTCCTTTTTGGATACCCAATTTTGATATTAAAGTTAATATTTATTGGATCTTGTTATGTGATGTGTACTATTTGCTATGCTTTACAAATAGTAACTAATTTAATCTTCACAACAACCCTGTAAGGTAAATCTTTCTATCTTCATTCTACACGTGAAAAATTGAGGCATAGAAACATTAAAGAATATGCCTGAGGTCACAGAGTTGGTAAGTAGTAGAGCCTGCTTTGGACACCTGAAACCAGAGCCCACAGTCTTGACACATTATCTGTATTGCCTCCCAGGAGGTCGTAAAACAACCAGTTCAATCTTTGCTATTCTCTTATTACCATTATTAGTCAGGAAATTCCATCTCCTGCCTTATTGTAAACAACATTCAATTGACTTCTGAGTCCTGAACTCTCATATTTTATCTCCATTCATTTTAATTACAAGAGCAAATATTGAGTGTTTACCAAATGCAAGGCGTTAGACTAAGGGCCAGAGAAGATACACAGAGGAATGGGCACAGTCATGCCCTCAAGAAGTTTATAATCTGGAAGGAGAGAGAAAAAATGTAAAGTTACTGTAATAAAAGATGACTGTGTTAAATATTTTAATGGAGGTACAGACACAGTGTCAGAGGAATAATAGTGGAAGAGATTAATTCCCAAACAGGGAAAGAATAGCATGTGTGTTGGATAGAAATTCAGAGGGGGGAATTTTGGAGGGAAAACATTCAAGGCGCAGAAAATAAAATGGGCAAACACAACAAGACTGGAAATATCAAGGAAGGTTTTAGAAACAGCTGAAAGCTTTCAACGGGAGGAAGAAGAGATGAGGTTAGACCTCTTGGAAAGATGTAAAAGCTTCACTAAGGAATTTGGACTTTATTCTTAGGCAACAGAGAGCCAAAAAAGAACAAAGAGAGTGCAAAGAATGCTGAGGCTGGAGTAGTGATCTTGAGGGAGATTAATTTGCTAGCCATGTGAGAAATCAAATTAAATTGGAGGCTAAGGATACCAGTTAATAATGGGCAAGGATGAAGTTAATAAGGGCCTGAATGAGAGCAGTAGCTGTGGAAAGAAGATGGCAGATGTAAGATATTCTGAAAATAGGTCTACTTAGGATGAAATAGTGTGAAATCAGTTCAATAAATGTCATATTCAAGGACAGACTATGTCAAATCTGAAAGCATTGTTCAGGAGAAGTGGGGGGACTGTTGCAATAAGGGGGAACCTGTGACCAGAAGACCTGCAAGTATCTCAGCAGTTGTGCAAAAAGGGGTTCTCGTTTATAGAGAGGAGTGAACAAGGCTAGAAAGGACCAGGTGAGGGGATGTAGGATGCAAGGGTAGTGTGATGGGAGAGTAAATCAGGCATGTTTTACCCCGAGGCTAGCCTCTTCTCAGAGAGCTGCCCTTAAGGAGGGGCTGTATGCTGCCTCAGGCTCAGGGTGGGTCCGAGTTCAGGGTCCTGGGGGAAGGAAAGAAGCTTAACCAAAGTTTGGTTAATATCATTTTGTTCCTGTTGATCAGTGGGGACAAAACAGTTCAGCTAGTCATTTATGAGGCAAAGAATGGAGATTTAGAGGGTCTGTGTGTGGCACTGTCATAGACAAACAAGGCAAGCATCTTATCTAAGTCCTATGGGGAAGAAGGGTGAGGGGACTGCTTAACCTTCAGATAAAGGTCAACGTTGTCAAATAAAATAAGAAGACATTACTTTATACTCAGATTCCTGTTGAGGAGCAAGAGTGTTAGTATTTGGATGTCAAGTGCAAACCTGCTTGAGTTTCATTTCAACACCTAGGCATACTCATTCATTCTAACACACCCACATCTAGTAAAAGGACAAAGACTCCAGTATTATAAAATTTATCTGGAGCTTAATCATTCCACTGTTTTCAAAGTTGTTCTTATTACAGTTTAGTGCTAGTCACTAAGAACAGAAATGGTTGCCAGATACTAAAATTATTGCTGAAAGGTAGAGTCCAAACGTTGGATCCTAGGCTTCAAACCTGTAATTTGAACACTGTAGTTTTAAGTGTTGCTAGTTCAGGATAACAAGGCGAGTTGACATGAAGCAACCTTAGATTATCTCAGTGTGAGGCTAGAAAAAGCTGACATTTCAACCATCCAGTCAAGAGGCAGACATCACAGCCACTGACAAAGACTCTCCTTGACCAAGCCTAAATCAACCTTGGGCTCAGTCCTTGGCCCCTTAGTCTAGTTTTAGCAAGAATCCTGCTGAGTGGGTTTAGTGAAAATCCCCCACCTTTGGTATCTGATCACCTTTAATATCAGATCAAATTCCTCATACTGCACTCTTGATATCTTATTACCGTGGGCCAGCCTTCAGCAAGAATCTCCCTTACCCCTGATGTTTCCTCTTAGTAATGTTCTATTCACTGACCTCTACCCTGCTCCTTGGCTGTAAATCCCCACTTGTCCTTACGGTATTCAGAGTTGAGCCCACACAACCTGCCCTACCGCAAAATCCTCGTTGCAGGAGTTTGTCTTGAATGAAATCTTCCTTACTCTCTTTAAAAATGTCATGAACATTTTTTTTTAACAACGCCAAGTTCGCATATACATCCAGAAGTAGGCTATCGCTTCAGAAGCAAGTCCCTATTACTTTATTCTTCTTTTTCATATTGTTTTGATTGTCTGGTGCACAAAATTATTTAGTTTCATGTATAAATTATGAGTATATAAATCCATATCACTCCCACTTACTGTCTGAGAAGAACAAAGCAATCTTTCAACTTCATAATTTCTGTTTTTAAAATCTTTTTATATTAATTCTGCAACTAAATTTAGCTGCTTTAGATTTTCAAAAATAGGTATTTTCATCCAAAAATATACTCAACTGAAAAAGAATTTAAATGGAACACTCTTACACATTGAGTTATCAAGAATACCAGAATATCAAAAGAATAATGATGATTCACTATTTCATTTGATCCTAACAGTGATACTATAATAAATTATTCTCACCAGTCTATAGTTGAGACATCTTAGAATGTGGCAGAGCTGGAATGAGAATTAAGTCTGCTGGGTATTGGTGGAGTACTGTCTTCTTTTTACTACACTGCCCTATACAATACATAGAGAAATATTCTATGTAGGAGTGAAAGAAGATTAAATTAAAAGGAATGATAGTGTAGATGAAAGAATTTAGTTTGAATATATCTGTCTTACCTGCATTCTTTAACTGGTTCATCTTCAACATAATTCAGAAATCGCCATTTACAGAGGAATAATATTTGTATCTATAGATGTATATATTTCTCTTCTATGGATAAATGGTACTCCTGAAGAGTTTTTAAGTATATTAATGGAAATGATTGAATGAATGTTTGGGGTTATATGCTATAACTTAATTTATTAAATATATATATTATTTGGGGGATTCCAGAGCTGATATAGTTTCTAGATGTACCATCTCATAGGGTAATATTTAATCAGACTAACATGGCCTTGATAACCAAAATCAGAAAAGGACAAAACAAGAAAGGAAAATTGCTGGCTACTTGCACTCATGAAATAAGATATGGATATTCTAAACAAAACATTAGCAAATCAAATCAAACAATGCATTAAAAATGCTAGCATATCAGATTTATCCTGGGAACACAAGGTTGGTTTAATAGTAGACAACTGATTAATGTAATTTACCACATTAACAGATCTAAGAAGAAAAACATATGATCTTCTCAGTAGATGAAGGAAAAATATTAAATAAAATTCAACATCCATTCACAACAAAACCATTTTTTTAAATTAGGACTATAATGGAACTTACTTAACTTGATAAAAGTTATCTGCAAAAAACCTATACCAAATATTTTATTTAATAGTAAAATACTAAACATGTCTTTAAGATCAGGAGCAAGTAAAAGATATCCATTATTACCACTTCTTGTATTGGAAATCTTAGTTGCTTCAATAAGACAAAGATAGGGATGGAAAAAAACAAAACTATCATTATTTGTAGATGATAAAATTTAAAAATCTAGAAATTAATTATTAAAATCGATAAGAGAAATTGGCAAGAATGTATAAAAACCAATATACAGGGACTTCCCTGGTGGTCCAGTGGCTAAGACTTGGTGCTCCCAATGCAGGGGGCCCGGGTTCAATCCCTGGTCAGGGAACTAGATCCCACATGCCACAACTAAAGATCCTGCATACTGCAACAAAGATCCCACACGCCGCAACTAAGACCCAGCCCAGCCAAATAAATAAATAAATAAATATTTTTAAAAAATCAATATGCAAAAGTCAACTGCAATTCAACAGTAAAGCATCAACAACAAATGCCAATTCGAAGATGTAATTTTTATTTTTTTATGATTTTTTAAAATTAATTATTTTATTTATTTATTTTTGCAGTATGCAGGCCTCTCACTGTTGTGGCCTCTCCTGTTGCAGAGCACAGGCTCTAGACGCGCAGGCTCAGTGGCCATGGCTCACGGGCCCAGCCGCTCTGCGGCATGTGGGATCTTCCCAGACCGGGGCACGAACCTGTGTCCCCTGCATCAGCAGGCGGACTCTCAACCACTGCACCACCAGGGAAGCCCTAATTAATTTATTTATTTTTGGCTGTGTTCAGTCTTTGTTGCTGCATGCAGGCTTTCTCTGTTGCAACGATTGGAAGCTACTCTTCGTTGCAGTGCCCAGGCTTCTCATTGTGGTGGCTTCTCTTGTTGTGGAGCACGGGCTCTAGGCATGTCAGCTACAGTAGTTGCAGCGCGTGGGCTCAGTAGTTGTGGCTCGCAGGCTCTAGAGCACAAGCTCAGTAGTTGTGGTGCATGGGCTTAGTTGTTCCAAGGCATGTGGGATCTTCCCGGACGAGGGCTTGAACCCATGTTCCCTGCATTGATAGGCGGATTCTTAACCACTGTGCCACCAGGGAAGTCCAGAAGACGTAATTTTTTAAAAAGATGCTATTTTCTTTTCTTTTCTTTTTTTATAAATTTATTTATTATTTTTTTTTGGCTGCATTGGGTCTTCGTTGCTGCACACGAGCTTTCTCTAGTTGTGGCGAGTGGGTGCTACTCTTCATTGCAGCGTGCGGGCTTCTCATTGTGATGGCTCCTCTTGTTGCGGAGCATGGGCTCTAGGCATGCGGGCTTCAGTAGTTGTGGCACACGGGCTTCAGTAGTTGTGACTCGCATGCTCTAGAGCGCAGGCTCAGTAGTTGTGGTGCGCGGGCTTGGTTGCTCCGCGGCATGTGGGATCTTCCCGGCCCAGGGCTCAAACCCATGTCCCCTGCATTGGCAGGCGGATTCTTAACCACTGTGCCACCAGGGAAGCCCCAAAGATGCTATTTTCTTTGTGTGTGTGTGTGTGTGTGTGTGTGGTATGCGGGCCTTTCACTGTTGTGGCCTCTCCCATTGTGGAGCACAGGCTCTGGACCCACAGGCCCAGCAGCCATGGCTCAAGGGCCTAGCTGCTCCACGGCATGTGGGATCTTCCCAGACCGGGGCACGAACCCGTGTCCCCTGCATCGGCAGGCAGACTCTCAACCACTGCACCACCAGGGAAGCCCCCAAAGATGCTATTTTCAATGGCAACAGAAAAACCAAAAGTACTCAGGAATAAATTTAATAAAATAGATATAATCCCTTTTTGATGGAAATGATAAAATGTTATGAAAATACAATACATTAAAATCCTAAGTAAATAAATATGTCAGGTTATTAGATAAGACTCTATTTGATAGTTTTAGTTCCCTAAATTTAACTACAGATTCAATTAAGTTAAAATTTAAAACTAGACAGATTTTTAAATTTTTAGTGGAGCCTGATAGCTAATTCGAAAATTCATATCCAATTAAAAGGACTAAGGTTAACCAAGAAGAACTCCTAAGGAAGGAGAACAGGGTGAGGGGACTTGATCTACCAGATAACAAGACATTAAAGAACCATAGTAAGGAAAGTAAAGTGTAATTGGCATGGACTTGTATGCAAAGACCAACAGAGCATAACAAAGACCAAACAAGCAAGCAGAACAACCTACCAGCATAATGGCCATTGCAGATCATGGAGGAAAGACTGGGCATTCAATAAACAATGCCACGGCCATTATGAATCCCTATAGGAAAGCAACAGATCATTCCTCATACAATATACAAAAGAAAATTCCAGGTGGATTGAGATGTAAATGTGGAAGGCAAAACTTCAAACCTCTTAAATGATATGTAGGAAGGTATCTTTATTATATTAGGAGTAGAGAAGGGTTTCTTAAATTGAGCACAAAAACCATAAACCATGAAAGAAAATATGGATGAATTCAATACATTTAAATTAAGAACTTCTATTTATCAAGACACCAAAAAGAGCAATAAACTGAGAAGATACTGTGACACATAAAACTAACAAAAGATTAGCATCCAGAGTAATTGTAAGACTGTTAGTTAATAAGAAAAGACAAACTAATACAAAAAAATAGATGCAAGACACAGGCATTTCACCAAGAAGAAATCAAATGGTTCATAACCATATAAAAATATGCTCAACCTCTTTAGTAATCAGGAAAATGAAAATTTAAACCAAATAGAGCATTAATACCAGATATTGGTAAGAATATGTGGAATAATCAGAACTCTGATACATTGCTGGTAGAAGCTGAAATTGCTACAACCGCTTTGGAAAATAATTTGGCATTTCCTGGAAAAAAAGAACACAAGCATACCCAACATCCCACTGTTTCCACTCCTAGATACACTTTAAGGCATCTCTTGCACATGTGCCTTAGGAGCATATAAGAATGTTCATAGAAGCAATATTTGTGGTAGCAAAAAATGGTAAACCCAAATGTTCTCCAACAGAAGAATAGACAAATAAGTTGTTGTAGGTTCCCACAATGGAATACTCTACACAGCAGTAAAAATAAATTAACTTTTTTTCTACTGTCAATGAAAATTCAATTAACTATCAAGTTAAGAAGAAAAAAGGGAATTTTATTTGAGCCAAACTGAGGGTTATAACCCTGGAAGTAGATTCTCAGAAAGCTCTGAGATCTGTTCCACCTGTTATAAGTTGAAGGAATAGTCATATACATTTTTGAAACAAAGGATTACACATCAAAATGATATACAAAGTTCGCCAAGGATACATAGTCCAGCGATACATACAGTGACCATGACCCCCTACAGAGATGGGAAAGAACACTATTTTTTTTTTTTAATAAACTCAGGTACAGATCTTATTTGGATTGCACTAATTTTATTATTTTTTACTTATTTATTTTTTAATTGATTAATTATTTGGCTGCATGGGGTCTTAGTTACAGCACATGGGATCTTCGTTGAGGCATGCAGGATCTTTCATTGCAGCATGTGGGCTTCTCTCTAGTTGTGGCTCGTGGGCTCCAGAGCATGCGTGCTCAGTAGTTGCAGCACAGGGGGGGTCTTAGTTCCCAGACTGGGGATGAAACCTGCATCCCCTACATTGGAAGGAGGATTCTAAACCACTGAACCAGCAGGGAAGTCCTAAGAACACTATTTTTTTTTTAATAGTTGAAGAGTTTTATTTTATTTTATTTTTTAATTTTATTGGAATATAGTTGATTTGCAATGCTGTTTTGGTTTCAGGTGTACAGCAAAGTTATTCAGTTTTACATATACATATTCATTCTCTTTCAGATTCTTTTCCCATATAGGTTATTACAGAATACTGAATAGAGTTCCCTGTGCTGTATAGTAAGTCTTGTTGGTTATCTATTTTATATATAGTACTGTGTGTATGTTAATCCCAAGCTCCTAATCTATCCCTCCCACCACAAGCTTCCCCTTTGGTAACCATAAGTTTGTTTTTAAAATCTGTGAGTCTGTTTCTGTTTTGTAAATAAATTTATTTGTATCATTTTTTCAAAATTAGATTCCAAATATGAGTGATAGCATATGATATTTGTCTTTCTCTAACTTACTTCACTTTGTATGATAATCTCTAGGTCCATCCATCTTGCTGCAAATGGCATTATTTCATTCATTTTTATCACTGAATAATATTCCATTGTATATATGTACCACATTTCTTTTTTTTGCAAATCTTTTCAGGCATTTAAAAAATATTTTTTAAACATCTTTATTGAACTATAATTGCTTTACAATGTTGTGTTACTTTTTGCTGTAAGACAAAGTGAATCAGCTATACATATACATATATCCCCATATTCCCTCCCTCTTGTGTCTCCCTCCCACCCTCCCTATCCCACTCCTCTAGGTGGTCACAAAGCACCGAGCTGATCTCCCTGTGCTATGCAGCTGCTTCCCACTAGCTATTTTATATTTGGAAGAGTATATATGTCAATGCTACTCTCTCACTTCGTCCCAGCTTACCCTTCCCCACCCCTTGTCCTCAAGTCCATTCTCTACGTCTGTGTCATTATTCCTGTCCTGCCCCTAGGTTCATCAGAGCCATTATTTTTTATTCCATATATATGTGTGTTAGCATACAATATTTGTTTTTCTCTTTCTAACTTACTTCACTCTGTATGACAGACTTGACGTCCATCCACCTCACTGCAAATAACTCAAATTCGTTTCCTTTTATGGCTGAGAAATATTCCATTGTATAAATGTGCCACATCTTCTTTATCCATTCATCTATTGATGGACACTTAGGTTGCTTCCATACCTTGGTTACTGTAAACAGCACAGCAATGAACATTGAGGTGCATGTATCCTTTCGAACCACGGTTTTCTCTGGATATGTGCCCAGGAGTGGGATTGTTGGGTCATATGGTAGTTCTATTTTTAGCTTTTTAAAGAACCTCCATACTGTTCTCCATAGTGGCTGTACCAATTTACATTCCCACCAATAGTGCAAGAAGGTTCCTTTTTCTCCAGACCCTCTCCAGCATTAATTGTTTGTAGATTTTTTGATGATAGCCATTCTGACTGGTGTGAGGTGATACCTCATGGTGGTTTTCATTTGCATTTCTCTAATGATTAGTGACGTTGAGCATCCTTTCATGTGTTTCTTGAAAATCTGTATATCTTCTTTGGAGAAATGTCTATTTAGGTCTTCAGCCCATTTTTGGATTGGGTTGTTTATTTTTTTGATATTGAGCTGCATGAGCTGCTTGTATATTTTGGAGATTAATCCTTTGTCAGTTGCTTCGTTTGCAAATATTTTCTCCCATTCTGAGGGTTGTCTTTTCATCTTGATTATGGTTTCCTTTGCTGTGCAAAAGCTTTTTTTTTTTTTTTTTTTTTGTGCAAAAGCTTTTAAGTTTCATTAGGTCCAATTGTTTATTTTTGTTTTTATTTCCATTTCTCTAGGAGGTGGGTCAAAAGGATCTTGCTGTGATTTATGTCATTGAGTGTTCTGCCTATGTTTTCCTCTAAGAGTTTGATAGTGTCTGGCCTTACATGTAGGGCTTTAATCCATTTTGAATTAATTTTTGTGTATGGTGTTAGGAAGTGTTCTCATTTCATTCTTTTACATGTAGCTGTCCAGTTTTCCCAGCACCACTTAATGAAGAGGCTGTCTTTTCTCCATTGTGTATTCTTGGCTCCCTTATCAAAGATAAGGTGACCATATGTGTGTGGGTTTATCTCTGGGCTTTCTATCCTGTTCCATTGGTCTATATTTCTGGTTTTGTGCCAGTACCATACTGTCTTGATTACTGTAGCTTTGTAGTATAGTAGGAAGCCAGGGAGCCTGATTCCTGTAGTCACAACTACTGAGCCCGCGTGCCACTACTGAAGCCTGCGCACCTAGAGCCTGTGCTGTGCAACAGGAGAAGCCACTGCAATGAAGAGTAGCCCCCACTCGCCACAACTAGAGAAAGCCTATGCACAGCAATGAAGACCCAATGCAGTCAAACATTAAAAAAAAAAAAAAGATAAATAAATGTATTTATTTTTTTAAAAAGGGGGGCTTCCCTGGTGGCACAGTGGTTAAGAATCTGCCTGTCAATGCAGGGGACATGGATTTGAGCCCTGGTCCAGGAAGATCCCACATGCTGTGGAACAACTAAGCCTGTGTGCCACAACTACTGAGCCTGCACTCTAGAGCCTGCGAGCCACAACTACTGAGCCCATTTGCTGCAACTAGTGAAGCCCACACACCACAGTCCATGCTCCACAAGAGAAGTCACTGTAATGAGAAGCCCGCACACTGCATCGAAGAGTAGCTCCTGCTTGCCACAAGTAGAGAAAGCCAACACGCAGCAATGAAGACCCAATGCAGCCAAAAATAAATAAATAAAATAAATTTTTAAAAAAAACTCTCAGTTAAAAAAAAAAAATCTTCTAACAAACAAAAGCCCAGGACAAGATGGCTTCACAGGTGAATTCTATCAAACATTTAGAGATGAGCTAACACCTATCCTTCTCAAACTATTCCAAAATATAGCAGAGGGAGGAACACTTCCAAACTCATTCTACGAGGTCACCATCACACTGATACCAAAACCACACAAAGATGTCACAAAGAAAGAAAACTACAGGCCAATATCACTGATGAACATAGATGCAAAAATCCTCAACAAGATACTAGCAAACAGAATCCAACAACACATTAAAAGGATCGTACACCATGATCAAGTGGGGTTTATCCCAGGAATGCAAGGATTCTTCCGTATACACAAATAAATCAATGTGATACACCATATTAACAAACTGAAGGATAAAAACGATATGATAAGTTCAATAGATGCAGAAAAATCTTTTGACAAAATTCAACACCCATTTATGATAAAAACTGTCCAGAAAGTGAGCATAGAGGGAACCTACCTCAACATAATAAAGGCCATATATGACAAACCCACAGCCAACATTGTCCTCAATGGTGAAAAACTGAAACCATTTCTTCTAAGATCAGGAACATGACAAGGTTGCCCACTCTCACCACTATTATTCAATCAAGGTTTGGAAGTTTTAGCCATGGCAATCAGAGAATAAAAAGAAATAAAAGGAACCCAAATCGGAAAAGAAGTAAAACTGTCACTGTTTGTAGATGGCATGATACTATACATAGAGAATCCTAAAGATGCTACCAGAAAACTACTAGAGTTCATCAGTGAATTTGGTAAAGTAGCAGGACACAAAATTAATGCACAGAAATCTCTGGCATTCCTATATACTAATGATGAAAAATCTGAAAGTGAAATTAAGGAAACACTCCCATTTACCAATGCAACAACAACAAAAAAATACCTAGGAATAGAACTACCTAAGGAGAGAAAAGACCTGTATGCAGAAAATTATAAGACACTGATGAAAGAAACTAAAGATGATACCAACAGATGGAGAGATATACCATGTTCTTGGATTGGAAGAATCAACATGGTGAAAATGACTATACTATCCAAAGCAATCTACAGATTCAATGAAATCCCTATCAAACTACCAATGGCATTTTTCACAGAACTAGAACATAAAATTTCACAATTTGTACGGGAACACAAAAGACCCCAAATAGCCAAAGCAATGTTGAGAAATAAAAATGGTCTAATAAAAAAATAAATAAAAACTTATTTTCATTTTGGATGATCTGTCCATTGGTGAAAGTGGGGTGTTAAAGTCCCCTACTATAATTGTTACTGTTGATTTCCCCTTTTATGGCTGTTAGCATTTGCCTTATGTATTAAGGTGCTCCTATGTTGGGTGCATAAATATTTACAATTGTTATATCTTCTTGAATTGATCCCTTGATCATTATGTAGTATCCTCCTTTGTCTCTTGTTTTTATTTTAAAGTGTATTTTGTCTGATATGAGTATTGGTACTCCAGCTTTCTTTTGATTTCCATTTGCATGGAATATCTGTTTCCATCCCATCCTTTCAGTCTGTATGTGTCCTTAGGTCTGAAGTGGGTCTCTTATAGACAGCATATATACGGGTCTTGTTTTTGTATCCATTCAGCCAGTCTGTGTCTTTTGGTGGGAGCATGTAATCCATTCACATTTAAGGTAATTATCGATATGTATTTCCTATTCCCATTTTCTTTATTGTCTTGGCTTTGTTTTTGTAGGTCTTTTCCTTCTCTTGTGTTTCCTGCCTAGAGAAGTTCCTTTAGCATTTGTTGTAAAGGCAGTTTGGTGATGCTGAATTCTGTTAACTTTTGCTTGTCTGTAAAGGTTTTAATTTCTCCATGAAATCTGAATGAGATCCTTGCTGGGTAGAGTAATCTTGGTTGTAGGTTTATCCCTTTCATCACTTTAAATGTGTCCTGCCACTCCCTTCTGGCTTGCAGAGTTTCTGCTGAAAGATCAGCTGTTAACCTTATGGGGATTCCCTTGTACGTTATTTGTTGCTTTTCCCTTGCTGCTTTTAATATTTTTTCTTTGCATTTAATTTTTGATAGCTTGATTAATATGTGTCTTGTCATGTTTCTCCTTGGATTTATCCTGTATAGAACTCTCTGCACTTCCTGGACTTGGCTGACTATTTCCTTTCCCGTGTTAGGGAAGTTTTTGACTATAATCTCTTCAAATATTTTCTCAGACCCTTTCTTTTTCTCTTCTCCCTCTGGGACCCCTATAATTTGAATGTTGGTATGTTTAACCTTGTCCCAGAGGTCTCTGAGACTGTCCTCAATTCTTTTCATTCTTTTTTCTTTATTCTGCTCTGTGGCATTTATTTCTACTATTTTATCTTCCAGGTCACTTATCCATTCTTCTGCCTCTGTTATTCTGCTATTGATTCCTTCTAGAGTATTTTTAATTTCATTTATTGTGTTGTTCATCATTGTTTGTTTGCTCTTTCCTCTAGGTCCTTGTTAAACGTTTCCTGTATTTTCTCCATTCTATTTCCGAGATTTTGGATCATCTTTACTACCATTACTCTGAATTCTTTCTCACGTAGGCTGCCTATTTCCTCTTCATTTGTTTTGTCTGGTGGGTTTTTACCTTGCTTCTTCATCTGCTGCATATTTCTCTGTCTTCTCATTTTTTTAACTTACTGTGTTTGGGGTCTCCTTTTCGCAGGCTGCAGGTTTGTAATTCCTGTTTTTTTTGGTGTCTGTCCCTAGTGGTTAAGGTTGGTTCAGTGGCTTGTGTAGGCTTCCTGGTGGAGGGGACTGATGCCTGTGCTCTGGTGGGTGGGGCTGGATCTTGTCCTTCTGGTGGGCAGGGCCGCATCCTGTGGTGTGTTTTGGGGTGTCTTTGAACTTAGTATGACTTTAGGCAGCCTCTCTGCTAATGTGTGGGATTGTGTTCCTGTCTTGCTAGTTGTTTGGCATGGGGAGTCTAGCACTGGAGCTTGCTGGCCGTTGGGTGGATCTGGGTCTTAGTGTTGAGTCGGATATCTCTGGGAGAGCTCTCGCCGGCTGATATTACATGGCGCCGGGAAGTCTCTGGTTGTCCAATGGCCTGTACTCCGCTCTCCCACCTCAGAGCCTCCGGCCCGACACCCGCTGTGCACCAAGACCCTGCTAGCCACACGGGTCAGAAGAAAAGGAAGAAAAAAACCAAAATACTGATAGAACCCCAATCCAAATGGTAAAAGCAAAACTAAACAGATAAAATCACACAAAGAAACATACACATACACACTCACAAAAAGAGAAGAAAGGAAAAAAATTTTTAAATATAAAATTTAAAAAAAAAAGAAGGAAGAGAGCAACCAAATCAATAAACAAATCCACCCATGATAACAAGCACTAAAAACTAAGGTAAGATAAACATAAAACCAAAAACAAATCAGACACTGAAAGCAAACCCCAAATCTACAGTTTCTCCCAAAGTCCACCTCCTCAAATTTGGGAACATTTGTTGTCTATTCTGGTATTCTACAGATGCAGGGTTTATCAAGTTGATTGTGGGATTTTAACCCACTGCTCCTGAGGCTGCTGGGAGAGATTTCCCTTTCTCTTCTTTGTTCACACAGCTCCTGGGGTTCAGCTTTTGTTTTAGCCCCACCTTTGTGTGTAGACCGCCCTCAGGCTTCTGTTCCCCACCCAGACAGGAGGGGGTTAAAGCAGCAGCTGATTAGGGCTCTCTTGCTCACTCAGGCCAGGGAAGAGAAGGGGTATGGCAGTCATAATTGGAATGCAGGGCGACCCTGCGGGATCAGAGTCTAGCATGACATTACTACAGCCTGAGGCATGCTGTGTGTTCTCCTGGGGAAGTTGTCCCTGGATCATGGGACCCTGGCAGTGGTGGGCTTCACAAGCTCTGGGGTGGGGGTGGGGGTAGTGACT
Organism: Phocoena phocoena; assembly: GCF_963924675.1. NCBI lineage: Eukaryota > Metazoa > Chordata > Mammalia > Artiodactyla > Phocoenidae > Phocoena > Phocoena phocoena. The sequence goes on along the minus strand of NC_089220.1, from coordinate 37,372,735 downwards.
GCTCTTGCACACAGGATTCTTGGTGGCAGTGGCAGCAGTGTTAGCAGTTCATGCCCATCTCTGGGGTCTGAGCTGATAGCCACAGCTTGCGCCCATCTCTGGAGCTCGCTTAGGCAGTGCTCTGCCTTCTGTGGGCACATGGAGCAGGAATCCCCTCTCCTCACACACCCTGAAACAATGGTCTCCTGCCTCTCTGACAGGTCCAGACATTTTCCCAGACTCCCTACTGGCTAGCTGTTGTGCACTAGCCCCCTGTAGGATGTCTTCACGCAGCCAACCCCAGTCCTCTCCCTGGGGTCTGACCTATGAAGCCTGAGCCTCAGCTCCCAGCCCCCACCCGCCCTGGCGGGTGAGCAGATAAGCCTGTCGGGCTGTTGAGTGCCGGTCAGCACCGATCCTCCATGCAGAAATCTCTCCGCTTTGCCTTCTGCACCCCTGTTGCTGTGCTCTCCTCCGTGGATCTGAAGCTTCTCCCTGCCCACCACCTGTCCCCATCAGTGAAGGGGCTTCCTAGTGTGTGGAAAGTTTTCCTCCTTCACAGCTCCCTTCCAGAAGTGCAGGTCCCATCCCTACTCTTTTGTCTCTGTTTTTTCTTTTTTCTTTTGCCCTACCCAGGTACGTGGGGATTTTCTTGCCTTTTGGGAAGTCTGAGGTCTTCTGCCAGTGTTCAGAAGGTGTTCTGTAGGAGTTATTCCACATGTAGATGTATTTTTGATGTATTTGTGGGGAGGAAGGTGATCTCCATGTCTTACTCCTCTGCCATCTTGAAGGTCTCCTCCAAAAAAAATTTTTTTATTTCTATTTTTTGGAGTATAGTTGACTTACATTGTTGTGTTAGTTTCTGATGTACAGCAAAGTGAATCAGTTATACATATACATGTATCAACTCTTTTTTTATATTCTTTCCCCATATAGGTCATTACAGAGTATTGAGTAGAGTTCCCTGTGCTATACAGTAGGTCCTAATTAGTTACCTATTTTATATATAGTAGTGTGGATAGGTCAATCCCAATCTCCCTATATCTCTTCCTCCACCCTTACACCTTGGTAACCATAAGTTTATTTTCTACATCTGTAACCCTATTTCTGTTTTGCAGATAAGTTTATTTGTACCTTTTTTTAGGTTCCACATATAAGCGATATCATATGACATTTGTCTTTCTCTGTCTGACTTACTTCAGTCAGTATGACAATCTCTCGGTCCATCCATGTTGCTGCAAATGGCATATTTAGTTCTTTTATATGGCTGAGTAATATTCCACTGTATGTATGTACCACATATTCTTTATCCATTCATCTGTTGATGGACATTTAGGTTGCTTCCATGTCCTGGCTATTGTAAATAATGCTGCAGTGAACATTGGGGTGCATGTATCTTTTCAAATTATGGTTTTCTCCAGATATATGCCCAGGAGTGGGATTGCTAGATCATATGGTAGCTCTATTTTTAGGTTTTTAAGGAAGCTACATACTGTTCTCTATAGTGGCTATACCAATTTACATTCCCACCAATAGTGTAGGAGGGTTCCCTTTCCTCCACACCCTCTCCAGCATTTATTGTTTGTAGATTGTTTGATGATGGCCATTCTGACTGGTGTGAGATTATACCTCATATAGTTTTGATTAGCATTTCTCTAATAATTAGTGATATTGAACATCTTTTCATGTGCTTTATGCCCATCTGTATGTCTTCTTTGGAGAAATGTCTATTTAGCTCTTCAGCCCATTTTTTGATTGGGTTTTTTGTTTTTCTGACATAGAGCTGCATGAGCTGTTTGTCTATCTTGGAGATTAATCCATTGTCGGTTGCTTCATTTGAAAATACTTTCTCCCATTCTGAGGGTTGTCTTTTCATATTACTTATGGTTTCCTTTGCTGTGCAAAAGTGTTTAAGATTCATTAAGTCCCATTTGTTTATTTTTGTTTTTATTTTCATTACTCTAGGAGGTGGATCCAAAAAGATATTGCTACAATTTATGTCAGAGAGTGTTCTGCCTATGTTCTTCTCTAAGAGTTTATAGTGTCCAGCCTTACATTTTGGTCTTTTTAAATTTTATTTTATTTTTATTTATTTATTTTTGGTTGCATTGGGTCTTTGTTGCTGCATGTGGGCTTTCTCTAGTTGCATCGAGAGGGAGCTACTCTTCATTGCGGTGCATCGGCTTCTCACTGCGGTGGCTTCTTTTGTTGCGGAGCTCAAGCTTTAGGTACGCAGGCTTCAGTAGTTGTGGAAGTTAGGTTCAGTAATTGTGGCCCATGGGGTCTAGAGTGCAGGCTCAGTAGTTGTGGCACACAGGCTTAGTTGCTCTGTGGCATGTGGGATCTTCCTGGACCAGGGATTGAACCCGTGTCCCTGCATTGGCAGGCAGATTCTTAACCACTGCGCCACCAGTGAAGTCCCTACATTTAGGTCTTTAATCCATTTTGAGTTTATTTTTGTGTATGATATTAGAGAATGTTCTAATTTCATTGTTTTACATGTAGCTGTCCAGTTTGCCCAACACCAGTTATTGAAGAGACTGTCTTTTCTCCATTGTGTATTCTTGCCTCCTTTATCATAGATTAATTGACCATAGGTGCATGGATTTATTTCTGGGCTTTCTATCCTGTTCCATTGATCTATATTTCTGTTTTTGTGCCAGTAACATACTGTTCTGACTACTGTAGCTTTGTAGTGTAGTCTAAACTCAGGGAGCCTGATTCCTCCAGCTCTGTTTTTCTTTCTCAGGATTGCTTTGGATTTGGGGTCTTTAGTGTTTTCATACAAATTTAAAAAATTTTTTGTTCTAGTTCTGTAAAAATGCCATTGTTAATTTGAGAAGGATTACATTGAATCTGTAGATTGCCTTAGGTAGTATAGTCATTTTGACAATATCGATTCTACCAGTCCAAGTACATGGTATATCTTTCCATCTGTTTGTGTCATCCTCAATTTCTTTCATCAGTGTCTTATAGTTTTCAGAATACAGGTCTGTTGCCTCCTGAGGTAGGTTTATTCCTAGGTATTTTATTCTTTTTGATGCAATGGTAAATGGGATCATTTCCTTAATTTCTCTTTCAGATCTTTCATTGGTAGTGTTTAGGAATGCAAGAGATTTCTGTGTATTAATTTTGTATCCTGCAACTTTACCGAATTCATTGATGAGCTCTAGTAGTTTTCTGGTGGCATCTTTACGATTCTCTATGTGTAGTATCATGTCATCTGCAAACAGTGACAGTTTTACTTCTTCTTTTTCAATTTGGATTCCTTTTATTTCTTTTTCTTCTCTCATTGCCGTGGCTAGGACTTCCAAAACAATTTTGAATAAAAGTGCTGACAGTGCACATCCTTGTCTTGTTCCTGGTCTTAGAGGGAATATTTTCAGCTTTTCACCATTGAGAAAGATGTTACCTGTGGGTTTGTCATATATGGCCTTTATTTATTATGTTGAGGTAAGTTCCTTCTATGTCCACTTTCCGGAGAATTTTTATCATAAATGAATGTTGAAAGGAACATATTCTTTTAAGAAGTTACATGCTAGAGATAGAAGAAAGAGGAAAAAAATTGATTTTTACGGTTGGGCAGGCACTCGCATCTCTGAGGAGCTCTGGTTAATGTGTAATGCAGATGCACAGTGCACGTTAGGGCGGGAGGAGGCCCAAACAAACACACACACAGAATTTTGTGTTTAATTTTTTCTTGTCCTGCCTTAAAATATAAATTTTATTTCATCACTATATATCAATATAGATGATTCTCAAGAACAAATTGTTGAAAGAAAAATTCAAGTCACAGAGGAAAAACACAGTATGATTTCATTTATACAGAGACCAAAGAAACACAGACCCAGATAATATATAGCGGTTACCTCTTGGGCAATGGGGAAAGGGCATGAAGTAGCTTCTAAGGTACCAGTGACTTTCTATTTCTGAATTGGGGTGGATGATTCTTTTATTACGATTCTCTAAACTGCGCAGGTACCTTTCAAAAAAAGGAATGAAAACAAAAATTTTTTAATTACGGCCATCGTGGTGGAGTTTGTGTTTCATCATACCGCAGCAAAGCCTGTGACACATTTGCCAGAGTTTATGGACTCCTGATCCACAGGCACCTGAGATTATAGCAATATCTGGGTATTACTGTACTTATAGCACACATTTATAGTGTACCTTTGGTCAAGGTTCACTTTTATTTGCAAGTGGCAGAAACTAAACTCAAATTAATTTAAACACAAAAGGGTATCTATCAGCTGTGTAAGCGGGAAATGCAAGATTGCTTCCAGCTTCAACTACAGCTAGATTCAGAGTCTCAGATGATGTCATTGGAATAATGTCACAAACCCACAATTCTCAGCATTTTCTTCTCTCTGCTTTTGGCTTTATGCTCTTACAAGTTTTCTCCAAATGGCGGCCATCTGCCACTATAGACTTATTTTCCTCACAGTAGCAGAAGAGTGCCTTTTCTTCAGCACAAATGTCCCAAAGAGGGCTGTGATTACCCCTGCTTGGTCCCTCCCCATGATCAATCTCTGCTGCTACAGATGTCCAGTATCTAGCTAGGTTTGCACCATCTGTTTATTTCTTAAGGTGATGGTGGTGGTGGTATATGCAGAAATGTACCCCTGATGGAGAGCGGTAGGAAATCAGCCCCACAAGAAATGGAGTCCCCACAAGAAAGCAGGGAGGAAATGTCCACTGGGTAGAAAAGACTAACTATCATAATTCTCTGGCAATACTAAAGTGGCCTGTCATGTCCAGCATCATGTGTTTGTTGCTCACAAGAATAATTTCAGATCCTCAATAGGCACTCCTGTTTCAAATTCTTAAACTTTGGAATCAGCTCCAAGAAATTATCATCCTTCTTATGGTATATGAACCATTTCAGTACATGGATCTGGCAAGTATCCAACAATATTATAGTTCAAGGATTAGCTCTATTCTAAAATTAAAATTCTATAGTTCTAGAATTTCTCAAGAAAGTCATGTATTACAGCAATACATAATGTGACATTTTATGATTTATGCAAAATGATTCACAAATTATCTTAACCAATGGCCCCACACTGTCAATGCCAATAGCTTTTCTCTTGGCTTAGTTGCTTGCTCGCGGACTAATTATTTTACTTTGTCTAAAGCAGGTATTGTTGCCCAAGATACCAGACAAGTGCTAAGAATTTCTGACTAGATTTTGGAACTCATTTAGAGACAGTTTTGTCCATTGCCTCCCCAGTTTTCTTCCCGCTTTCCATTTTGCTTCGTTACCTATTAAACTCTTATTCTCTACCTCCCACGTCGTCAGAGCCATTTCATCATGTGTGTAGAATTTGATGTCCAACGTGTGTTGTGTTGAAGGCAGTATGTGTGGTGGTTAGGAGATCAACTTGAGAGACAAGTAAAAGCAAGCTCAATTCCTAACTCTGTTACTCGCCGGCTGTGTAGTCTTGGAATAGATCACAATGCTTACCTCGTAGGAATTTTGCAAAGAATAAATGAGGTTATTTATGAAAAAAGTTTAACACATTCCCTGGCATATAGGAAACATTTAATAAATTGTAGTTCTTATTGTTGATCCTCTTCTCTTTATAAGGTGCTAAAATTGCTATTTTTTTTTCCTTTGACATATTCATTGTATTTGAAGTTTTCTATTTCCTCCCATCCTTTATTCTAGTTTCCTACCTTTTGGTCACTGAAACAAAATTTCTTTCTACAATGAAAGATCCTGAAATAACGCAGTACCTCACTTGAAGAAAAACTGATTTAGAGAGTAAAATGAATTTGTCGAGTCAGTTTTGTTTAGAGTTGGTATTTAAAATTGGCAGTTATTAAGTATACGATACAGGAAGAGACAATCTGACTATAAAATACATAGACCACCATAACTGTGAAATTTTAGAAACTTACAGGAACCCTAGGTTGGATTTCCTTATCATTGTTGCAGTGTGTTTCATGACATTTTTATGAAAAAGAACAAAAGTGAAGAAAGGGATATTATGAGAAGAAAGGAAACATAAAAATTGTAAATATTTTATTGCCACACTAAAGAATATTTTTAATTGGAGTTGTGCGTGAATATGTACCTGTGTGATAAACTTTCTGTATTGACTTGATAAGTGCTTTTAAGTTGAGAAATACTGCCCCAAGTCTATATTACACCATGTTTATGCTTTTTTGTCTGTAAATTTAAACAGATATGCTGCTAAAGGTGCCAGATTTTACTGCAATATTCTTATGATTCTGAATCTATTATAAATTAAGTTTTAGAAACATTCCTGGTGCCATTAACAAAAGAACCTTGACAAGTGAATTGTTCCATTTACTTTTACCCCTTTAGTTACATACAGTCACATTCTAGTTGAAACTTAGTCATAACTTTAAAGGTTTTCCATTAGTATTTCACATTTGTTGAACATTATAAATTGGAAAATTTTGGTTATTATTGGAATATCCAGATATTGAAAATGTTGGAAATTATAAAGGATGAAAATATTAGTTGTGTCTCTGACCAGTGAATATTGCTTCTAGTGGATTGAAAAGAATCACTTATTAAAGTCATGCTTGTTCAATGAACCTAATGTTTATTGGAGGAAGACTGTCACTATGCATATTAAAAATAGTTGGGCTGAATCTCATACCCATTCAAAGATTTATCAATTAAATGCTGATAAACTTCCTAGCCTCCTCTCAGTTTAGACAAGAGCTAAAAGATTAATTCACTTCAGCTACCTCTTGTCAAGTATTTGTTTTCAGTAATGTAGGGCAGATGACCAAAGAAAGGAATACATGGCTTAAAGAAGGATTAGGGTGGTAGAAATGGTTGTTTCATGTTTCAAAGAGTGTTTTCAATCTCTGTTATTCTTTACAACTTAAGCTTCTTATTTTGTTTGACATGTGTTTTCAGCGACTGCTGTTGATAGCACCTCTTTGGTTTGAATATCTGCTTTTATTTTCTTTCAGACTTTGTTGGCTTAATTTCTTTTATAATTCCAACTTTTCCTTAACTTTAACCTCCACCTGGCTTTTGATGTATCTTTTTTTCTGTTGCTCACACAGGAAAGCTAACTTTTTTTTTTTTAATAGAAATTCTAGCTAACAGCTTGAGGGCACTGGTGGAAGAAATATAGTTGCAATGACTCCATGGTTACAATAATTGTGCCCTCAGACCTCCTGGAAAGAGGTTCCTTTGGTAAATGCCTCTGGTCTAATAGAACCTAAAGAACTAAAGAATCTCTCTTTGACGTGTGTGTGTGTGTGTGTGTGTGTGTGTGTGTGTGTGTATGTATATGTATGTACCTCTCTACATATGTCTACATGTATATACCACATACAAATATATATATATATATATATATTAAAAAAACAGAAATATAGATGTGAAATAAGATCTTCACACAACAGAGCACACAAATCAAATTAGTGCCAGCCCACAAAAGAATATCATGTCTATCTAAGTAGCATGTTAAAGAAAGGCTTGTCTCATAAAACCATCTGGGGTGGGTTTATTAGAAATGTCATCAGCACCACAATTCTTTCTGCACATCAGTTTCATTTCAATGTTTATGAGGCCATATATGTCAATCTGGGCTCTTACACAATCATTGAAATTTATACTTACAAATTTATGAATCTTGTATATTCAGATATTTTTACATACTTATGAATTTATGTATTTTACAACAAATGAAAAATGCAGGAGATTTATCTATACATATGATTTCATCTATGTAAAGTATACAAAAAAGATTAGAAGAAAATACATAAAATGATAACGATTGTCCCTTGTATTTTTCCTTCATTTTATTTTCATGTCATTTTCAAATTCTCAATAATTATCTTTACAATTTGCAGAAATTAAATAAGACATTGTTTTAACTTATTCATATAACTGTATGGTGATTTCTAGTATGTAATGACTGTTGTAAAGGTTAGCAGTCCAAATGCAATAATTTAACATTCTATACGTATCTGTGCATTTCAGTTTATTTCTTTTGAAAGTTTATTCCAGAGCTTTCTCAAAATATGAACAAAATGTATTAAATCGAAGTGTAATAACTTTAAAAAAGTGGTCTCCAAACTTTTTTGCATATTATTTATTTCTACATTAAATATGTGTATTACTGTACTAATATATAATGTACATTATGCAATATATAGACATTTTTAAGGGTGAAATTAAAATATAAATCGACATTTATTTAATTGTTTCTTCCCATACCTAGTGGATTGTCTTGTGTAGCCCTGAAGGACACACACGAGACTTTGGAGACCATTGCCTTAGAAAACTAAAAAGTCAAATAACTTAGGGTTTTACATTTATTTACATGCTGTGTTCCTTTCCATTATTAAAAAAAAAAAAGATGTGAGAGTAAATAGTAGAAAGAAAATGAGAACTAAAATTTGTATGTCTTTGTTGCTAGATTTTGCATTCATTTCTTTGAAGATTGTGTTTACTATTTAAGTTCAAAATTTGGCATTCACTGCTTAAAATTATGTTTCATAGAATTTTATAGGAAAGGCTGGAAATATAAATGAAACTGTCAGGCACAGCCCATGAACTAGAAAATGGGGGCAGAGCAAGGTTAGGCTGTATCTAAGATACACTTTAACACATAATCTAGAGAGCTGTCCTTGGGCAAAGACGAGCACCACTGGTTTGAATTAGACGAGTGTTTGGCTGCTTCTTTTAGCCTTCTAGGACAGTGTTCCTCAGGAATAAGCAAATAGTTCAAGGAATTCAAGCAGGAGCTCAAAAAATATTTCCAATCTCTGTAGTCTCCATTTTTTAGCAGGCATACAGATAAGGGGATGGGAAATTAATACTGAGTCATGTACAAGGGAGAAAAAAATCTAATGTTCACTGATGCAAAAATAACATTATTAATAAATTTATATTTAATAAACCAATCAATGTTAGCTCGATATTCTAAATAGAAGGGATCAGGGAGGTAATAAACTGAAAGAAAAACATAATCATTTTTTTTGTTTTTATTTTGAAAGTGTTTAGATCAGATTTGGAGTATGTACATATGAGTAGATTATCTCCAAATCTATGTTAAATTAATAATCAACTACACCTTCACTTTTAGACTTGTCAAAATTACTTAAGAGAAGCAAAATGAGCAGATTTAATTTTTGTCTTTCTGCTCATTGGATATACAAATAAGTAATGAAATAAGCAAGAACTGACTAACACCCACATTTGTTCATCATTTTTTATGTCATCCAGTTGGTTGGCTATATTAGCATAATACTTCCTTTTTAAAAGATTTATTGGGGGAAAAATGCTATCAACAACATGTTTTGGACAATTCAGGAAACTAGAATGGACTATATTGTTAAATTTCTTGGGCATAAATATGGCACTGTGATCATGTAGGAGAATACATGCTGAACTATTTAGTAGTGAAATGTCACGGTGCCTGCAACTTATTTTCAAATGGTTCAGAAAGTGAGAGAGAGAAAAAACCAAATTGGTAAAATGCTAACAAGTGGTGAATCCAGGCAAAGAATATATGTAGATTTATTGTACTAGTATTTCCTTTTTTTCTGTAGATTTGAAATAAAAAGTTGGAGGAAAATGTTGTAAACAAAAAAGTTTTTGAGGCCTATGAAAGGGTTTTTCCCTTTGAAGCCTTTTGTAAAGAAGCAATACCCATGGCTTTTTTTTTTAATATTTATTTATTTTTTTAATTTATTTAGGCTGCACCAGGTCTTAGTTGCAGCACACGGGATCTTCGTTGCAACATGTTTAGTTGGAGCATGCGGGCTCTTAGTTGCCACATGTGGTCTCGTAGTTGTGACATGCATATGGGATCTAGTTCCCTGAACAGGAATCGAACCTGGGCCCCCTGCATTGGGAGTGTGGATTCTTACCCACTGGACCACCAGGGAAGTTCCCCCATGGCTTTTACAGGCTAAATAAAACCTATTTTAGGGAATTCCCTGGCAGTCCAGTGGTTAGGACTCTGCACTTTCTTTCACTGCCAAGGGATCGGAGAACTAAGCTCCTGAAAGCCACAGGGTGAGGCCAAAAAACCTATTTTAATTCCTGAATCATATTCTAATTTAGCTGAAATACTGTTTTATGACCAAATACTAAACTTCTGTCTTCTCAAGAAATTTTAAAAGGAAGGCAGTATAGGTAACTCACAACAAGTTTGCAAGATGGGATTCTTTGGCATCAGATCAGGATAATAAACATTGGGGGGGGATAACTGCTGTAGGTAGAAAATATGACTATGTCTGGTCATAGATAAAACTGACATGTTAGTCTACAGATTGGACTAATGACACATACCTGAAAGCTTAGCATAATATACTACAAGGAGCGCCACAGTGTTTGTATCAGTGAGGCTCTAGTCAGAAAAATAGAAACCACTTTTTGAAAGTGAGAGTTTAATGCAGGGAATTGGTTACACAATTGACTGAAGCGCTGAGGCTGAGAAGCCAAAGGGGACCGTGAAGCAAGAGTTAGCAGAGCAAGGAGCCTCTACCACCTCTAGAGCTTAGGGGATGGTGGGAGGAGATGGTGTCATCAGAGCCTGGAAGCTGGGGCTGTCTTGGGAGCTAGAGCCAGGGCACTGTTGGGTGGTGGGGTGGCTGCCAGGTAGGAGCAGGACCCCCGAAGTGGGGGGCTTTTCCATGGGATCTGGAGCTACCAAGGAGACAGTCACTGCCAGAGAGATGGGGAGAAATCCCTGCCTTGCCCCTTCCTCCCTACTCTAACCTTTCACTAGTGCTTCTCCATAGCTGAACCTTTGGGGAAGCCACTGGGCAAGGGAGTTTGTGAAAAGTAATTTCTTGTAATAAAGAACAGAGTAGGGAGGACTTCCCTGGTGGTGCAGTGGTTAAGAATCTGCCTGCCAATGCAGGGGACACAGGTTCAAGCCCCAGTCCAGGAAGATCCCACATGCTGCGGAGCAACTAAGCCCATGCACCACAACTACTGAGCCTGCGCTCTAGAGCCCATGAGCCACAACTACTGAGCCTGCGTGCCACAACTGCTGAAGCCTGTGCTTCTAGAGCCCATGCTCTGCAACAAGAGAAGCCACCACAATGAGAAGCCCACACACTGCAACAAAGAGTAGCACCTGCTTGCCGCAACTAGAGAAAGCCTGGGCACAGCAACAAAGACCCAACGCAGCCAAAAATAAATAAAATAAAAAATAAATTATTAAAAAAAAAAAACAAGAACAGAGTAGGGAGAGGGCAAGGGATGGATCTGAGAGCCAGTAGCTAGAGAAGAGACACACATATTATTATACTTTTTTGCTGTTTTGCTAAAATTTCTCAAATTCACAATCGTGATAAGCTTTTCAGGAACAATAGGAGATACGAAATTCTGGTAATAATGGTTGATGAGTTGATTTAAGACTAATGAGAAAATAGGATTTGAACAACAATGTGTTCAAAGTATATCTGGACTTCTACAGGATTGTTACAAAATACTGAATTCATTTTGCACCTTCAGTTAATAGTCAAATATTTGTATAATTATATCTGCCATTGGTATTACCTAACTAATATGTGAACAAAAATCTCTGGAGAGTGAAATTAGGTTTCCAGGAGAATTTACAATCTTAAATTTTGAATACCTGGTTGTCTGAAGGTAAAGCATCATCCCTGGGATATTGAACAACTGTTGGGACAGCTGGCGCAAATAAGGGAGCAGTTTCTATGTGGTTAAGTATATAATATATTCAGTTATCCCTGGCAGGGAGTTGTACAACGGCACAGAAGCACAGATTTATCAGTGATGAAAAGCTCCATTAATTATTCTCTTCTAGGTAGACCATACTCTAGATAGGGAAGAAATTCTGGGACAACATTCAACATATTTTCAGTCTGTAGACCACATCAGGGGAAGAAAGGAGAAATAAAAACCTTGCATTTCACCTACCCTACCTGCTTCCACTTTCCTCTGTAAAGAAAACTTCTGTGGGAGAGAGGGACAAAAATGTCCTGTGACCTACTTCTGTCTCAGCTAGATCACTTTATCATACTAAAAGCAAGCACATGGGGATGGGATTGAAGATTTGGTGGTAGAATGGAGGGAGCGATGAGTAAAATGGGGGAGAGGACAAGATCTGTTGGCCCTTGTTGATGAAGTCATGCTTAGAAAGTGAACACGAAATGCAGAGTCTAAATTAAAGATGACAAAAAGGCAGAGATGTTTTATTCAGCTTGCACAATTTTTTTAGAATTTTAATTTATTTAACATTACAAATTGATAATTTCATTAAAAATGTAAATTCTAGCTTCTCTTATGATTGGGATGCTCTGGCTGCACTGGGCCCTCATCCGGCATGGTAAACATTTGCTGGAGCAGGCCCTTTCCAGTACTGCACATCCCAGCTTTACCTGGTTCAGGCATGGGTGCCTGGCCTCTGTCAGCAAATAATCCTCTTTTGTTCTCTTCATTCTAGACTGGCTAAGGATTTGTACTAGCTATCACCCTCATATTCTGTCCTCTCATATTGAATCAGTTTCTATAATGCTTAGGGTCTAGTACTTGGTAAGTCAGTAGTTGTTGAATCAGTGAAACCCCAGCCCAGAAATTCTAGTAAATACTCCTGTTTCAAATTCCTTGTGAAAGGACGAATATATGAAAGTGATTATGTGATTACGTGCACAAACACATCTTTGCCTATAACCAAAAGAATTGCTTTGACTTGAAATAAATAGATTACAAAACCAAAACAATTTTAAAAAATCTATAATAGGGAAGCCCCTGGCGGTCCAGTCGTTAGGACTTGGCGCTTTCACTGCCAGGGCTCTGGGTTCAATCCCTGGTCGGGGAACTAAGATCCCGCAAGCTATGGTGTGGCCAAAAAACAAAAAACTTCAAAAAAACAAACAAACGAACAAAAAAAAGCAAAACTGGAATAAAAGGCAAATGTCCAGTGATAAATGTCAACTACCTGAGGTTAAGTCTTCATGTAAGCTTACTTTGAGGCTTTCCTTTTTGTAATGCTAACCCCATTACTACTTGTTTGTTGCTTTGCACTCCTGCTAGACCATAAGCTCCTAATGGCAAGAATTCTGTTAATCTTTTATACTGCCATATTCTAAAGTACATATCAAAGAAGTTCACTGGTTCAATAAATAGATGAAAATATATCAAGAAACTTTTTGCTCATTTGTTGCTCAAGCAAAGCTATAGCAACTAAACGGCATTATTTTTCAGATTCCTAGCAACCAGAACAAAGAGAGAAGCCGCCAAGGGCCTTAGCTTGTGGCCTAACAAGCCAGGGATTAGCCTCTGTCTCAGAAAGCAGTGTGGAAAAGACAAATACTCTAGCTAAGAAAGTCACTGTGGATTCCTACTTGTTAGTGCCTTGAGGAGCAGAGTACAGGGTCCATATCACTGGCCTAGGTTTCAGGGCAGGATTTTGGTCTCTTGAAAGGACACAGTCATAGAGGAACTGGCTTTCAGATGGGAACCTAGTTGATAAAGAAAACAATGCAAACCTCGTTACTTGCAATAAGGGTTTAGGAGGTTGAAGAATCCCATTATTAGTCCTGTCCAACAGGATTAGAGCAGGACAAGCTTAATTAGTAGGAAGTGACTGGAGCTAATGCACTAAACTTCCCACTTTCAGGATTGGTCCCAGAGTCTAAGGAGTGGTTAAAACATCAATGGCTGGGGATACCAAGAACGGAGAATCAGGCAGTCCATTAAAAATCCTAGGGTTAATACCCATCTAGTTGTTTCATCTCATAACGTGTCTTGTTGTGCCATAGTGACATGGGAAAATGAAATAAAAATAGTAAAATACCAGAAGGAAAAATGAGATATACTGCAAAACTGCTTTAACACCCCAAGGTCTTGATGTAAATAACAGTGAAAAACGCTCAGTGCTCAGTAAAGCTAGACTCCACTACCCTGTGCATGCTTGGATGCTGTGCTATACATTCACGGACCCCTTTGGATTCTCTCTGGTGGCACACTAATCCTCAGTGATTACTCAGTATTTTCAAGAATGTCTTGTGAATTTCAAAGAAAATCTCTTGTAAATTCCTTCATTGAGGCTTTCATTAACAGTCATTTTTTAGTTGACCAGTCTTAAATATTCAGGTAAGTGAAAAATGAATTCACCAGAAAACAGATGCAAGACACAGACCCGTGGATAACTGGAAATTTGATATAAGACAGAGGTGGCCTGACAGATCAACAAAGAAGTATAAACCAACTGGAAAATAGGCAAATGATATAACTAGATATCTCACATCTAATCTTACTATATGAAATAATCATATCATATCTTAGAAGGGGGAGCATTTATGGCCAAAAAACATGTGGAAAGATTCTTAACCTCATTAGTGATCAGAGAAATACAAGCTAAAACCAGTGAGATACCATTTCATACCTACCAGACTCACAAAAAAAACTTGAAAATTGGTCAATTTTTGATGTTGGTGAGGAAATGGAGCCACAGAAAGCCTCATATACTCTTTATGGGACTGTACATTTGATCAGGACTTTGGATAACAATTTTGTATTGCCTTATAAGTTGAAAATACCATTTCTAACGATCCTAGATATTTACCCTAAAGAACAATTTTTACACTCAGCAGTAGGAATGTGCAGGAGTTTCTTAGCTGTACTATTCATAAGAGCAAAAAGCTGGAAACACCATCAAAGGATAAAACTGTGGTGTAGTTAAACAATGGAATACTATACAGCAGAAAAAAAGGATGGACTACAGCTATAGGGATGAATATGGATGAGAATCTCAAAAATACTGAGTGAGGAAAACACAGAAAACTACTTAGAGTATGATTCTATTATATAAAGGTCAAGGACAGGCAAAACTAAAAACATACAATTCAAAAATATATAATTAGAAAGCAAAAAGTATTTTAAAAGTTGGTGTTTATTATTCTTTAAACTGTACATACTTATTGTATTTTACTCCTACATTCATGATATATTTCACAGTAATAAATTAAAATAGAAAGTATTCATTTAATTCTGTATTCTGTGAGAGTAAGTATTACCCACTTGCTCCTGATCTCTGCTTGACATCATTATGAGACTAGCCTTCCAAATATGTTTTACATCAACCAGATCCCTACTCAGACCGCATCAAGGCTTCCTATTCACCATAGTGTGAAGTACAATCACTCTGGGTAATAGAGGATTCAAGGCCCTCCCTAGTTTGACCCCAGTTGACCTTTCTTGTCTTGTTTTCCACCATAGCATGTGCTGTAGCCACACATGGATCCACTCACTAATACTGAAACACACTGTGAGTTTTTTCACTTCTTGGTCTTTGTTTCTGCCACTTTTACTACTTACTAGTTTTAATTCTAAAAACTGTCCTCTTTATCACCATCAAGCTACCTACCAGCAGTTACTATTTTGCATTTTTAAAATAAGCTATCTAGTTTCAGTATGTTGTAAAGAGCAAGATTGTGGGGTTTAAAGCAACAGACTTCAGTTTTAAATGGAAAGTGCAGATACCAGTGCATTTGCCTGTGCTTGTTGGTGACTATCTTTCTGACAGAAGAAATTTTTGCTTGAGCTGAGCACATCTTGTGTTTGCAACATGATTATAGAATTAGCAATTCTGACCACTCATAGACTCTTACAACTATAATAAAATTATTAACTCTTTGTATTTGTATGACAGGCTGTGAGTAACACAGCCATTCAGTTGATTATCAAGTAACATCAGATTTCTCCCTCATCTTACAGTTTAGGAAACTGAAGACAAGAGAGAACATTTTAATCAATAAAATCTGGTTTTTATGATTGCATTAGTAGTAGAAATAAAAATGGCAACAATAATAATATCCTGAATATGAAAGTCCATCAGATCCTGAGTTTTTCCTGTTACCTGAACAACTCTACTTACAGCAAAATTTACTAAATAAAGATGAATTTATTCAACAAACATTTGCTGACCACCTGCCAAAATGCAAGGCAACGTGTTACGCACTGATAGAATTACAAAGATTAATGATATGACATAGTATCTCCAAGAAGCTTCAGGTAGGAGGAGGAACCTACCAGTATTTTAGATCAGGTAATATAATAGCTTTTGTATGTGTGCCACAGACTAGACATTGTGTTCTCAGGTAACACACTAAAAAGAGAACCTGGTACTTTTCCTTTAACGTTAAAAGCCTTCAGAGTACATTCAGTAAATTAGTAAGCACACCAAGGAGGAGGGAGCCCTCTGACCTCTATCAGTGTATTGTTTTTCATTTAAACAGCATCTTAGTTCACTGGAGGCTTTACGTGAATGTTTATTACAATATTTATTCCTCTTGATTAAGATGATAGCAGACGATTCATGGGTTCCGTATCACAATTAAAATGAAAATTTCCACCTTCCTGATAAACAGGAATATCCAAATGATAACAACTCTGAAACTTAAATCAGAGAAATTACTACATAACCCTTAGGTGATGACAATCTTTTGTAAATGTGTCTGATGCTAGAAAGTTAGCACAGTTGTAGCTCTGAACTATTATGAAGGTCATAGTTCAATTAGTACAGCTGTAGACATTCCTTTGAACTTAAGTAACTTTTACTATGAATAATATACATTTCTCAGCACAAGTCTTCTCTTTGTCTTTTAGTTTGATTACTATTATGAAAATGCCAAATAATACAGACTAGTAATATTGATGGCAAAATAATTAGTAATAAAGAGAATTTTGCATTATGGATCTTTGGATGAGTTCAAATAGAGAGAAATCAAAGGACTATTTTGTTGATAAGTGATTCTACTTGCTATCAAGTAGGCAGCACTTTGAAGGAGATCACGTAGGAGTAGGAATTTCTTATGTCAACGATTATTTTCATATACATGTACCCCTTGTCCATAGTCAAGCAAACTAAAATATACTGTTACTGAATTTTAGAGCCTATCACTGGCACACTTCCTTTTTTTTTTTTTTTTTTTTTTGGTACGTAGGCCTCTCGCTGTTGTGGCCTCTCCCGTTGCGGAGCACAGGCTCCGAACGCGCAGGCTCAGCAGCCATGGCTCACGGGCCCAGCCGGTCCGCAGCATATGGGATCTTCCCAGACCGGGGCACGAACCCGTGTCCCCTGCATCGGCAGGCAGACTCTCAACCACTGCGCCACCAGGGAAGCCCGGCACACTTCCTTTATTAATTAATTAATTAATTTAACAATGGTGTGTTAGTTTCTGCTTTATAACAAAGTGAATCAGTTATACATATGTTCCCATATCTCTTCCCTCTTGCATCTCCCTCCCTCCCACCCTCCCTATCCCACCCCTCCAGGCGGTCACAAAGCACCAAGCTGATCTCCCTGTGCTATGCGGCTGCTTCCCACTAGCTATCTACCTTACGTTTGGTAGTGTATATATGTCCGTGCCTCTCTCTCTCGCTTTGTCACAGCTTACCCTTCCCCCTCCCCATGTCCTCAAGTCCATTCTCTAGTAGGTCTGCATCTTTATTCCCAATTTTTTTTAAGATTCCATATATATGTGTCAGCGTATGGTATTTGTTTTTCTCTTTCTGACTTACTTCACTCTGTATGACAGACTCTAGGTCCATCCACCTCACTACAAATAACTCAATTTCGTTTCTTCTTATGGCTGAGTAATATTCCATTATATATATGTGCCACATCTTCTTTATCCATTCATCTGATGATGGAAACTTAGGTTGTTTCCATCTCCGGGCTATTGTAAATAGAGCTGCAATGAACATTTTGGTACATGACTCTTTTTGAATTATGGTTTTCTCAGGGTATATGCCCAGTAGTGGGATTGCTGGGTCATATGGTAGTTCTATTTTTAGTTTTTTAAGGAACCTCCATACTGTTCTCCATAGTGGCTGTATCAATTTACATTCCCACCAACAGTGCAAGAGGGTTCCCTTTTCTCCACACCCTCTCCAGCATTTATTGTTTCTAGATTTTTTGATGATGGCCATTCTGACTGGTGTGAGATGATATCTTACTACAAGATGATATCATTAGAGAAATGCAAATCAAAACTACAAGATGATATCTTGTAGTTTTGATTTGCATTTCTCTAATGATTAATGATGTTGAGCGTTGTTTCATGTGTTTGTTGGCAATATGTATATCTTCTTTGGAGAAATGTCTATTTAGGTCTTCTGCCCATTTTTGGATTGGGTTGTTTGTTTTTTTGTTATTGAGCTGCATGAGCTGCTTATAAATTTTGGAGATTAATCCTTTGTCAGTTGCTTCATTTGCAAATATTTTCTCCCATTCTGAGGGTTGTCTTTTGGTCTTGTTTGTGGTTTCCTTTGCTGTACAAAAGCTTTGAAGTTTCATTAGGTCCCATTTGTTTATTTTTTCTTTTATTTCCATTTCTCTAGGAGGTGATTCAAAAAGGATCTTGCTGTAATTTATGTCATAGAGTCTACTGCCTATGTTTTCCTCTAAGAGTTTGATAGTTTTTGGCCTTACATTTAGGTCTTTAATCCATTTTGAGCTTATTTTTGTGTATGGTGTTAGGGAGTGATCTAATCTCATACTTTTACATGTACCTGTCCAGTTTTCCCAGCACCACTTATTGAAGAGGCTGTCCTTTCTCCACTGTTCATTCCTGCCTTCTTTATCAAAGATAAGGTGACCATATGTGTGTGGGTTTATATCTGGGCTTTCTATCCTGTTCCATTGATCTATATTTCTGTTTTTGTGCCAGTACCATACTATCTTGATTACTGTAGATTTGTAGTATAATCTGAAGTCAGGGAGCCTGATTCCTCCAGCTCCGTTTTTTGTTCTCAAGATTGCTTTGGCTCTTCGGGGTCTTTTGTGTTTCTATACAAATTGTGAAATTTTTTGTTCTAGTTCCCGGCACACTTCCTTTAAACAAAATTGTGTACAGTGGCCCAGCATATAAAACTAACAAAAATAGAGCTGTTCTGGAAGGGAGTAAGAAATTCTCCTTTATCTAACAAAGGGAGAAAATAGGTAAGCTACATCATGACACTTATGATGAGAAGGATGATTCACAGCTGAAGGAGTTTGTGCTTGACTGCTTTAACAGAGCACTTTGTCAGAACAGAGGACAGTCTTAAAATTCAGAACAAAAATCATGAGAAACTATACTTCCTATGAATTCCCAGAAGGTAAATCATTAGTAATGGAAACATGTCAAAGTATGGTTAATATCTTCTACTTATAATAGTCATACAAATTGGTATATTTAGTCTCAGGACCTCAAATTTGAAAGATTCAAAGAAACTAATTATAATTTTTGGTTATCCATATTACTGTTCTAGTAATTGTAGAGTAGTTCAAGTTAGGCCAACCCTCCCACGGATAACAATTTTCAACCCTAGATAAAATATAATTAATACTTATTTGGAAGCCCTGGAGAGTGACCAAAAGCTTCTAGAAACTAGAGAGAGGTCAATCCTGAAAAGAAGGGAAAGTCACTGAAATATATCTGCAATTTTAATGGCTTTTCTTCTGTGGGCCTCTCTAGTCCAGGCTGAATGGAGTAACTAGAACTCAAGCAAAAAAGCTGGTGTTTGGCACTGTCAGAATGGCTGAAAAGTAAAGGGGAGGGACTTCCCTGGTGGCATAGTGGTTAAGAATCTGCCTGGCAATGCAAGGGACACAGGTTTGATCCCTGGTCTGGGAAGATCCCACATGCTGTGGAGCAACTAAGCCCGTGCACCACAACTACTGAGCCCATGCGCTGCAATTACTGAAGCCTGCACTCTCTAGGGCCTGTGTGCCACACCTACTGAGCCCACATGCTGCAACTACTGAAGCCCGCACGCCTAGAGCCCGTGCTCTGCAACAAGAGAAACCACCACAATGAGAAGCCCGTGCACCACAATGAAGAGTAGCCCCACTCGCCGCAACTGGAGAAAGCCCATGCACAGCAATGAAGTCCCAATGCAGCCAAAAAAAAGTAAAAGGGAAAATCCTGGAAAGCAGAAAACCACAAAGGGAGAGTAGTGAATTCTGCACATAAATTCTGCCGAAATCTTTCACTTCCATTCTGTACATTCATGAGGGAGACTCCAAGTGGCACAGGTAAAAGCAAGCTTAAAAAAAAAAAAGAACAGGCTAAAAGATCTAAGCAATGATTACTGTTGCTGTCAACCATAGCGGGGACAGAGTTTGGAATTTGAGTCTAGCTGTGGTAACTGCCTGTTGGAACAACATTCAACACCCTCTAGAGTCTCTACCATGTAGCATCCATATTTGGCAAAAATATTATTCAAACTTCAGAGGCATAATAAAGACATTTTAAGACAAACAAAGGCCAAGAAAATACATCATGAGCAGACTTAAAGAAATATAATATAGTGTAGAAATTTGGATTTCACAAAAGCATGAAGAGTGCCATAAAAGGTAAATATGTAGCTATATATGAGAGATTTTTTTCTTGTTTTATTTAATTTTTTTAAAGTATTGATTATTTAAATATAAGACAAAAATAATAAAGTATTGTAGGCCTCTAATATATGTGGAAGTAAAAAGTATGATGATGCACAAAGGCAGGAAAGGGAGAGTGGAGGCATGCCTTTGTAAGGTTATTACATTATATGTGAAGTGGTATAATATTTGAAGGTAGACTGGGATAAGTTAAAAACACCAAACTCAGAACAGAAGTATAGTTAATAATCCAACATAAAGGATACAATAGAATATTAAAAATATTCAAAACAAAAGAAGTTAAGAAAAGAGGAAACAAAAGGCCAAAGAACAGATGAGACAAATAGAAAAGAAATATCAAAATAATAGACTTAAACCCAATCATATCAATTATTCTATTAAATGTAAATGGACTAAGCACTCCAATTAAAGGGCAAAGATTGCTTAGACCAAAATGTATGCATCTATTAGAAACTCATTTAAAATAAAAGGCATAGAGGAGGGAGGGAGACACAAGAGGGAATAGATATGGGGACATATGTGTATGTATAACTGATTCACTTTTTTATAAAGCAGAAACTAACACACCATTGTAAAGCAATTATACTCCAATAAAGATGTTAAAAAAAAAAAAACAGGGCTTCCCTGGTGGCGCAGTGGTTGAGAGCCCACCTGCCGATGCAGGGGACATGGGTTCGTGCCCTGGTCCGGGAAGATCCCACATGCCACAGAGCGGCTAGGCCCATGAGCCATGGCCGCTGAGCCTGTGCGTCCGGAGCCTGTGCTCTGAGATGGGAGAGGCCACAACAGTGAGAGGCCCATGTACTGCAAAAAAAAAAAGAAAAATAGACATAGGGACTTCCCTGGCAGTCCAGTGGTCAAGACTTAACCTTCCAATGCAGTGGGTGCAGATTCAATCGCTGGTCGGGGAGCTAAGATTCCACATACCTTGGGGCCAATAATCCAAAACATAAAACAGAAATAATATTGTAACAAATTCAATAAAGGCTTTAAAAATGGTCCACATCAAAAATAAATCTTAAAAAAAATAAAATAAAAGACATAATATCACTGATGAGCATAGATGCAAAAATCCTCAACAAAATACTAGCAAACAGAATCCAACAACACGTCAAAAGGATCATACACCCTGATCAAGTGGGATCTATCCCAGGATGCAAGGATTCTTCAATATACACAAATCAATCAGTGTGATACACCACATTATCAAACTGAAGAATGAAAACCATATGATCATCTCAAAAGATGCAGAAAAAGCTTTTGACAAAAGTCAGCACCCATTTATGATACAAACTGTCCAGGAAGTGGACTTAGAAGGAACCTACCTCAACATAATAAAGGCCATATACAAAAAACCTACAGCTAACATCATACTCAATGGTGAAAAGCTGAAAGCATTTCCTCAAAGATCAGGAACAAAACAAGGATGTCCACTCTCGCCACTTTTATTCAACATAGTTTTGGAAGTCCTAGCCATGGCTATCAGAGAAGAAAAAGAAATAAAATGAATCCAAATTAGAAAAGAAGAAGTAGACCTGTCACCATTTGCAGATGACATGATACTATACATAGAAAATCCTAAAGATGCTACCAGAAAACTACTAGAGCTCATCAATGAATTTGGTAAAGTTACAGGATACAAAATTAAGACAGAGAAATCTCTTGCATTCCTATGAAAGATCAGAAAGAGAAATTAAGGAAACAATCCCATTTACCGTCACATCAAAAAGAATAAAATACCTAGGAATAAACCTACCTAAGGAGGCAAAAGACCTGTACTCAAAAAACTATGACACTGATGAAAGAAATCAAAGATGACACAAACAGATGGAGAGATATAGCCTGCTTTTGGATTGGAAGAATCAATATTGTGAAAATGACTATACCACCCAAAGCAATCTACAGATTCAATGCAATCCCTATCAAATTATCAATGGCATTTTTCACAGAACTAGAACAAAAAATTTTACAATTTGTATGGAAACAAAAAAGACCCCAAATAGCCAAAGCAATCTTGAGAAAGAAGAACAGAGCTGGAGGAATCAGGCTCCCTAACTTCAGATTATATTACAAAGCTACAGTAATCAAGACAGTATGGTACTGGCACAAAAACAGAAATATAGGGCAATGGAACAGGATAGAAAGTCCAGAGATAAACTGACGCACCTATGGTCAATTAATCTATGACAAAGGAGGCAAGAATATACAATGGAGAAATGACAGTCTCTTCAATAAGAGGTGCTGGGAAAACTGGACAGCTACAGGTAAAAGAATGAAATTAGAACATTCTCTAACATCATACACAAAAATAAACCCAAAATGGATAAAAGACCTAGATGTAAGGCTGGATACTATAAAACTCTTAAAGGAAAACATAGGCAGAACACTCTTTGACATAAATCACAGCAAGGTCTTTTCTGATCCACTGCCTAGAGTAATGAAAATAAAAGCAAAAAATAAACAAATGAGACCTAATTAACTTAAAAGCTTTTGCACAGCAAAGAAAACCATAAACAAAATGAAAAGACAACCCTCAAAATGGGAGAAAATATTTGCAAACGAAGCAACTGACAAGGGATTAATCTCCAAAATATACAAACAGCTCATGCAGCTCTATGTCAAAAAAACAAACAACCCTGGGACTTCCCTGGCAGTCCAGTGGTTAAGAATCTGCGCTTCCACCGCAGAGGGCACAGGTTTGATCCCCGCTCAGGGAACTAAGATCCCGCATGCTGCATGGTGCTGCCAAACAAAACAAAAAAACAACCCAATCTAAAAATGGGCAGAAGATCTAAATAGACATTTCTCCAAAGAAGACATACAGATAGCCAAAAAACACCTGATAAGATGTTCAGCATCACGAATTATTAGAGAAATGCAAATCAAAACTACAATGAGGTTTCACCTCACACCAGTCAGAATGACCATGATCAAAAAGTCTACAAACAATAAATGCTGGAGAGGGTGTGGAGAATAGGGAACCCTCCTACACTGTTTGTGGGAATGTAAATTGTTACAGCCACTATGGAGAACAGTATGGAGGCTCCTTAAAAAACTAGAAATAGAGCTACCATATGATCCAGCAATCCCTCTCCTGGGCATATATCCAGAGAAAACCATAATTTGAGAGGATGCATGCACCCCAATGTTCATTGCAGCACTATTTTCAATAGCCAGGACATAGAAGCAACCTAAATGTCCATCAACAGATGGATGGATAAAGAATATGTGGTACATATATACAATGGAATATTACCCAGCTGTGAAAAGGAATGAAATAACGCCATTTGCAGTGACATGGATGGACCTAGAGATTGTCATACAGAGTGAAGTAAGTCAGAAAGAGAAAGAGAAATATTGTATAATATTGCTTATATGTGGAATCTAGAAAAATGGTACAGAACTTATTTGCAAAGCAGAAATAGAGTCACAGATGTAGAAAACAAACAAGTTTACCAAGGGGGGATGGGGGGTGGGATGAATTGGGAGATTGAGATTGACATATATACATTACCTTATATAAAATGGGTAACTAATGAGAACCTACTGTATAGCACAGGGAACTCTACTCAATGCTCTGTGGTGACCTAATTGGGAAGGGAATCTAAAAAAGAGCGGATATATGTATATCAGTTATATATGTATAACTGACTCAATTTGCTGTACAGCAGAAACTAACACAACATTGTAAAGCAACTATACTCCTATAAAAATTAATTTAAAAATAAAAATAAAATAAAAGACATAGGTTAAAATTTTTAATGGAAAAAATTATACCATGAAAGTGTGAATTGTCAAAAAGCTGGATTATCAATTAATATAAGGTAAAGAAGACTTCAAGATGAGGGATATTAGCAGAGATAAAGAGGATATTTCATAATGATAGATGAGTCAATTCATCAAGAAGGCATAAAAAGTACTAAATGTGTACACAGGTAATAGCAAAACTTCAAAATACCTGAAGGAAAAACTAACAACAGAAAGAAGAAATAGGCAAACCTGCAATTACAGTTGGAAGTTCAGCATGTCTTTTTTGGTAATTTATAGAACAAGTAGCAAGGAAGAGAGGAAGGGAGGAAAAAATATAGACCAATACTGTTCATAAACATAGGCAAAAAAAAATCCTTAACAAAATGTTAGCAAATCAAATTCAGCAGTATATAAAAGGTCAATACAACATGATCAAATAATCTGTATCTCCAGAATGTAAGGTTGGGTTGACATTCAAAAGTTACTCAATGTAATTCACCACATGAACAGAATAAAAGATAAAAACCACCTCACCATTCCAAGAGAAACAGAAAGCATTACACAGATTCAGCATCCATTCATGATTAAAACTTTTCAGCAATCTAAGCATCTGTGAAAATTTTAGAGCTATCATCATACTTATTGGTGAATTATTGAATAATTTCTCCCTAAGAGTGGGAACAAGGTATTGATGCCCACTCTCACTACTTCTATTAAGGAAAACTAGCTATTGCCATAAGGCAAGAAAAAAAGTTTTAAATTCATGAAAATCAAAACCATTGTGCTGACTGTAAGAAGCCATACACAAAACAGAATGTAGCATGATTCTATTTATATAAAGTTATAGAACAGAAAAAAATAATCAAATGTGGAATAAAATTTTTTTAATATTTCTTTACAGGTAAGAGCAGGGATTTACTAAGAAGTAACACAAGGGAACCTCCTGGGGAGGTACTAGTGTTTCCTATCTTAGAAGAGGTTTGTTCTTGTTCATACTCAACAAATGGCACAATTAAGATATGTATATTTCATTGTGTGTAAACTTTATCTTAAAATTTTAAAAAGGAACCATAAACAAATATTGAATCTAGTTAATGATATGCATGCAGAAGTATTTTGGGCAAATGAAATGATGTCTGTGACTTACTTTGAAATGTATCATCAAAATAAAATGGATTAATGGCTAAAGGGATGAATATTTGGATAGACATGTGATAAAGTAAGTAGAGTAAAATGTTCATGTAGATTCCAGATGGTGGGCATTTGGATAATCACTGTATTATTCTTTCAACTTTTCTGTACTTCTGGAAAGTTTTAAAATAAAATCAGTGTCTAAATTTCTACTTTAACAAGCTGGAAAAATAGGATCAGCTACAAAAAACTTAGAGCTAACCTTATATGAACAGTAAAGTATTAAATTATTTTTTTCTAAGTTCAGCAACAAGGCAAGGATGTCCTTTCTCAATATTTTAATTTACCATTGTGTTGGAGATCTTAACCAATGCAAGAAAAAGAAAAGGGATACAGACAGGAAAGGAAGAAGTAAAATTGTTACTCTTCACAGTTAATGAAAAAGTTGGAAATCTGAGAATCTGCAATACAACTCCCAGATCTGATACTCCCAAGATCATAGAATACAGAGTCAGAATTTACAAATCAATGATATTGGAAATACAACTTGAAAATGAAGTGAAAACAATTCTATTTACAATAGCATAAAATACTTAAGAATAAATTTAACAAAAGCTGTGCATGACCTCTAACCCAAACACTACAAAACAAATACTGGTATATTTAGACAATGGAATATTATTCAGTAATAAAATGAAACAAACTACTGATACATGAATCAACTTGCCCGAATCTCAAAAATATTACACTGAATGAAAGAAGCTAGACCAAAAATAGTACATAAAATATGATTCATTTACATGTGGTTCTAGAACAGGCAAAACTAATATATAATGGAAAAAATCAGGACAGAGGTTGCCCCTGGATGGTATTGGGATGGGAATTGATTGGGATTGACTGGGAAGGAACATGAGAGAAATTTCTCGGATAATGGAAATGTTTTTAGGAGTGTGTTAAATGGGTATATGTAGATGTCAAATATGTCTATTAATGTATGGGTATATACATTTTTTTTTAGCTTTGTCTGCTGAGAGGGCCTGAGAAACAATGACACACCAATAGCAGTGAGCACACCTAGCACCCAGATTTTAGTCCTGTATTTTCCTCTTGAAGTAGGGAATGTTCAAGATGAGCATAGCATATCTTGTGTCAGAAATTAGACAAGTGCTTCAAGAATGATTAGAATGTGTCTAAAGGCATAAAGAATCTAGCTTGAAGGTTCTCTCACTACCTAAATTTAGGACAATTTGAGCATTATGATACATGATAGAAATGGAGTATAATCCATTGAATAAAATAAGATTCCATGAATCCTTATTGATATGAATAAATGAGTAAGAAAGAAGGGAAAGATTTTACTTACAATAGAATGCTAACTAAAAAATATAGAAGAAATTATAGTTAGATATCATTAGTGGATGTTAAAACTAATCAGTAAAAATATGACACAGAATATTTACATAGTATCAGTACTTCCACAGAAATTACTATTTACATAGGGGAAAATATTAACTTTACAGTGGAAACATCTCATGGCCAATACCTTCACCTAGTGATTACAGCTAATTAGCAATGTTGGGACAATCTCACAACACGTGTCTCCTGATATGATGCTCTAAGAAAAATATAGCATCGCTTCTGTGTTATTCTTGCTAAAAATGCATAACCTGAATCTAATTATGATGAAACATCAGACAAATTCAACTTGAATGACTTTCTACAAAATATCTGGCTTATACTCTCAACATTGAGGAAGTGTTCCAGATTAAAAGAGACCAACAAGTCATCACATCTAAAAACAATATGGAATCCTGGGTTGAATCCTGGACAAGGAAAAAGAAATCGTTATGAAGCATATTATTTGGACAATTGATGAAATTTAAAGATGAACTTCAGATTAAAAAATAGTATAGTACCAATATTAAACTTTCTGATTTAGGTCATGGTACTGGTTATATAAGAGAATGTTCTTGTTCTTAGAAAATACAAAAGTGTTTAGGGGTAAAGGCACAGTTGCCCTCTCTACCTGGTAACAACTTAATTTTTTAAGAAGTTATTTTATTTTATTTCATTTCATTTCCACACCATACAGCTTATGGGAGTTTACTTCCCTGAACAGGAATTGAACCTGGGCCCTCAGCAGTGAGAGCCTGGAGTCCTAACCACTGGACTGCCATGGAATTCCCCAACTTAATTTTAAATGGTTCAGAAAGAATATATATACATATATATATGTGGGCAAGCATACACACAAATAAATAAATATGTATCAGAGTGAGAGAGAGAGAGAAAGAATGATAAATGGTGAAAAATATAAACAATTTGTGAGTCTGGTGGGTATATGGAGTTCCTTATACTGTCCTTGCAACTCTTTAGTAAATGTGTAATTATATCAAAATTAAAAGTTTAAAAAGTTATTCACACTACCAGCATATGTATGTTTAAGTGAACCTACGTGTGTGTGTGTGTGTGTGTGTGTGTGTGTGTGTGTATCAGGTAAATACAGTGGCTTGCTATTATATTTGTAAGTATAGGAAAAATATGAACTCAGTGTTCAGTTTGAAATGGTGATTCTTATTCTTAAGGAGAACAAACCTCTATACTGATAAGTCTCACCATTCTCTATACCTCAAATGCTTTTTGTTTCGTTGTTTTGGAAATACACTGTACTGAGAAATCAAGAAAAGATACCCTACTTTATTTCCACCCCTAATCAAAACTAGAACACCTCTTATCCAAGATCTACTCAGGATTTACTCTGCCTGGCAATGTGAATATTTACAATCATGACTTCAAATCTGTTCATGAAGAAATTACGTCTCTGTTTACTTTACTTCTAGGTATGGATTACTTGAAAGCATTAGTGTAATCCAAAACAGGACAATGTGTGTCTAGTGTGAAAAATGTGTCCACAAAAATCTACAAGATTCAGTAGATGGAGATGTTTTATAAAACCAGATAAATATGAAGCTTTAATGAAGCTTTTTTAAAAATCATTGTCAGCATTATGTATGCACTTTGTTTAAAGAGTCAAGTAATTCAGCAAGTTTTGTTAAGAGGAACATCAATACCCTGCCCTGCTTCTCCCCATTACCCACTCTTCAGAGGCAACCACTTTCATCTTTCATACCTGATTATTTTTATGTTTACTGCCATGTCTCTAAGTAACATGCTTAATTGTTATTTCTTTGATTTGTCAGTTTTATAAACTACTATTTATTTGTAAACTTACTGTGGAAGATAGGGACCCAACTCTCCTTGCTCTACCTTTACCCACCACACCGGTACTCACCCTTCCCTTCCTTCCAACCTCGCCTGTCCCACCACCTCCAGATTTTGTTCTATCAAAATTTTGCTTAGATCAATATTAAGGGTTTGCATAATTATGATCATGTAAATAGAATTTACAACTGAGACAAGTAGTATACTATGATTATCTTCTTATCTTGAACACGCATTTCTTTTCCCTGGAGTTAATAATTGCCCTGCTTTTTAATTGGCTTAGTTTTCCATGTACTTATCACTAATTCAGCCCCAAGTTCTTTGACAGCTGTGTGAACCTCCTTTCAAGAGGTTCTGATGCATCAAATATTCTATTGGTTTCCTCTTCCAAGAAATGGTGCCTGTGATCTACACCTGTCTGATTTGGTTTGCCCATGTGCCTGGTGACAACTGTCATCCAGGAATTTCCCTTCACTGTCATCCTTCACCTCTCAATTACCATAGATTTCCTGTTTCATTTTCGTTTTTGGTTATACTTTATTTTAGGGGAGCACATTCTCCAGTTCCTTCATAAGAAAGATGCAAAGGAGTTTTGTTCTATAGCTTTGTTTGTTTTCTGAGTCTTTGCATTTCTGAAAATATCCTTATTCCCCCAATGTCCTTGACCTAGGATTAGGACCCTCACCACCGACACTAAGACTGGGAATGGAATAAATAGATACAAAAGTTAAAATCCTGTAGGAGAGTTAAATTCTGAGAGTTTAGGGGTAGATTCAGAGGATTGCCCCAAAACACTTACCTGAAATGTAAGGCCTTCAAGGAAGAAACTGAGATACCTTTAATTAGCAGGTTTACATTCCTACTCCACGTTCACCCTCCATCTGGGGAATGAGAACTGTAGAGGAACAGTGAGTCAGTCGCAGAAAATAAGGAATGCTGTATTTTTGTATATCTGATTTTGTGATGTGTTCAAAGTTGACCACTCCATGTACATTTCTCATTTCTTTTCCTTTCCCCCCCACCACAATGAGTGTCTTTTGCTTTTATAATAAGAAAAACAAATACAGGTGTTTCCATTTTGAGGCAAAGTTTTTTTGGAAAACAAAAGGCAATATTGTAGAGGAGCATTTCTAAGGTGTATAAGAAAGTTCCTAATCGACAGGTGATGAGAGAGAAAGAATGGTGTTAAATAAGGGGGAAGCTGTCTGATAAATGAAAGGTCCCTAAGGGTATCATACAGTTCTATAGAACATGGTTTGAAAGTTTGCATAGGTGTCTGGCCCTGTGCAGAAAGATTTGCCACAATTTTTCAAAGAGCAACACAAGGATATAATAACTTTATTTTGCTACTTGTTTTCTTCTTAACGGAAACTTTATTCTCACTGGCCCTCTTCAAACTCTGCTGTCCAGAGACACATGATAAAGAGCAGGAGCTATTTAATAGCTATCCCCCATTCTGGTGTCTGAGGGTTGTAGCTGTTGATATCTAACTTCAGTGAGCTTTGTTTCTCTTAACATTCCATTTGTTTCTGGATCTTATAATTGCTAACAAAAAGCCTACTGATGAGAAGTCCATGTCAATCTGATTCTTCTTCTTTTTTTAGTCATCTGTTCCCTGACCAGGAATTAAACCAGGGCCCTTGGCAGTGAGAGCGAGGAGTCCTAACCACTGGGCCACTGGGGAGTTCCCTCATTACCTTTGATTCCTACAGTCTAACTTCAGTGTGCCTTCCTGTTCATTTGCTCCTATTTATTCTGATTAAGATTCTTTGGTGTTTTTCAGTCTTAGGATTCATGTTTAGGAGAGTTCTCTGCCATCATCTTTTTTTTTTCTTTTTTTTGCTGTGTTGTGTCTTCGTTGATGCACGTGGGCTCTTTAGCTGTGGCGAGCAGGGACCATTCTTCATTGTGGTGCGCAGGCTTCTCATTGCGGTGGTTTCTCTTGTTGTGGAGCACGGGCTCTAGGTGCTCGGGCTTCAGTAGTTGTGGCACACGGGCCTAGTTGCTCTGTGGCTTGTGGGATCTTCCTGGACCAGGGCTCGAACCCGTGTCCCCTGCATTGGCAGGTGGACTCTTAACCACTGCACCACCAGGGAAGCCCCTCGGTCATCTTTTTGAATACTGTTTCTCTCCTATTCTCTCTACTTTCTCCTCCTGAAGTTTTTTTTTTTTTTTGCTGTACGCAGGCCTCTCACCGCTGTGGCCTCTCCCACCACGGAGCACAGGCTCCGGACGCGCAGGCACAGCGGCCATGGCCCACTGGCCCAGCCGCTACATGGCATGGGGGATCCTCCCGGACCAGGGTACGAACCCGTGTCCCCTGCATTGGCAGGCGGACTCCCAACCACCACGCCACCAGGGAAGCCCCTCGGTCATCATTTTGAATATTATTTCTCTCCCATTCTCTCTACTTTCTCCTCCTGAAGTTTTTACTAGGTTCATGTTGGAGCTTCTCATTCTGTTTTTCATATTTCTTAGATTCTCTTTTGTATACTGTTTTTTTTTTTTCTCTGCACCACCTTCTGGATGATTTTTTTTCACATCTCTTGTTTCCTTTCTTTTTTCATGATGTCTGGTGAAATAAAATTGATATTTTATGGCAGGATAAGAAAAAATTAAACACAAAATTCTGTGTGTGTGTTTGTTTGGGCCTCCTCCCGCCCTAACGTGGGCTGTGCATCTGCATTACACATTAACCAGAGCTCCTCAGAGATGCGAGTGCTAACGATGTAACTTCCTAGAAGAATAATGTCCTTTCCCAGCTCCGTGGGGTGTCATGGTGACTTGCTGCTCGCTTTATGTGCTTCCCTGGACTATGTACTCTTAGTGAACTTTATGTAAAATATCACTATGTCATTTTGATGTACAATCTTTTGTTTCAAAAATGTGTATGACTATACTTTCGACTTCAAACAGGTGGAACAGTTCTCAGAGCGTTCTGAGAATCTGCTTCCCGGGTTATCATCCTCCATTTGGCTTGAATAAAATTCCCTTTATCTCTTCTTGATAGTTAGTTGAATTTTCATTGACATATCTTTTTTTTCTTTTTTTTCCCTCCTTAGAGTTTCACTTGTTTTCTGAGAAGAACATAACTAGACTTTCATACAGCTCGGTCACCTCAGTGTCTGGCTGTTTGTTATATGTATTATTTGTTGGAACTGCTGATTTTCTCGCATAGATGTTTTCTTTCTAATTTTTGACAGTGAGTTCATCCTCAGAGTTATTTACTGTGTGAATTCTATGTGCTCTGGATTATTAAGAGGTCCTTACTGAATTATTTTTTATTTGGTTCTGCTAGGACCCTACAGATGTCACTGGTTCTTTATGATGTTTTTGTTTGGGGGGCTTTGGATGTTGTCCCCTTGAAGACAGTAGAAATATGTACCCACAGCCACTGCCTGCAGAGGCTTTGGGTTCAGATTCTCTTGGTGACTCCTTTTCCACCCATGGCCCAGCCTGTTAACCTGTTTCTATGCATGTCTCTACACACACACCAGTGGGTGGAGTTTTTCTTCTCCTTGTTTCACAGACAGAACGGCTTTTCCTGGTGCTAGCTTTCTGCAGAGAGCTCATCTCCTGTTCTGCCCTGAACAGGAGTCTGTGTCCGTGGTGGTGGTCTCAAGCCCTCTTTCCTCATGGGCTTTTAGACCCTGGCCCCTTAAGCCAATATCCAGTTCTGATCCTTGAGGGCCGTTTGGCTTTAATTCATGATCGTCACTATTCCAGCTTGGAGTTTCTCTTCATTTATTGGCACCTTGAAATTTCTGGGTGGAACTTGTAAAGAGAAGAGCCAGGGAAATTGTCTTTAGCTGGGAGATAAGTGGGTGTGAAACTTTAAAAATAAAACCAATCTCATTACGTCACACTTCTGATATGTACTTATTATATCAGATTTAACTTCAAATAGCTAATAGTCTACTAATTTGTAAGATTTATTGATATTTAAGTTTGCATAGACTTTTTTTTTTTTTGGCTGTGTGGCATGCGAGATCTTAGTTCCCCGACTAGGGATCGAACCCGTGCCCCCTGCAGTGGAAGTGTGAAGCCCTAACCACTGGACTGCCAGGGAATTCCCTAGACTATTTTTTTTTAAGTTGAACTTACCTGCTTTCTGGTTTCACAGAACCATAAAATTTCCGGTGGAAGGGTAGGTGCCCTAGTGAAAGCATGGTGTGGTAGAAAGGATAGGGCTGTAGCATTCAGGCACATCTGAGTTCACTTGCTGGCTTTAGCACTTACTGCTACCTGACCTTGGACAATTTACTTGTCTCTCAAGCCTTCAGTTTCTCTATTAGCAAAGTGAATACAGTAATACTCATCTACTATAACTGCTGAGAGGATTAAAAGTGATCCTAACAATTAATAGTAATTGAGTCTTTATGATGTAATCAGTGCTCTGCCAGGTGCTTTTCTGGATTATCTCTTTTAATGTATGTGAACTTTTTAGTCCACTGCCTGACACATGGCAAATGTTCAATAAATGTAGCTATTAGTCTCACATAAGTTACCTCATCCTAGACAGGCTTTGATCTGCCTGTGACACCCTCCACCCCACTCCACCCCTACCATTAGTCAACAAGACTCAGCGTGAACACAGAGCAGTCAGAATTCTCTGTCTGACCTTGGGCAAATATATTCAGTTCTTTATCTGTGAAACGAGGATAATAGCAGTTTCTTCTAGGGTAATTTTGAGGATAAAATGAGTTAATTCATGAAAAGCCCTTAGAATAGTGCCTAGTACATTGTTAATCCTCAGTAAGTCATCACCATTACTTTTATTATTATGGGAAATTTGTTATCACCTCGAACTTATTTTATTTCTGGAGTGTTCTAACATTAAAAATTTCTAGATTTGAGCTGAAGTTTGCCAATCTACCAGCTGGTCTTTTTTTTGCCCTCTGGAGTAGCACAAAGAAAATCTGATTCTCCTTTCCCAAGATGGTACTTTAAGCATCTTTTCTTTTTTCCAGAATTAGCACCCCACTTTCTTCAAGTATTTTTCATAGACATGGTTTGGAGTCCCCTCACCATCCTCACGACATTTGAACAGCATGACTCAGTTTGTGAGTCCTACAGTAGCAACATCATCCTCCAGGCATTGTCTGATGAGCTTGAAGTACTGTCACACTTCCTTCTTATGAATACTGCATATTTGGTTAAACTATTATAAATTTAGGCTTTCTATTATATGTAGCCAAACTCATTTCTAACTGGGACAATGTTCATACTGCTTATTTTCTTCACTCGTTTGGCCTTCTTAGTCTGTTTGGATCCCTAGACTGCCATCCAGTATATTAGCTTCCCTTCTAGTTTCATGACATTTTCAAGTTTGATCGACAGGCTTCAAAATGTTAGGGAACCATTGACTGAAACTGCCCACCCTGGCCAGGCAGGATAGCGCCCTGGCCACTTGCATGAGTTGTCTCACAACAGGAGGTCCCGATAAGGAACGCGGAACTAACAAGCTACCACCAGGTGGAAGAATTCAGGAGGGGCCAAAAGGAGGGAGGAGACACCAGCCCATAATATGTCCTGCCAACCTCACAGAAACCTTTGCTTTGGAATCCAAATTGGCTGAGAGATGCACGCCATCAGGAAGGACCGTGAGTCAAACCAAATATGGGCACAAGCAAGATGATTGGCCAGAGACAACTCAGAAACTATTACTATAAAACCTGAGACTGGGAGCCATGTGACAGAGCAGTCTTCCTGAGTTCCCTTACCCTGCTGCTCTCGGCTCAGGCAACTGCTCTCAGTTGCCCCTTCCCAATAAAGTCTTCTGCTTTGTCAGCACGTGTCTCCTCAGACTATTAATTCTGAGTGTCAGACAAGAGCCCAGTCTCAGGCCTTGGGAGGGGTCCCCCATCCTGCAACAAAGATCACTCATCACCAAGAGACTATCTTGGATATCTACCTTTAAGATATATCAGTTCAGTTGGCACTTTTGGGTAGTGATGTTACCCGGAAACTGGGTTTGCCTCTTGGTGGGTGTTGAGCCAAAAGACACAACTGAGCCAAAGATGGGGAGAAGGAAGGATTTATTACTTGCAGCAAGTAAGGAGAACACTGGGGGTCTTTCCCAAAGTAATGTCTCCCCTAACAGCAAAATTAGGGAAGTTTTAAGCTAAGGGTGCATGCATATTCATGATGGGGCTTTGGTGGTATATGCATATTCATGAGGGGCTTGAGCAGAGGAGAATTCATTATAGAATCAAGGCAAAGGTTGACAGAGTCCAAGCTTTAGTTGACTGAAGTCATGAGGGTCAGAAAAGGTCAACATCATCATCCCTTAGGTTCCAGTCAATCTGGTGGTTGAGGGCTCCAGGGGAGTTTAAATTCTGCAAGACAGCTCAAGAAAGTGCTTCAGGCTAAACTTTACCATTGAAACAGAACTGGGAGTCTTTACAACTGATTTATTATCTTTCTTATTATTACTTCTCTTTGCATTATTACTGAGACCTGTTCAAGTACAAGGATCGTGGCCAGGCTTAGATCCCAGGCTTAGGCCAAACATGGCTTCTCTTATGTCAAGAGAGCCATGCCTGGTTCTCTTTCTCTGGGGAGCCCCTACCTTATCTGCTTACAGTGATACTATCAATTATTTACTATTTCCTGCCTCTGTGATTTTTATTCAAAATTACCCCTCTGGAGGGAAATTGAGGAGCCCGAATAGTCTCATCTGAAATAAACCTATTAAAACAAAAGTGCCTTATTAATTAAAATTATTAACATTTTTTAAACTGACTGTTCTCGTGACAAGAAAGTTAATGAACATTGAAAAGAGGAGATATTTATAATCTAATCTAGAAACTAGGGTGAGGGTTAGTAAAAATACACTGATAGCCGCGAACGTCACTTGAACTCTGACTTTAAAAACTC
Source organism: Phocoena phocoena (assembly GCF_963924675.1). NCBI lineage: Eukaryota > Metazoa > Chordata > Mammalia > Artiodactyla > Phocoenidae > Phocoena > Phocoena phocoena. Next base: position 37,337,405 of record NC_089220.1, on the reverse strand, counting down.
TTACTCCTCCATTATTTACTCAAACTATGGGGGGGGGAAAGCATACTCACCCTAGTTTTTTCTCTCTCTTTTTTTTTTCATCCATAATATGAAGGAACTAGTCAGCCAGTAAATGAGAGTACAGCAGGGAGAAGGGATGAAACAGAGATACCATAGGTGTGATTCTATGCAAACTCAGTAGGTGACCTCTGAATAAGCGGGCGTTGACTTGCATGACTTTGCACACAATGAGTCCCTAATAGTTGGGGTTAATCACCTCAGAGGGTTACAAGCTAAAGACAAAATGTGTAAGGGCTCGACCCCACCTGAGGATTCACAGAAACTATGTTGGGAAATCAAGAAAAACTCAGGAGGATTACTGAGGGAACTCTGGTCCAATTGTGCCTTCCTGAAACTGATCCTCTACATTGCTGTTAGCGTGCTCTGACTGGATGCAAATGTGACCATGTCTCTCAATACAGTAAGTCCCCTACATACAAACGAGTTCCCTTCCGAGAGTGCGTCCGTAAGTCCAATCTGTTCATAAGGCCAACAAAGTTAGCCTAGGTGCCCAGCTAACACAATCGGCTATATAGTACCATACTATAATAGGTTTATAATACTTTTCACACAGATAATACATAAAAAACAAACAAACACAAAAAAATAAGGAAACATTTTTAGTCTTACGGTACAGTACCTTGAAAAGTACAGCGGTACAGTACAACAGCTGGCATCCAGGGGCTGGCATCGAGTGAACAGGCAAGAAGAGTTACTGACTGGAGGAGGGAGAGGAGGTGGGAGATGGTAGAGCTGAAGGACTGTCAGCAACAGACGAGGGCAAGCTGCAATTTCACTCACGCCTGACGTTGATGGCACAGGTTCTGGTTCCTTGATGGATTCAGTTCTATCTACCCTCTTGAAAATACAATCCAGTGGTGTCTGGGTCGTAGCTCTTTTTTTTCATTATAGATGACACGGTAGCACTGGATTGCTACATCACCCCTGCTCTTACACTTGCTTCCGGACATCCTGGACTTGAAATAAAGATACACTTGCTTCTGGACATCCTGGACTTGAAATAATGTACTCTATACAGTGCTGTACTGTAAAGTACACAGAAGCACAACCACTTGGAGAGGATGCACACATGTGACAATGTACGCCAGAAATGTGAACTAACTTACATGATGGGACATGGGAAAGCACGTTCACGTCTTTGAAAGTTCTCAACTTAAAGGTTTGTATGTAGTGGACTTACTGTATTTTAAAATAATTCGTGGGGCTTCCCTGGTGGCGCATTGCTTAGGCATCCGCCTGCCAATGCAGGGGACACAGGTTTGATCCCTGGTCCAGGAATATTCCACATGCCGCGGAGCAACTAAGCCCGTGTCCCACAACTACCGAGCCTGCGCTCTGGAGACTGCGAGCCACAACTACTGAGCCCACGTGCCACAACTACTGAAGCCCGTGTGCCTAGAGCCTATGCCCTGCAACACAGACAAGCCACCGCAATGAGAAGCCCATGCACCGCAATGAAGAGTAGCCCCTGCTTGCCGCAACTAGAGAAAGCCTGCATGCAGCAATGAAGACCCAACGCAGACATAAATTAATTAATTAATTTATTTATTTATAATAAAATAAAATAAAATAATTTGTGCCCTACCAACCCTTCCTCCATTGATTTAGCAAGGTCCTTCATTGATCTGGCCTGTGTCATCTCTTTTCTCTGTCTCTATTGCATTATATGCCAATAAACAGGCTGTTTCTTGATTCATGTCTTTTCTCTGTGTATTCTTTTCCTGGAAGACAGCATTTATTTTCCCTTTTTACTTTCTATCTCTTTAAAATATATGGGACCTTTGAGACCGTCTATCTCAATCCATCCCTGAGTGTAGGAGGAGGGGCAAATGAAGTTATATCAGAGCAAGTTTGCATATTTTACTGGAATTGGTCAGTATAACCCTGAAGCAGATTGTGATAAAGATACATACCATATTCCCTAGAGCAACCATTAAGAACTCAAAAAGCTTAAAAATGAACAAAGGAATTAAAATTGCACACTGAGGAATATTGGTTTACTGGAAAAGAAGGCAATAAAGTTCGAACAGAGGAACAATAATGACATGAGACATAAAGAAACAAATGGAAAAATAGTGGGCATAAATCTAACCAAGCAAGTAATTACATTAAATGTGAATGGATTAAGCACTTCAATTAGAAGGCAGAGATATAAGATAAATAAATGGGATCCACCTACATGCTGTCTGTAAGAGATAGTTTGGATTCATAGATTTAATAGGTTGAAAGTAAAATGATGCAAAAAATATCCATAAGAAAGCTGGAGTGGCTATAATATCAGACAAAACAGATTTTAAAACCAAAAAAAAAAGTTTCTATAGGAGAAAAGTGATATACTCTAATGATAAAATGATCAATCCATCATGAAGATAATTATAAACATTTATGTATTTAACAATAGATCTCCAAATATATGAAGCAAAAACTGAGAGAATTGAAGGAAAGAATACAATTCAACAATAATAACTAGGGACTTTAATATCCTACTATCAAAAACTAAAATAATAATTAGACAGAAAATCGGCAAGGTTATAATCATCTTAAACATTATCAACCAACTTGACCTAAGGGAAGTCTATGGATTTCCATCAAACTGGAGTAAAATAATCCTTAAAAATTTATTGAGACATTTTGTGCAACTCATTAAAAAGAGGCCAAGCAGACCAATTTAAAACTGAGTGGAAGAACAGGTATATTTGGCAGTTACTTAAAGAGTTAAGAGGGGACTTCCCTCGTGGCGCAGTGGTCAAGAATCTGCTTGCCAATGCAGGGGACACGGGTTCGATCCCTCACCTGGGAAGATCCCACATGCCATGGAGAAACTAAGCCTGTGAGCCACAACTACTGAGCCTGTGCTCTAGAACCTGTGAGCTACAACTACTGAGCCTGCACTCTAGAGCCTGCGTTCTACAACTACTGAAGCCCACATGCCTAGAGCCCATGCTCGGCAACAAGAGGAGCCACCACAATGAGAAGTCCACGCACCAAAACAAACAGTAGCCCCCTCTCATCACAACTGCAGAAAGCCTGTGTACAGCAACGAAGACCCAACGCAGTCAAAAATAAAAATAAATAAATTTATTTTTTTTTAAAGTTAAGGGAATTCCCTGGTGGTCCACTGATTAGGACTCCGCACTCTCACTGCCAAGGGCCCAGGTTCAATCCTTGGTCAGGGAACTAAGATCCTGCAAGCCCCAGGGTACAGTCAAAAAAAAAAAATGTTAAAAAATTTCCCATATAATCCAATAATTCCACTCGTAGATGTTACCCAAGAGAACTGAAAGCATCTGTCCACACAAAGACTAGCATGTGAATGTTCACAGCAGCATTGTTCAGAAGAGCCCAAGAGTGGAAACAACCTGAACATTCATCAGCTGGTGAATGGGTAAATATGATGTATATATTCATACGATGGAATATTACTCAGCAATTAATAGCCTACTACTCCATGCTACAGCATGGATGAGCCTCAGAAACATCATGCTATGTGAAAGAAGCCAAACACAAAGACTACATATTGTATGATTCCATTTACACGGAATGTTTAGGAAAGGGAAATTTATAGAGACAAAGCAGATCCATGGTTGTTTGGCACTGAGGATGGGAGTGGGTATTAACTATAAAAAGGGACAAGTGGCATTTTTGGGGTGATGGAAATGTTCTAAAATGGAACTGTGGTGATTGTTGCAATATTTAGTGTACTTACTAAAAATCATTGAATTGTACTGTTAAAAATGGGTGAATTTATATTATGTAAATCATACCTCAATAAAGTTATTAAATAATTAAATGCAATAACTTGTTACTTTTTAATATATTATTAGAAATGATGTTGACAATAATGATGATATTGAGCCCTTGCTATGTGCCAGGCACTGTTCTAAGCACTTTACTCAATCCTCACAACAACCTATGAATTAGATATTATTATCCCATTTATAAATGAGGAAACTGAGGCCCAGATAAGTTAAGTAACTTGCCAAGGTCATGCAGCAAATAAATAGGTGAGCCAGGATTCAAATCTAAGCAACTGATTCCAGTAGCCATACTCTCATCTCTCTGCTAAGGTAAATCAAAGTCTGATGATGTTTTGGGCTTCCCTGGTGGCGCAGTGGTTGAGAGTCCGCCTGCCGATGCAGGGGACACGGGTTTGCGCCCCGGTCCGGGAAGATCCCACATGCCGAGCGGCTGGGCCCATGAGCCATGGCCGCTGAGCCTGTGTGTCCGGAGCCTGTGCTCCGCAACGGGAGAGGCCACAACAGTGAGAGGCCCACGTAAAAAGAAATAACAAAGTCTGATGATGTTTTTAAAGTTCTAATGAAGCAGCATCATTGTGAATCTCCCCTGAAGCTGCAAAATATACAATATACCAAATTTGGTAGTGCAAGGCAGGGGAGGAAATATGTTATTTTTCAATTCAGGATAACAGTAAAAGTGCTCCATCAGTTTTCTAGAGAAGAAATGAAGAACAGTGTCCATTTTCTTTTTCTTCTATCCATGTGGCAGGAGGCAATATACACTGAAAAGGTAACGGGACTTAGAATGGAAATAACTGAGATTTGATCTCTGATTCTGCTACTTAAGTTATGAAACTTGTTTTGAGCCTCATTTTTCTTATATGTAAAAAGAGATTTAAATGCCTACACATCAGGATTGTGTGTATTAAATACGGTCTGATTTAATGTGCATAAAATCTTAGCACAATGCCTTGCTTGGAGTAGATACTGAACAAGTGGGAGCTTTCTTTAGTCATCAGGATCAGGTGTCTATTTATACATTAGAACCAGTCCTGTTCTAGAGAAGGTCAGGGCACTTCTCTAGGACTTCTTAACAAGATTAAACTTGAAAGAGAACAAAGAGCAATTTAGAACTTATCAATGGCTTGCTTGCTTGCTTGCTTGACTTATACTTGCTCTACGTTGGTCTATTAAACTATAGAATTAAGAAACACCTCTTCCTCGTACACACATCTTACTTAGAACTCTAACTTTAATCCTCTTCACCCATTCTGGACTCTAACTAGACTCCATCCCTGGCCTCTAAGAAATATTACTTCATTGTGATCTCCAAATACCCTGAAGGGGTATGATCAGAGCCTCCTCCAAAGTATGGCTATTATCAGAACACACCATCAGAGTTCTAATGGAGGGAAGAAAGGTGGCTAGGAACAGGTCTTGTTCCCTTGCCCAGATGAGTTCTGCGGGTGCTGGAGATTACCTAATATCCTGCTGAACAGCTCTCTATGGGGCCCAAGGCCCAGGTCACACAAATAACTGAGAATCTTTTTAGTATAAATGTGAGAAATTTTTCCATCAGTTGCCACTGACCTGCATCTAGGGGGAAAAAACATTTATTAAGATACAAATTTTTTTTTTTACGATACAAATTTTTTAAATCATGTTTTTCTTAATGACAGAAATAGAATATTTAGCTCTATTTACCGAAGTGTTTTGTCCACTAGGGGTCACTGTTTCACTTGAAAAATAAACATAGTCTTTTTTATAATACAAAAGTTAAATTTTTTGGTCTTGGAATGGCATATTACTTTCTTTTTTCTAAACAGAAGAAGATACCTCCAGATGACCCAGACTAATCTTATCTCAGGATAATTTCCTTCAAAGGGAAATCAGGAAGGAATTTCTTGTACAGAATTTAGGATTTGGCCAGAAGATCTGGAGCATCCAAAGCCTGCTTTTTTTTTTTTTTTTTTTTTGCGGTACACGGGCCTCTCACTGTTGTGGCCTCTCCCGTTGCGGAGCCCAGGCTCCGGAATGGCTCACGGGCCCAGCCGCTCCGCGGCATGTGGGATCTTCCCGGACCGGGGCACGAACCCGTGTCCCCTGCATCGGCAGGCGGACTCTCAACCACCGCGCCACCAGGGAAGCCCCCCAAAGCCTGCTTTTGAATGACAATTTTCAAAGCCCCGTCTAGTAAAGAGCTTTTAATTTTCCTGTTAGCCTGTTCATTTGGGGGCAAGAGGTTCTTTTGGCTAATCCTTTAATTTTTCATCACCTGTGTCCTGTTTCCAACCCAGGACTAGCTTTCTTCTGAGGATGGAAGGTAGTCAGAACATCTCTCCAACATTATTTCCTTCTTTCACATCCCAGCCCTTTCTGTGATCTAAGTCCTCAAAACCTAATGTACAGTCATATTTCAATTTTAAAATTATAACACTAAACATTTCTCTAGTTAAGGATTTACAAAGATGAGTTAGAATTTTTCTTCATTTTTCTTTCCCCGTTGTATTTATTAACAAAATAGAAACAAAAATGCCACTAGCATATGGTTTTTGGGCCCTTGAATGTTTCTTTATCCCTGAAGTTATATTGAAATAGAACAGATGGATGCACAGTAGGATATGACATATACTACACAGGGAGAAGAGAGTCAAAGGCTATTAATGCTTTCGAAAAGAAAGAAAGGAAGAACTAAGGAAAGAAAGAGAGAATAGTGACGATTCTTGATATGTGCTGTCTTATACCATGTGGCTCATTAAAATGTTTTGAGAAGAAAGTTAAGCTCCTGGAAAGGAGCCATTCTTCTATATGAATGTCACTTTCACAGTCTTTTAGTTTAAGAACTCCTCTACTTCCTATTGTGAGATTTCAGTGTAAATGAAGAGAAATGGGAAAGCGACTTGAGAACTTCAATCAAAATTATTTTCTAGTAGCAGAAGATTGAAGAGGTAGAATTTTAGAAAGACATTCTCTGTGACTGGTCTTTCCTTTGCCAATTTCTTCCAACCCCAAGAATGATTCAAATTAATGAGTTAGGTTAACATTTTTTGATTTTTTGAAATCATTTTTTGTTTCAAAAAGTTCTATAATTTTTACATCATTTTAATTAAATGAGATGACTTACAGTCAGTATTCTGAGATGAGTACTATAAAGTACTGTATTGAATACTTTCCAGTCAGACCTGAGTTTGTCTCAGATTTTTCACGTACTAGCTGTGTTATCTTAGGACATTTTTATTTATTTTCATTTATTTATTTATTTATTTGGTTGTGCGGCTTGTGGGGTCTTAGTTCCTGGACCAGGGATCGAACCGAGCCCCCCGCAGTGGAAGCCCAGAACTCTAACCACTGGACCACCAGGGAAGTCCCTTAGGCACATTTTAAAATGTAGCTTCAAAAAATATACAAAGCAAAAACTGAGAGAACTATAAAGAGATACAGATAAAGACAGTTGGAGATTTCAATCCACATCTCTGAATAACAGATAAAACTGACAAAAAATTAGCATGTAGAAGATCTGTACAACATAGTTGATCAGTATGACCTATTCAACATATACAGAACTCCATCCCCCAACTACTGTGGAATACATATTCTTCTCAAGTACACATAGAACATTTACCAAATTAGACTATATGCAGGGCTATAAAGCAATTCTTCACAAATTATGAAGGACCAACATTGTAATCCAAAATTTTTTTCTGACCACAATGAAATTAAACTAAAAATCAATAACAGAAAGATGATTTTTAAATCCCAAAAGTTTGGGAAATTGAGTAAAATAGTTCCAAAAATCAGATGAAAGAAGAAAACATAGTGGAAATTGTAAAATATTTTGAATTGAGTAGAACAAAAATATAACAAAATTTGTGGGATACAACTAAAACAGTGCTTTGAAAATTTAGCTTTAAGCTCAATATTAAAATTAAAAAGATTGAAAGTCAATTATTTAAGTCTCCATGCCAATAACCTATTTTAAAAATAGCAAATTAAATCCAAAAAGGTAGAAGAAAAGGAAGTTTAGAGCAGAAATCAGTGAATTGGAAAATGAACATGCAACTGAGAAAATTAACAAAACCAAAAGCTGGTTCTTTGGAAAGATTAATAAAATTGATAAACACCTAGTAAGACCAATAACTAAAATGAGAAAAGGAAAAATTATCAATAACTGAAATAAAAAGTAGACATTGCTATAGCTACCATAGACATTAAAAGGCTAATGAAATATTATAAATAACTGCTTGTCAATAAAATGTGACCATTTGGATCAAGAGGACAAATTATTTGTTTTTTAAAAACTTACTAAAATGTACACAATAAGAAATTTGAAAAATGAATAATCTTAACTATACAACAAAAGCCAAAATTCAAATTTTAATGCCTTCCCGTCATATGTAGAGACAAGAACTATGAGTGAAGGCACTGCTGAGACAGCTTTCTAGACAGGGAGGCTGTCAAAGAGAGGTCTGACCACAGGGCATGAGATTTAGATCTTTTGAACTCTGGGGTTATCATTAATAGTAAGAATAAAGCAGAATAACCCAAGTCCTGGAAGAAGAGCAAAGCTGGGCTAGCAGCTAAGGTGTCACCTGAGCTATTGCATTAGAGTTCCTTAAATTCCTCATAATAAAGAACAAGATTGGTTCCTGGTCCTGGTGTGGGACTAGGTTTTCCAGTAGGAGTGAAATACTTCTAGCCACCTGATGAAGTTAAGATCAAGTCTGGGACTTCCCCGGTGGTCCAGTGGTTAAGGCTCTGCTCTCTCAATGCAAGGGGCCTGGGTTTGATCCCTGGTCAGGGAACTAGATCCCACATGGCGCAACTAAAGATTCTGCATGCATCAATGAAGATCCCACATGCTGCAACTCAGACCTGGTGCAGCCAAATAAGTAAATATTTTTTTAAAAAATCAAGTGGGAAATCCTCAATGGTGAAAAACTGAGAGCATTTCCACTAAGATCAGGAACAAGACAAGATTGCCCACTCTCACCACTCTTATTCAACATAGTTTTGGAAATTTTAGCCACAGCAATCAGAGAAGAAAAGGAAATAAAAGGAATCCAAATCGGAAAAGAAGAAGTAAAGCTGTCACTGTTTGCAGATGACATGATACTATACATAGAGAATCCTAAAGATGCTACCAGAAAACTACTAGAACTAATCAATGAATTTGGTAAAGTAGCAGGATACAAAATTAATGCACAGAAATCTCTGGCATTCCTATATACTAATGATGAAAAATCTGAAAGTGAAATCAAGAAAACACTCCCATTTACCATTGCAACAAAAAGAATAAAATATCTAGGAATAAACCTACCTAAGGAGAGAAAAGACCTGTATGCAGAAAATTATAAGACACTGATGAAAGAAATTAAAGATGATACAAATAGATGGAGAGATATACCATGTTCTTGGATGGGAAGAATCAACATTGTGAAAATGACTCTACTACCTAAAGCAATCTATAGATTCAATGCAATCCGTATCAAACTACCACTGGCATTTTTCACAGAACTAGAACAAAAAATTTCGCGATTTGTATGGAAACACAAAAGACCCCAAATAGCCAAAGCAATCTTGAGAACGAAAAATGGAGCTGGAGGAATCAGGCTCCCTGACTTCAGACTATACTACAAAGCTACAGTAATCAAGACAGTATGGTACTGGCACAACAACAGAAAGATAGATCAATGGAACAGAATAGAAAGCCCAGAGATAAACCCAAACACATATGGACACCTTATCTTTGATAAAGGTGACAGGAATGTACAGTGGAGAAAGGACAGCCTCTTCAATAAGTGGTGCTGGGAAAACTGGACAGATACATGTAAAAGTATGAGATTAGATTACTCTCTAACACCATACACAAAAATAAGCTCAAAATGGATTAAAGACCTAAATGTAAGGCCAGAAACTATCAAACTCTTAGAGGAAAACATAGGCAGAACATTCTATAACATAAATCACAGCAAGATCCTTTCTGACCCACCTCCTAGAGAAATGGAAATAAAAACAAAAATAAACAAATGGGACCTAATGAAACTTCAAAGCTTTTGCACAGCAAAGGAAACCATAAACAAGTCGAAAAGACAGCCCTCAGAATGTGAGAATATATTTGCAAATGAAGCAACTGACAAAGGATTAATCTCCAAAATTTACAAGCAGCTCCTGCAGCTCCATAACAAAAAAACAAACAACCCAATCCAAAAACGGGCAGAAGACCTAATCAGACATTTCTCCAAAGAAGATATACAGATTGTCAACAAACACATGAAAGAATGCTCAACATCATTAATCATTAGAGAAATGCAAATCAAAACTACAATGAGGTATCATCTCACACCAGTCAGAATGGCCATCATCAAAAAATCTAGAAACAATAAATGCTGGAGAGGGTGTGGAGAAAAGGGAACACTCTTGCACTGCCAGTGGGAATGTGAATTGGTTCAGCCACTATGGAGAACAGTATGGAGGTTCCTTAAAAAACTACAAATAGAACTACCATATGACCCAGCAATCCCACTACTGGGCATATACCCTGAGAAAACCATAATTCAAAGAGTCATGGGGCTTCCCTGGTGGCGCAGTGGTTGGGAGTCAGCCTGCCGATGCAGGGGACGCGGGTTTGCGCCCCGGTCCGGGAAGATCCCACGTGCCACGGAGTGGCTGGGCCCGTGAGCCATGGCCGCTGAGCATGCGCGTCCGGAGCCTGTGCTCCGCAATGGGAGAGGTCTGCGTACCGCAAAAAAAAAAAAAAAAAAAGAGTCATGTACCAAAATGTTCATTGCAGCTCTATTTACAATAGCCTGGAGATGGAAACAACCTAAGTGCCCATCATCAGATGAATGGATAAAGAAGATGTGGCACATATACACAATGGAATATTATTCAGCCATAAAAAGAAACGAAATTGAGCTATTTGCAATGAGGTGGATAGACCTAGAGTCTGTCATACAGAGTGAAGTCAGAAAGAGAAAGACAAATACCGTATGCTTACACATATATATGAAATTTAAGGGAAAAAATGTCATGAAGAACCTAGGGGTAAGACAGGAATAAAGACACAGACCTACTGGAGAATGGATTTGAGGATATGGCGAGGGGGAAGGGTGAGCTGTGACAGGGCGAGAGAGAGTCATGGACATATACACACTAACAAACGTAAGGTAGATATCTAGTGGGAAGCAGCCGCACGGCACAGGGATATTGGCTCTGTGCTTTGTGACCGCCTGGAGGGGTGGGATAGGGAGGGTGGGAGGGAGGGAGACGCAAGAGGGAAGAGATATGGGAACATATGTATATGTATAACTGATGCACTTTGTTATAAAGCAGAAACTAACACACCATTGTAAAGCAATTATACCCCAATAAAGATGTTTAAAAAAAAAATCAAGTGGGAAGAATACACACTTATCTTTATTGTGCGTTTAGGGAGTTTCCAGATCTACAAAGAACTTTTTCTGTTTGTAATAATTATTAATAATTAATATTAATTATTAGGAATTATTTGCCATGGTATATATTATACTTGGAGTTGTTATATGTAATTATTATGGAATTGTTATAGCTGCATTAGTAATTCCAGCAGACATGCAATGAAGTCTAGAAGCTTTATGCATCTCAATGAATGCACCTTGTATGTCTCCCTCACATCAGCAGGATCCTTGTCAAAGGCTCTTTTACCTCTTGTTTACTCTTGCTTTGGGGCAGCAATCTTGTTTCCACATCATAAGCCATTTTGCTTAAGTGGTCTAACTACTTTTGATAATCATTTATTTCATATCCTGTTCTTTCTTTCTGCCCTGAATTTGACAGTTCCAGATTACCCTTGTTTCTTTGGCCAAAACTTAGACTTTGGTTCCTGATTGTTTCCCTGCCCATAAGAGAGAGGCCATCACTCCCAACCCCACTTCTCTTTTCAAACTCACAAGACTCTAACCCAGGTGCCAGGCCTATTTTTTGACCAAGAAGGGATTTTGAACATTTTGATTCTGCTTGGCTCTGCCTTTTTAAGATTTTCTTCATCTTCCTAGGTTATTTGTTTTCTCAGGTGTTGGTCTATAATGAACTTATTTTTTTTTTGGTTTTTGTTTTCCTCCTAAAGCTATTGAATAGCAGATTCTGTAATGAAAAGAACACTTGTCCCTTAGGTTCTCTTTTTCTTTCATAAGCTTATGTGTGACATCAACCTTTTTGGATCTCAGTTTTATAATCTGTTACTTAGAAAGAATAATATCTAATTCACACAGCTGTTAAGTTTCAAATTGTGTGTTTTCTGCTCTTTGGGTGGAAGGAGTCTGGCTGAGTTGCTTTCTGGGTAATTGTAGAAAGTAGTAAGCAGAGTGGCTAAGAACATAGAGAGCGGCACTGCCTAATACAGTAGCCAATACTCACATGGGGATATTGAACACTTAAAATGAAGCTATAATTGATACAACTGAAGTACAAATTGAGATATCCTTTAAATGGCAATTGATGTAATAAACAATGTAATTTACCATATTAATAGAATTATTTTAAAAATTGCATGATAATCTCTGATAATCTCACAATACATGGAAAAAAACCTACTTAATAAAATCCAACATCCACTTCAGAGTAAAAATAAACTCTTAGCAAATTGGGATTGAAAGAGAACTTTCTCTGCTAGAGAGAATCTACATAAAACATACAGCTAGTATCATACTTACTGGTAAAATATTGAACATTTTTCCCCCAAGTAGGAATGAGGCAAGGACATTCACTCTCATCAATTTTTTCAACATTATACTGGGGGGTTTAGCTAGTGCAATAAGGCAAGAAAAAGAAACTAAAAACATTCAAATTGCAAAAGAAGTGGTAAAACTAACTTATATGCAAACATGATTGTCCAAATAGAAAATCCTTTGGTATTAAAAAAAAAAAAAAAAACTACCAAAATTAAAAAGTATTAGCAAGTTACCAGGATACACTTACTATACAAAAATCAATGGCATTTCTTTATAAAAGAAAAAAAAAGTGAAATTAAAAACCCAAATATAATAGCATCATAAATATAAAATACTTAAGGATAGTTGAAAAAAGATATGCAAAACTTGTCTACTGGAAAAGCTGTGAAACACAGCTAAGAGAAATTAGAGAATGTCTAAATAGAGAGATATACCATATCCATGGGTCAGAAGACACAATATTGTTAGAATGTCAATTTTCCTCTAATTGACCTATGGTTACAGTGTAATCACAATCAAAATCCAAGTAGGCCTTTTTGTTGTAATTGACAAAGTGATTCTAAAACTCATATGGAAATGCAAATGACTTAGATCAGCCAAAACGACTTTTAAAAAGAGCAAAGTTAGATAACTTACACTACCTGACTTGAAGACTTATCATAAAGCTATGGAAACCAAGATAGTGTGATATTAGTGTCAATAAGGCAAATAGATCAATGAAATGAAGAAATAAACCCACATATATGCTGTCATTTGATTGTCAACAAAAGGAAAAATAAAATTCAGCAGAGAACGGATAGTTTTTCAACAAAACAGCACTAAAAGAATTGACTATACATATGCAAAAAAAAAAAGATAGCTTCAATCTGTACTTTGTGCCATATATAAAAATTAACTTAAAATGGATCATAGACCTAAATTTAAACCTAAAAAACATCTAGAAGAAAACATAGGAGAAAATCTTCTAACCTTAGGTTGTTAGGCAAAGGGTTCCTCTATGACATAACAAGTACACAATACACTTTTTAAAAAGGTAAATTAGATTTCATCAAATTTTAAAAAACTTCTTATCTTCAAAAAACACTGTTAAGAGGGACTTCCCTGGTGGCACAGAGGTTAAGAATTCACCTGCCAGTGTAGGGGTCATGGGTTCGAGCCCTGGTCCGGGAGGATCCCACATGCTGCGGAGGGGCTGGGCCTGTGCGCCACAGCTACTGAGTCTGTGCTCTAGAGCTCCCGAGCCACAACTACTGAGCCCACCTGCTGCAACTGCTGAGGCCCACGTGCCTGGAGCTTGTGCTCCACCACAAGAGAGGCCACCGCAGTGAGAAGCCCGCGCACCGCAACTAAGAGTAGCCTCTGCTCTCCACAACTAGAGAAACCCCCCACACATCAACGAAGACCCAACACAGCCAAAAATAAATTAAACAAAACAAAACAAAACAAACACTGTTAAGAAATGAAAAGACTAGTCACAGACTGGGAGGACATATTTGCCAATCACCTATCTGATAAAGGACTTTCATCTAGACTATACAAAGAATTCTCAAAACTCAATAATAAGAAAATAACCCGATAAAAAATGGGTGAAAATTTGGACAAACATTTTACCAAAGCATATATTTGAATGGCAAATAGACACATGAAAAAAAATGCTCAAAATCATTAGTCATTCAGGAAATAGAAATCAAACCCAAATGATATAGCACTGCACACCTATTAGAATGTCTCTAATTAAAAAGGGTGACCATATATTGGTGAGAATATGTAGCAACTGGAACTCTCATATACTTCTGGTGGGATTGTAAAATAATACAACCACAGTTTGGCTATCTCTTAAACAAACATATACTATACGATTCAGCCATTTCACTCCTATGTATTTACCCAAGAGGAATGAAAACGTATATCCACACAAAATTATCTACATGAATGTTTCTAATAGTTTCACTTGTAATAGCCCAAACTAAAAACAACCAAAATATCTACTGTTTTAGTCTGTTTGGGCTGTTATAACAAAATGCCATAAACTGGGTGGCTTATAAACAACAGATATTGGGTTCTCTTGGTTCTGGAACCCAGAAGTCCAAGATCAGAGTGTTAACATTGTTGGGTGAGGACCCTCTCTGGGCTACAGACTTTTCTTTGTATCTCCACATGGCAGTAGAAGTAAGGGAGCTCTCTAGATCTCTTTTATAAGATCATTACTATCATTCATGAGGGCTCCACTCTCCTGACCTAATCACTCCCTAAAGGCTCTTCCTCCTAACACTGTCACATTAGGGATTAGAATTTCAACACATGAATTTGGGTGGGAGACACATATTCAGACCATAGCATTCACCAATAAGCCAATGGATAAACAAATTGGGGCATATCCATACAATAGAATAGTAACAAAAATGGGTGAACTATAGATATACTCAGCAGCATGGATGAATGGTAAAATAATTGTGCTGAGAGAAAAAAGCCAGATAAAACAGTACATACTATATGATTTCATTTATATAAAATTCTAGAAAAAGCAAACTAATCTCTAGTGTCAGAGAGCGTATCAGTGCTTGCTTTGAGATAGGTGAGCCAGGGAAGTAATTGCAAAGAATCATGAGAAAACTTTTGAAATGAAGGATATTTTTATCAGTTTGACTGTATTGATGGTTTCATGGGTATATACAATACAAAACCCATTACACTGTATTCTTTACACATATACAGTTTATTGTTTGCCAACTATACTAAATAAAATATAACGTGAACACATACAGCATTTCAAAGACTTAGTATGGTAAAAAATCTCATTAATAATTTTTATATTGATTACAGGTTGAAATTATAACATTCTGGATCTAGTGTGCTAAATAAGACATATTATTAAAATGAATTTTATCTGTTTCCCTTTAACTTTTTAATCTGGCTTCTATAATTTAATGTTTGGCACATGATCAAAATGCAATTAATTGAAAATAAACAATAAAATATAGCACCCCCAAACACTCTGTATAAATGTGGAAATCTAAAAATGCACTTGTGTAGAAACATTTCCAGAATGGTGTAGTAAGGACCTATGACAATCTGCTCATCCATAAAAGCAAGAGAACAATGACAAAAATTGTCAAAATCAACTTATTCAGAACTCTGGAAATTAACCAAAGGCTTGCAATATTCTAGGATCATTTACTCAAGAAAAACAGCTGAATATCAATAAGAACAGTGAGCTTGGTGGCTTTTAATGTGCCCTATTCCCATGCCACTCCCCTCCATTCAAGGTAGACTTAAAAACCAATGGCCTCACAACTATGATAGTTGTGAAAACCAGAAGCTTGGGCAGCCACTGGTGGAGAGGGGCAGAATGGACTAGAAACTCCCAACCTTTCCATCCCATCCCAACCTTTCTAT
Source organism: Phocoena phocoena (assembly GCF_963924675.1). Lineage (NCBI taxonomy): Eukaryota > Metazoa > Chordata > Mammalia > Artiodactyla > Phocoenidae > Phocoena > Phocoena phocoena. The sequence goes on along the minus strand of NC_089220.1, from coordinate 37,321,504 downwards.
TCCATCAAATAGAGCATTGTCACTATTTGAACTTTTAACTCCTTGAAAAACTCCTTTATCAAGGTTAGTCCTTATTTTACCTGAATCAGAGCTCACTCTGTGTGAATAGCCTTATCCTTATAGGACATTTGCCAAAAACAAGTAGTGTCAATTGTTTAACATTGCAGGTGCATGAGGCAATTATACGAGTTGGAGATACTAAGAGCCTGACCAAAAAAATTAAAAGGAAAAAAATATAGAATGAGATGTCCATGTTGCAAAGCTCCAACATATTCCTGGGAACCTAGAAAGCCATGTGCAGGTGCAGTGCTCTGTTCATGCTCAAGAAAGACCTGAGAAGGCCATAATTTCTCACCTCTTACTGACTTTGAGGCTCTGCACAAGTAGAAAATGAAGGCAAAGGCACAGTTGTAAACCACCTCCTTACAGCATGGAAAACATACCCCAACATATGCACAGAGCAATGTTTAGACTGAAATTTATAACTTTAAACATCTATATTAAAGTAGAAGGAAGAGTTTAAATCAATAAGTTAACCTTCCACTATAGGAAACCAAAAAGGAAGAGCAAACTAAAACTAAAGCAAACAAAAGGAAGGAAACAAAAAGATCAGAGTGGAAATAAATGAAATAGAGAATAAAAATATATATAAAAAGCCCAACAAAACCAAGAGCTGGTTTCTTGAAAAGATGAACAGAATTGACAAACGTTTAAGTAGCTTGACCAAGCAATAAAAAGAGAGAAGACTCAAATTACTAAAATCAGAAATGAAAAGGGGACATCACTACTGACCTTACAAATAAAAGGGTTATGGGGATTCTATGAAGAGTGGTATGCTAACAAATTAGATAACTTACATGAAATAGGCAAATTCCTAGAAGGACAAAATGGACTCTAGAATAAATAGAAAATTTGAATAGACTTACAACAATTGGAGAGATTGAATTAGTAACCAAAAATCTTCCCAGAAATGAAGGTACATGCCCTGACATCTTCACTGCTGAATTCTACCAAACTTCTAAAGAAAAATTAACACCTATCCTTCACAAACTCTTCCAAAAAGATAACAGAGGGAATACTTTCTAACTCATTCTATGAAGCCTGTATGACTCTGACATCAAGATCAAAGACACCACAAGGAAAGAAAACTACGAACCAATATTTCATGAATATTTAAAAATATTTTATAAGTATTTTTGCATCTTTAGGAAAACAGATGCAAAAATTCTCAAGGAGACACTAACATATCAAATTCAGCTACATATAAAAAGGGTTATGCACCACAACCACATGGAATTTATCCCAGGAAGGCAAGGTCTAACATACAAAAATCATCAATGTAATAAAACAGAATACAGGATAAAAACCACATAATCATCTCAATAGACACAAGATAATTTGACAAAATCCAACATCCATTCCTGGTAAAAGCTCTCAGCAAACTAGGAAAAAGAGGAAACTTTCGCAACCTGATAAAGGACACTGATGAAGAAAACTACTGCTAACAACATACTTAATGGTGAAAAACTAAATGATTTTCCTCTAAGATCAGGAACAAGACATGGATACCTACTCTCATTATATCTTCTATCCAACGTTGCCTTGGAGTTTCTACCCAGTGCAGTAAGGTTAAAAAAAAAAAAAAAAGCTTCAAGATTGGAAAGGAAGAAATTAAACTATTTTGAATGTAGATGACATGATTTTTTATGTAGAAAATTCCATTATACTCACAAAAAGTACTAGAACTAATAAATGTGTTTAGCAAGGTTGCAGCATACAAAATTAATATACAAAAATCAAATTCATTTCTATATACTACCAATAAAAATCAGACATTACAAATTGAAAATACCATTCTCAATGGCATCAAAAAGAATAAAATACTTGGGAATAAATATAACAAAAAAAGGACAAGACATATAATGGAAACTACGAAAAGTCATTGAGAGAAGTTAAAGACCTAAATAAATGGAAAGACATCTTGGATTCACGGAGTTCTTCATATTGTTAAGATAGCAATACTCCTCAAATTGATCTATAGATTCAATGCAATCTCAATCAAAACTTCAGCTGCCATTTTTTTGCAGAATTGGACAAGCTGATGCTAAAATTCAAATGGAAGTGCAAGAAGGCCAGAATAGCCAAAACAATCTTGACGAAGAATAACAAAGTTGGAGGACTCATCCTCCCCAATCTCAAAACTTACTAACAGCTATAGTAATCAAAATAGTGTGGTGCTGCCATAAGGATAGACATATAGACCAATGGAATAGTCTTGAGAATCCAGAAATAAATTCTCGCATTTATGTTCAATTGACTTTTGACAAGGATGCCAAGAAAATTCAGTAGGAAAATAGTCTTCTCAATGAATGGTGCTGGGATAATGGAATATCCACATATAAAAGAAAGAAGTTGAACTTCTACCATCCACAAAAATAAAGTTGAATATCACACCATTTATAAAAATTAATCAAAAAAGGATCATCACATATATACACTACAAAATGTAAAATAGATAGCTGTGGGAAGCAGCTGCATAGTACAGGGAGATCAGCTTGGTGCTTTGTGACCACCTAGAGGGGTGGGATAAGGAGGGTGGGAGGGAGACACGAGAGGGGGGAGATATGGGGATATATGTATATGTATAGCTGATTCACTTTGTTATAAAGCAGAAAGTAACACACCATTGTAAAGCAATTATACCCCAATAAAGATGTTAAAAAAAAAGGGATCATCAACTTAAATGTAGGAGTTAAAACTATAAAGAAACTCTTAGAAGGAAACCTAGATGAATATCTTTGTGACTTTGAGTTAGGCAATGTTTTCTTAGCTATGACACCCAAAAGTGCAAACTATACAAGAAAAAAATAGATAACTGAACCTCATCAAAATTTAAAACTTTTGAGCTTCTTCAAGAAAGTGAAAAGACAATCCATTGAATGGGAGAAAATATTTGCAAGTTATATATTTGATATGCGTCTAGTATCCAGAATATATGAAGAACAATTACAACTTAACAACAACAAAAGAGACAACCCAATTAAGAAACTGGCAAAATATCTGAATATTCGTGACACCAAAAAAATATACAAATAAATAATAAGCACATGGAAAGATGCTCAGTATCATTAATCCTTAGAGAAATGCAAATCAAAACCACAATGAGATACCACTTCACACAAGGACAGCTACAATCAATAAGGTAGATAATAAGCATTGGCTAGGATATGTACAAATTAGAACACTCATACATTGCTGGTGGGAATGTTAAATGGTACAGCCTCTTTGAAAAACAGTCTGGGAGTTCCTCAAATGGTTAAACACAGAGTTACCACATGATTCAATAGTCCTAGGCATACACCCAAGAGAAATGAAATATATGTTCACACAAACACTTACACACAAAATTTCATAGCAGCATTATTTGTAATAACCAAAAGGTAGGAAAAAACCCAAATGACAATCAACAAACGAATACAGTATATCTATAGACTATTTGGCTATAAAAAGGAATGAAGTCCTGATACACGGTACAAAACAGAAGAATCTTAAAAACATGCTAAGAGAAGGAAGCCAGTCACACAGGATCACATGTTGTATGATTTCATTTATATGAAATGTCCAGATTAGGGAAATCTATAGAGACAGAAAGTAGATTAGCGGTTGCCTAGGCCTGAGTTTGGTGGTACTTGTGAGGTTCTGGGCTGATGGCTAAGGGGTGTAAAGTTTCTTTCTGAGGTAATGAAAATATTCTAAGCTGGATTGTGGTGATGGATGACAACTCTGTGAATATACTAAAGTCTTTGAATTGCACACATTAAAAAAAGGTTATCAGAACACTTTAACTTTTCCCGTATCTCATTATTTTTCCCCATCTGTCTGGGGAATTTAAATCATTTCTTATATTCAAGTTATTTTTACCTTTACATTATGTATCTTTTAATACTTGCTAATAATATTTTGTTTTGTAATTGTTCATAATAATTATTACAGTACAATTTTACCATTAAATGGGTTTTTAATTCTAACCTTCCATCCTTCAATACAGTGATCTCTCCACCCTTTGATCTCTATTTTGACTACTCTCTTGGTTGACTAGAATCTGAGTATTTTTTTCAGGAAGGGTTATGGGTAGATGTATTTTCAGATCCCTTGCATATCTGTCTTTCACCTTCACGTATGAAGTGACATCTTGACTAAGTATAAAAGTCTTGGGACTCAATCTCTTTTAAGTACAAAGACATTATTTCATTGCTTTCTAGTATGTAGTATCTTTGAAGAAAACCCTGAGCATAGTTTGATTCTTTTGGTTGCTGGCATTTGCTCTTGGTTTTTGATTTAACTTTTATGCTTATATGATTATTTTTTTCTATTGAATTTCAAGATTTTCTCTAGCATGTGTCTAAATACTGGTCTATTTTCATTAGCTTTTTTCTTAAAACACATACTTCCCTTTGACTTATGCAAGTAGAGAATGTTAGAATATAATACTCATTTTCCTAAGAATCTTAGTGACTATTGAAGTCATTGAAATAATATACATTATTTTATTTATTTATTTATTTATATTTTTGGCTGCGTTGGGTCTTCATTGCTGTGCGTGGGCTTTCTCTAGTTGTGGTGAGTGGGGGCTACTCCTTGTTGCAGTGTGTGGGCTTCTCATTGCGGTGGCTTCTCTTGTTGCAGAGCATGGGCTCTAGGCACGCAGGCTCAGTAGTTGTGGCTCGCGGTCTCTAGAGCACAGGCTCAGTAGTTGTGGCGCATGGGCTTAGTTGCTCTGCGGCATGTGGGATCGCCCCAGACCAGGGCTCAAACCCATGTCCCCTGCACTGGTGGATTCTTAACCACTGCACCACCAGGGAAGTCCCAACATTTATTATTTTAAAAGCTAACTAGAAAATAGATTTTTTGGAAAATTTTAATATTTAAGAAACCACATTTTTATGGGAACCATGTTCATATTTATTATTATTTTATTCTTGTACTTCACAAAGATTACTGTTATTTTTATTTATAATAGCCTGTCAACGGCAAAGAGACATGGTTAAATGTTCAAAATAAACATAATGGATTAAAAAGAAAACAAATCTACAAAATTATGATTTTCAAATTAATCAGGTATTCTTTGCCCTGAGCTCTCAAGATAAATTCTCTCAGTTTTCACCCAAAAGAAAGAGGAGCAGAAGTAGCATGGAGGGAGGGAGGATGGAAAGGAAGAAGCCAGAGAGAAAGAGAGATAGACAGAGACAGAGAGAACATAAAAATTACCAGATGAACAAAACAGACCAAAGATTCAGAGCAAAGGGGACACACACACACACCAAGGAAGAGGAGAAAGATTTTGAGTTGTAAAGGACTCAATGTAGGAGAAAAATGCAATGGAGGTAGATTTACAAGGAGGAAGAACAACAACAACAAAAAGTAAGGAAACAAGAAAAAAAAAGTTCAGAGAAAGATTAATAGTAATTTTTAAAGGATTCATGCAAAAATGTATTCTGTTTTCACTCTACTGTGCAGTGAAATTCAGAATAGGCAATTGCTCATTATCAAATCAGCTTGAAACTTTAATTAAAATGGTACCAAATATTTCTAACTTTTAAATTCCTCTAATCCTTGAAGTTTGAGAATTTCTCTTGTGAATTTGAAAATCATAATAATCCACCAAGGAAAAAGTATTATTTTAGGTTGCAGCTAAGAAGTCCAGAACACAATTATCACAGGAAGAGGGTTAGATTTGGTGGATTCTCCATCTCTGTCTTACAGTGTTTAACTATTATCACAGAAGAGAAGTGGCCAGAAGAAAGCCATAATTGTTAATAAGTTAGAATTTAGCAACTTACTTAAAATATACCCAAGCAAGATAATTTCATTGGTTAATAATAATGCACATGTTATTTCTATTTGAACTTCTAATTGAGCAAAAGGAGAGAAAATAAAGGTAATAAGGCCTATTGCTGTTGGAATTTAAGGTGTTTCAAATAAATAGAACTTGAATTCCCTGGTGGTCCAGTGGTTAGGACTCGGAGCTTTCACTGCTGGGGCTGGGTTCAATCCCTGGTTGGGGAACTAAGATTCCGCAAGCCACGCAGCACTGCCAAAAAATAAAATAAAATGAAAGTGAGGTGAGGTGCAGTGAAATGAAATAAAATAAAATAAAATAAAATAATTCTATATGGCAGTCCAGAGATAATGCTCTAATGGCAATTCTCCCTTCCATCCCCCCCAACCCATATTGAGGCAGAAGAAAAAATAATAGGAAAAATGAGCTTAGCTATTTCACAGGTAGACTAAAAACTAAAAGCACTAACGATTATGATGTTCTAAGACCTGGCATGGCACAAAGTCCTAATGAGTAGTCAAGGGTTTTATTTCACTTAGGTAAAAGTGAACAAATAAGTTTAGGCAATGCAGCTAGTTTAAAAACAAAGGGTAAGTGATGTTTTATGGGTTTGTTCAGTGTGTGAAAATTCACTGAACTATGTAGTTATGGTATGCTTTTTTCTGTATGCATATTATTCTTTAAGAAAAAGTTGTCTGAATCAAATCACATATCATAAACTGCTCTTTCATTAGTATTAAAATATTTATTAAACATCCACATATATGTTTTGCTCTACCAATACGAAAGGAGGTAGACTACACAGATATCATCCCAGTCTTCTTGTAGTTTTCTTTCTCAAATAGATAACATATGTGAAGACAGACATAAAACAGACCAACAGACACTCAATGAGCTGACCACTGATTGACACCAGTACCACCTATCTTTGTTTATGATAAAGTCACAGCTAAGTGCCAGCATCTTTTCTTTAATGGCATCTGTTTATCCTTTGTCCTTGAATCATTGTCCATGGATCATTTAGAAACAGTATCAGTCCAGATTTCCAATTCCCTTTCCTAACCTCATCAAATTAATAACTCCTTATTAATGGTATATAATGTGCTTTGTACTCTTCCTTATTCCTTTACCCCAGTGTTTCTAAAGTTTCAGTCTCACTTATGATCGTCACAATTTTTGCAATATCATCATACCAACTGTGCTATTATTTTAAAAATAATTTTAAGTTGACTCATGTTCCTTTCACTGTAATACCTACTTTAACCTAGCCCGAAGCATTAATATCCATGGAATTGCCGATTTTTAAATATGGTGTGTTTGTGTATCATCAGCTAAAATAATCATGTGAACCCTCAGTGGCATGCTAATCACACTTGAATAAACATAGCGTTCCTCGAGTCAGCTTTGCTATCACCTAATAAAGATAAATGTACCAACATAGAATCCTGCCCTGCAGAACGTAAGCTGCTTTATCTTCTATCTCAAAAGGTAGTCTTATTTTTTTGTTATTTCTCATAAGTAGACACATTCCAAGAAGTGCATAACAAAGAATATTTAAGGAACTCTTCTGAATTTTAGTTTAACTTGCTAAGTTGTTTCACAGATTAAAATATCTCTAAAAAAAACATCTGTTTAAAGTTCTTTAAACTGAAGTTTACTCTGATAATAATGACACATAAGTCATTGTCTTTTAATTCTTGTCATACAGAATGGTGTAAGTCAAACAGCATTTGTGGAGTTTAAATAATAGGTAAAGGAAAGAACTGGACCTTGAGAAAAAATAAGGCTCTTTGTTCCTTAATTCAACAAATGACTCTTTGAGTGCAAATTATGTGCCTGCCCTTTTTCTAGGTGCTGAAGATGCATTGATAAAAAAAATTTAATAGTGCTTCCCTGGTGGTGCAGTGGGTAGGAATCGGCCTGCCAATGCAGGGGACAAGTGTTCAAGCCCTAGTCCTGGAAGATCCCACATGCCGTGGAGCAACAAAGCCCGTGCGCCACAACTACTGAGCCTGCATGCTGCAACCACTGAAGCCCACACACCTAGAGCCCATGCTCCGCAGCAAGAGAAACCACCGCAATGAGAAGGCCCCACTCACCGCAACTAGAGAAAGCCCGCACGCAGCAACAAAGACCCAACACAACCAAAAATAAATAAATTAAAAAAAAATTTTAATAGATAAAACTACTGTTATCATGCATACATGATAATTATTGTAATACAAAATTTTATAAAAAAGTTTTAAAGTACATATTTCCCTTTGAGATACTCCTACCAGTGTTTTCTAGTACCTCATTCCTTAAATTCTACTTTTGAAAATCTCAAAATATTCTAATTAATATTTTAATTCATCTTTATAATTTTTCTTAAAAGTTATTTATTCTCAGCATTTACATATTATAAAATATTTGAAACATATAGAAAAGTTCAGACAATAACATAAGATTTTATTCTTCCATTTGTTCAGACTAAAAACAGTGGGGTCACCGATTCCTTTAACTTGCTGTGCCTCACAATTTTTGCAATATCATCATACAAACCGTGCTTTTATTTTAAAAAATATTTTTAAGTTAACTCATTTTCCTACTTGATTCCTCTCCTTCACCGATACCCCTCAAATTTTGTCCCTTGTACCTTCAAAATATATCCAGAGTTCTACCACTTCTCATCATTCCCACTACCACAGTTTTAGTGCAAGACATCATCATCTGTTGCCTAAATTATTGCAATAGCCTCACAGTGGATCTGCCAGCTTCTGCCCTTGTCCCTTCCCACCCCACCCTCTGCAGTCTACCTCAACACAGCACCCAGGAGAATCCTGTTAAAATGTGTGTCATATACTATACTACAAAGCTACAGTAATCAAGACAGTATGGTACTGGCACAAAAACAGATAGATCGGTGGAACAGGATAGAAAGCCCAAAGATAAACCCACGCACATATGGTCACCTTATCTTTGATGAAGGAGGCAGGAATGTACAGTGGAGAAAGGACAGCCTGTTCAATAAGTGGTGTTGGGAAAACTGGACAGGTACATGTAAAAGTATGAGATTAGATCACTCCCTAACACCATACACAAAAATAAGCTCAAAATGGATTAAAGACCTAAATGTAAGGCCAGAAACTATCAAACTCTTAGAGGAAAACATAGGTAGAACACTCTATGACATAAATCACAGCAAGATCCTTTCTGACCCACCTCCTAGAGAAATGGAAATAAAAACAAAAATAAACAAATGGGACCTAATGAAACTTCAAAGCTTTTGCACAGCAAAGGAAACCATAAACAAGACCAAAAGACAACCCTCAGAATGGGAGAAAATATTTGCAAATGAAGCAACTGACAAAAGATTAATCTCCAAGATTTATAAGCAGCTCATGCAACTCAATAACAAACAACCCAACCCAAAAATGGGCAGAAGACATAAGTAGACATTTCTCCAAAGAAGGTATACAGACTGCCAACAAACACATGAAAGAATGCTCAACATCATTAATCATTAGAGAAATGCAAATCAAAACTACAATGAGATATCATCTCACACCAGTCAGAATGGCCATCATCAAAAAATCTAGAAACAATAAATGCTGGAGAGGGTGTGGAGAAAAGGGAACCCTCTTGCACTCTTGGTGGGAATGTAAATTGATACAGCCACTGTGGAGAACAGTATGGAGGTTCCTTAAAAAACTACAAATAGAACTACCATATGACCCAGCAATCCCACTACTGGGCATATACCCTGAGAAAGCCATAATTCAAAAAGAGTCATGTACCAAAATGTTCATTGCAGCTCTATTTACAATAGCCCGGAGATGGAAACAACCTAAGTGTCCATCATTAGATGAATGGATAAAGAAGATGTGGCACATATATACAATGGAATATTACTCAGCCATAAAAAGAAATGAAATTGAGCTATTTGTAATGAGGTGGATGGACCTAGAGTCTGTCATACAGAGTGAAGTAAGTCAGAAAGAGAAAGACAAATACCGTATGCTAACACATATATATGGAATTTAAGAAAAAAATATGTCATGAAGAACCTAAGGGTAAGACAGGAATAAAGACACAGACCTACTAGAGAATGGACTTGAGGATATGGGGAGGGGGAAGGGTAAGCTGTGGCAAAGCGAGAGAGAGGCATGGACATATATACACTACCAAACGTAAGGTAGATAGCTAGTGGGAAGCAGCCACATAGCACAGGGAGATCAGCTCGGTGCTTTGTGACCTCCTGGAGGGGTGGGATAGGGAGGGTGGGAGGGAGGGAGACGCAAGAGGGAAGAGATATGGGAACATATGTATATGTATAACTGATCCACTTTGTTGTAAAGCAGAAACTAACACACCATTGTAAAGCAATTATACTCCAATAAAGATGTAAAAAAAAAAATTGTGAGTCATATAATATTATTCCTCTGCTCAAAACACTACGATGAATTATCATCTCACACTAAATAAAAGCCAGAGTTGTTTTTTTCTTTTTTTTAACTGAAACATAGTTGATGTACAATATTATATAAGTTACAGGTGTACAATATAGTGATTTACAATTTTAAAGGTTAAACTCCATTTATAATTATTATAAAATATTGACTATATTCCCTGTGTTGTACAATATATCCTTGTAGCTTATTTATACATAATAGTTTGTACCTCTTACTCCCCTACCCCTATATTGCCATGCCCCTTCCCTCTCACCAAAGGAAATCACTAGTTTGTTCTCCATATCTGTAAGCCTGTTTCTTTTTTTTTTATATTCACTGGTTTGTTGTATTTTTTTCTATTCCACATATAAGTGGTATCATACAGTATTTGTCTTTCTCTGACTTATTTCACTTAGCACAATACCCTCCATATATGTTGCTGCAAATGGCAAAATTTCATTCCTTTTTATGGCTGAATAGTATTCCATTATATATATATATATGTATGTATATATATATATACATACATATATATCACATCTTCTTTATCCATTCATCTGTTAATGGACACTTAGGTTGTTTTCCATGTCTTGGCTATTATAAATAGTGCTGCTATGAACATTGTGGTGCACATATCCTTTCAAATTAGTGTTTTTGGGTTTTTTTTCATATATATACCCAGGAGTGGAATTACTGGGGCATATGATAGTTCTATTTTTAGTTTTTTGAGAAACCTCCATACTGTTTTCCACAGTGGCTGCACCAATTTACATTTCCACCAACAGTGTATGAGGGTTACCTTTTCTCCACATCCGTGCCAACACTTGTTATTTGTGGTCTTTTTGATGATAGCCATTCTGACAGGTGTGAGGTGATATCTCACTATGGTTTTTTTTTTTTGCGGTACGCGGGCCTCTCACTGTTGTGGCATCGCCCGTTGCAGAGCACAGGCTCCGGACGTGCAGGCTCAGCGGCCGTAGCTCACGGGCCCAGCCACTCCGCAGCATGTGGGATCTTCCCAGACCGGGGCACGAACCCGTGTTCCCTGCATTGGCAGGCGGACTCTCAACCACTAAGCCACCAGGGAAGCCCCTCACTATGGTTTTGACTTGCATTTCCCTGACAATTAGCGATGTTGAGCATCTTTTCATGTGCCTATTGGATATCTGCATGTCCTCTTTGGAAAAATGTCCATACAATTCTTCCACCCATTTTTAAATCAGGTTTCTTGCAGGGTTCTTAATATTCTGAGTCGTCTATATTTTTGTATGTAGTTATAGTAGATTCATCTTCACTGTTACATGATGTTCTATTGTAAGAAAATAGCTCATTTCATTAATCCATTCTTTCATCTATGGACATTTGGGGACCTTTCAATTGTTTTGCAACTATAAATAATGCTGCCAGAACAAGAAATGCTAAGGGAAATTCTTCTTCTTTTTTTTTGCGGTACGCGGGCCTCTCACTGTTGTGGCCTCTCCCGTTGCGGAGCACAGGCTCCGGACGCACAGGCTCAGCAGCCATGGCTCATGGGCCCAGCCGCTCTGCGGGATGTGGGATCTTCCCAGACCGGGGCACGAACTCGTGTCCTCTGCATCGGCAGGCGGATTCCCAACCACTGCGCCACCAGGGATGCCCCTAAAGGAAATTCTTAAGGATGTAGGAAATGATATTAGATGTAAATTCAGATGTACAGGAAGGAGTGAATAACTTACATTTACAGTCAACTGATTTGTGACATGGATGCCAAGAAAATATGATGCGGAAAACATGTTTTTTTCAATGAATGATGTTGGGACATTCAGATATTCACATACTAAAGAATGAAGCTGGACCCCTACATCACACAATATACAAAAATTAGCTCAAAATGTGTCATTAACCTAAATGTATGTGCTAAACTATAACATCACTCACAGAAGAAAACCTAGGTGTATATCTTCCTGGCTTCAAGTTAGGCACTGGTTTCTTAATATGACCCCAAAAGCACAGCAACAAAATAAAAAATAGATATATCAGACTTTATCAAAATTTAAATCTTTTGTGTTTTAAAGGAAATCATCAAGAAAATGAAGATATAACACAAAGTACGAGAGAAAATATTTGCAAATCGTATGTCAGACAAGGGACTTGTATTCAGAATGATTAAAATATTCTTACAACTCAACAATAAAAGCACAAACAACCCAATTTTTTTTTTTTTTTTAATTTTTGGCTGCATTGGGTCTTTGTTGCTGCGTGCGGGCTTTTCTCTAGTTGCGACGAGCAGGGGCTACTCTTCGTTGTGGTGCGTGGGCTTCTCATTGCCATGGCTTTTCTGCTGCAGAGCATGGGCTCTAGGCGCATGGGTTTCAGTAGTTGTGGCTCACGGGCTCTAGAGTGCAGGCTCAGTAATTGTGGTGGACGGGTTTTGTTGCTCTGCGGCATGTGAGATCTTCCCAGACCAGGGATCGAACCCATGTACCCTGCACTGGCAGACACATTTTTAACCACTGTGCCACCAGGGAAGTCCCACAACCCAAGTTTTAAAATGAGCAAAGTATCTGAACAGATATTTCTCCAAAAAAGACATGCAAATGACCAAAAAGCACATAAATGATGCTCAACATGCAAATCAAAACCACAGTGAAACACCACTTCACACACTACAATACCTAAAATGAAAAAGACAGACAATAATAAGTGTTGGTGAGAATATGGAGAAATTGGAACCCTCATACATTGCTGGAGGGATTGTATTGATAAAATGGTGCAGTCACTTTGGAAAACAATTTGGCAGTTCCTCACAACTTTTTAAACATAGAGTTACTGTGTAACCCACATTTCAAGATTTACTCTAATGAGAGGCCTTGGCAAATGACCTATTATGAACATTATTTTCCTCATTTATAAAATAAGTATGGGGACTTCCCTGGTGGTCCAGTGGTTGAGAATCCATCTTGCAATGCAGGGGATACTGGTTCGATCCCTGGTCCGGGAGCTAAGATCCCACATCCCGCGGGGCAACTAAGCCCATGTGCCACAACAAGAGAGCCCGCGCACCACAACAAAAGATCCCGTGTGCTACAACTAAGATCCTATGCAGCCAATAAATGAATATTTTTTAAAATAAAAAATAAAGTAAGCATGGTACCTGTTTGTTGATAATTTATTTCTTCAAATTCAAACAATAACAACAAAAAGCAAATATTTGGCTTTCCAAAGATACATGTAAGAACATGAAAATCAAGTCGCAGACTGGGAGAAAATTTGCAAATAGCACATAAATCTAGTAAATGGGCTTTATAAAGAACTCTGACAACAGTACAAAGACAAACAATCCAATTTAAAACAGACAAGGGCTTCCCTGGTGGCGCAGTGGTTGAGAGTCCACCTGCCTATGCAGGGGACGCGGGTTTGTGCCCCGGTCTGGGAAGATCCCACATGCCGCGGAGAGGCTAGGCCCGTGAGCCATGGCCGCTGAGCTTGCGCGTCCGGAGCCTGTGCTCCGCAACGGGAGAGGCCACAACAGTGAGAGGCCCGTGTACCACAAAAAAAATTTAAAAATAAATAAATAAATAAAACAGACAAGAGATTTGAACAGACACTTCACAAAAGAAGATACACACACATGTGTAGGTACATACACATACGTATGTTAAAGTCCAATCAGCAAATGAAAAGATGCTCAACGTTACTAATCATCAAGGAAATGCATATTAAAATAATATCAACATACCTCTTCACACCAATTAGAATGATTAACATTAAAAAAAAAACCTGATGACACCAACTGAGGTAATTGGAAATCTTGTATATTGCTCATGGAAGTGTAGAATGGTACAATCACTTTGAAAATCAATTTCACAATTTTTTAATAATAATAAGCACATATCTATTCCATTTCCTAGCAATTGCATTCCTAGGTATGAAAACACATGTCCACAAAAGGACTTTTGCAGAATACTTACAGTAGACTGGTCTAAAATAACCCCAAATGAAACAACTGATGACCATCACTGTATGATATATTCATACAATGGAAAATGACATAGCAATAAAAATGAATGAACTACTAATACATGCAAAAACAGATGAACCTCAAAAACATTATACTGAGGGAAAGAAGCCAACACAAAAGAATGCATGCTGTATGATTTCACTTATATGAATTCTAGAACAGATGAAAGTAATCTATGCTGATAGAAGTCAGATCAATAGTTGTCTGGAGGAAGGGATTGGGAATAGAATTTTTCAAGGTTATGTAAATGTTCTATATTTTGACTGTGGAAATGGTAGCTCAAACATATACATTCATTAAAACACATTGAACTGCACTTAAAGTCTGTATTTTAATCTAAGTTTAATATCATTAAATATTATTATTAAATATTATTAATTATTAATAATATTAATTTTATTCCACTAAAGTTTATTTAAAAATTATGCTACTAGAAATGTATGTATGAGTCATTTTTGCACCTGTCACATACATGTACATTTTTTACATGTCCTAGGTATACATGGTGTATGCCTAGAAGTGGAAATCCTCTTAAAGTTTGCAAATTTCCTATTTTACAAGATAATGTGAGATTGGTCTTCAAAATGCTTTTACTAGCTTACACTTGCACTGGTAAGTGTTCCTGTTGATTTACATCCTCCTTAGCATTTGGTATTTTCTGATTTAAAAATTTTCTCAATGAGTAAAAATATTACCTCACCATAGTCTTATTAAATTTTTTTCTCATTAGTAATAACGTCGAACATTTTTTTTCCATATTGATCATCTATATTTTCTCCTCTCTAAAGCTGCAGTTCAATTAGTCTATTAATTTGTTCCCTTTTCCTTATTGATTTTGTAGAACTTCTACATATATTCTGAATTCTAGATCTTTGTACATGATGTGCTGAAAGTACCTTGTTTCTGTGACTTGTCTTTTCACTCCTTTAACGTTGTCTTTTGATGAACAGTTCTTAGTTTTAATGTGGGGTTTTTTCCTTTATGGTTAGTGCTTTTTATGAAAAGCGCTTTTTCTTCTTTAAGAAATCACTCCATACTGTGAAGTTATAAAGATAATTTCTATTTTCTTCTGAAAGTTTTATTATTTTTGTTTTTCACATCTAAATCTTTTTTTTTTTTTTTTTTTTTTTTGCGGTACGCGGGCCTCTCACTGTTGTGGTCTCTCCCGTTGCGGAGCACAGGCTCCGGACGCGCAGTCTCAGCGGCCATGGCTCACGGGCCCAGCCGCTCCGCGGACATGGGATCCTCCCGGACCGGGGCACGAACCCGTGTCCCCTGCATCGGCAGGCAGACTCTCAACCACTGCGCCACCAGGGAAGCCCTTCACATCTAAATCTTTAATCCAATTTTTTTTTTTGGCTGTGTTGGGTCTTCGTTACTGTGCGTGGGCTTTCTCTAGTTGTGGCGAGCTGGGGCTACTCTTTGTTGCAGTGTGCGGGTTTCTCATTGCGGTGGCTTCTTTTGTTGTGGAGCACGGGTTCTAGGTGCACAGGCTTCAGCAGTTGCAGCACGTGGGCTCAGTAGTTGCGGCACGTGGTCCCTAGAGTGCGTGGGCTTCAGTAGTTGTGGCTCACTGGCTCTAGAGCGCAGGCTCAGTAGTTGTGGCACACGGGCTTAGTTGCTCCGTGGCATGTGGGATCTTCCCAGACCAGGAATCGAACCCGAGTCCCCTGCATTGGCAGGTGGATTCTTAACCACTGCGCCACCAGGGAAGTCCTAATCCAATGTCTTAGTATGGGCCTTTAAGCTAAGATTGCTACAGAAAAGAGAGCTCAAAATAGAGGGCTTAAAGAATGTAGACTTTTTTCTCCTTCAAGTAATAGCTCCAAAGTGGGCATTTTAGTCTGCAGACTGGTTTTGTTTTGTGGGGCCATTCAGGGACTCCAATTTTGACGGTGTCTCTGCCAATGGTGTTTTGCTCATTGCCATTACATGACAAGATATATCGCTTCACTTATTTAGGTCTCCTTTAATTGCTCCTAGGGCTAGGGAACAAAATGGAAGAGGTAGCGTGAATAGAACCTGGGGACTTGGAGGAGGGGCTCCCACAGGCTGTGCCCAGTCCTCCAGAGGAGATAGTCCACAGCTGCGACCTCTTGGGGGCACCATGGAGCTGGTCCTCAAGTGCCCCACAGCTGGTGCTCAGACAGCTGGGGGTGGGGGGCCGTTCTGAGACTGGTGTTGGAACTTCTGGGAGGAAGGTGCCATACTTTTGAAGCTGTGAGCGCCAAAAGAAGCAGAAGGCTGGAGGTACAGCTGTTCTCATGCTGCTGGGGGGATCTGACTGGGACTGGAAATGGGAGGCAAGCCCCTCCTCCCTTCTCCTGCCTTCCTATCTCTGTTGCTCACCGGCGAAACCTAAAAGAAATCATCTGGCGGTGGAACAAATAGTGCTGCTCTTTGTGGAAGACCTTGTACATATGTGGTTTTCTCTTTGTGGAGATATCTCCTCAGGGTAAATTCTTAGAGGGATTATATGTAGCTTTACTAGATATTGCCATATTTTTCTTCATATGGGGTTGACCCATTTTGTACTGTCAGTAACAACATATGAGAGCATTCTTGCACAGAGCCACAGGAACAGAATACAACATCAGACTTCTGAATTTCTGCCAAAGTAATAGATTCTAAATATGATATTTCAGTGGAGTTTTAATTCGGATTTCTTTTATGAAAATTTTCTCATATGCTTGAGATCCATTTATATATCCTTTTTGTGAATTATCTGTTCATGTCTTTTGCCAATATTTATATTGGATTTCGATGATTTTACTCACATACATTAGGGCAATAGCCCTTTACTCTTTATGTGAGTAGTAATATTTCCTCCAAGTTTGTCATTTGACTTTACTTATAAACTTACTTAACTCCAGAAATAAAATCATGTTAGTACCATTATGAAACTGGCATATTTATGTATTAATTTTGAGGAAAATTGACACCTTAATTTTATTTGCCTTATTCAAGAACACAGGATCCTTTCCATCTGTTCAACATTGCTATTGGTTTTTTTTTTTTCCTGCGGTACGCGGGCCTCTCACTGTTGTGGCCTCTCCTGTTGCGGAGCACAGGCTCCGGACGCGCAGGCTCAGCGGCCATGGCTCAGGCGCCCAGCCGCTCCGCGGCATGTGGGATCTTCCCAGACCGGGGCACGAACCCGTGTCCCCTGCATCGGCAGGTGGACTCTCAACCACTGCGCCACCAGGGAAGCCCTGTTATTGCGTTCTTCAAGAGTGTTTTAAGATTTTTCACATATAAGTTTGTATAGTTTTGGTTAAGTTTACTCTTTAGTATTTTACATTTTCATTGCTTTTGTAAACAAGGTTTACTTTTACATTAAGTCTTCTTACTGTTTGATATGTATGAAGGGTAATTGTTTTTGTATGTTAACTTTAAAGCTACCAACCATTACTGAATTCTTTAATGTTCATGTTAGTTTTAGCATTGATTCCTTGGATCTTCTATGTGTCTTCTAAGAACATCGGCAAATGTAATTTCACTTCTTCATTTCCAGATTTTATGCCTTTAATTGAATTGGTTTGTCTTATTACACTGGCTAATCTCCATTAAAATAGTAAGTTATAGTGGAGATAGTGAGCATCCTTGCTTTGTTCTTGACCTTAGTAGGAATGCCTCTAATATTTCCCCAGTAAGACGCTGAAATATATTTTATAATTTTATTATGTGAGGAAGTATCCATCAATTTCTATTTTATTGAGTTTTTTTTTTAAGCAGAAAAAGATATTAAATTGTATTAAAAGTCTTTTCAGCACTTGTGGAAATAATCTTAGCATTATCCTCCTTATGTCCATTAATATGTTAAATTATATTAATGGTCTTCTTAATATTGAACCATCCTTACGTTCTTAGAATAAATCTATCTTGGTCATAAAATTCGGGTTTAAAAAAATGTTTTTAACAGACTTTATTTTTTAGAGCAGTTTTAGGTTCACACCAAAATTGAAAGGAAGGTATGGACGTTTCCTATATACTCCCTGCCTGCTACACACAAACACTCCTCCACTATCAACAGCCTCCAGCTGAGTGGAACATTTGTTACAATCAATGAACCTACATTGATGCATCATTATCACCCAAAGCCCATAGTTTACATGTGGGTTCACTCTGGGCATTGTACATTCTATGGGTTTGGACAAATGTGTAATGATATATACCCAACATTATACAATAGTATCATATAGAATAGTTTCACTGCCCTAAAATTTTGTGCTTCACCTATTTACCCCTCTCGCCTCCAATCCTTGGAAACCACTGATTTTTTTATTGTCTCCATTGTTTTGCCTTTCCCAAAAGGTCATATAATTGGAGTCATACAGTATGTAACCTTTTCAGATTAACTTCTTTCACTTAATAATAAACATTTAAGATTCGTCTGTGTCTTTTCATGACTTGATAGTCCCTTTCAATTTTAGAACTGAATAATATTCCATTGTTTGGATGTATCACAGTTTATTTATCCATTCACCTACTGAAGGACATCTTTATTCCAAGTTTTGACAATTATGAATAAAGCTGCTGTAAACAACCATGTGAAGGTTTTTGCATGGTATAAGTTTTCAGCTCATTTGGGTGAATACCAAGGAGGGGGTTGCATAAAGTATTTTTATTTAAATTCTTTCCTTCAAATTTATTTATTTATTTTAATTTTTCAATTTTATTTTATTTATTTTTTTATACAGCAGGTTCTTATTAGTCATCAATTTTATACACATCAGTGTATACATGTCAATCCCAATTGCCCAATTCATCACACAACCACCCCCACACCCCCTGCTTTCCCACCTTGGTGTCCATATGTTTGTTCTCTACATCTGTGTTGCAATTTCTGCCCTGCAAACCGGTTCATCTGTACCATTTTTCTAGGTTCCACATATATGCGCTAACATACGATATTTGTTTTTCTCTTTCTGACTTACTTCACTCTGTATGACAGTCTCTAGATCCATCCACGTCTCTACAAATGACCCAATTTCGCTCCTTTTTATGGCTGAGTAATAGTCCATTCTATACATGTACCACATCTTATTTATCCATTCATCTGTCGATGGGCATTTAGGTTGCTTCCATGACCTGGCTATTGTAAATAGTGCTGCAATGAACATTGGGGTGCATGTGTCTCTTTGAATTATGGTTTCCTCTGGGTATATGTCCAGTAGTGGGATTGCTGGATCATATGGAAATTCTACTTTTAGTTATACAAGGAACCTCCATACTGTTCTCCATAGTGGCTGTGTCAATTTACATTCCCACCAACAGTGCAAGAGGGTTCCCTTTTCTCCACACCCTCTCCAGTATTTGTTGTTTGTAGATTTTCTGATGATGCCCATTCTGACTGGTGTGAGGTGATACCTCACTGTCATTTTGACTTGCATTTCTTGAATAATTAGTGATATTGAGCAGCTTTGCATGTGCTTCTTGGTCATCTGTATGTCTTCTTTGGAGAAATGTCTATTTAGGTCTTCTGCCCATTTTTGGATTGGATTGTTTGTTTCTTTAATATTGAGCTGCATGACCTGTTTATATATTTTGTAGATTAATCCTTTGTTTATTCGTTTGCAAATATTTTCTCCCATTCTGAGGGTTGTCTTTTCGTCTTGTTTATGGTTTCCTTTGCTGTGCAAAGGCTTTGAAGTTTCATTAGGTCCCATTTGTTTATTTTTGTTTTTATTTCCATTACTCTAGGACGTGGATCAAAAAAGATCTTGCTGTGATTTATGTCAAAGAATGTTCTTCCTATGTTTTCCTCTAAGTGTTTTATAGTGTCTGGTCTTACATTTAGGTCTCTAATACATTTTGAGTTTATTTTTGTGTATGGTGTTAGGGAGTGTTCTAATTTCATTCTTTTACATGTAGATGCCCACTTTTCCCAGCACCACTTATTGAAGAGACTGTCTTTTCTCCATTGCATATCCTTGCCTCCTTTGTTATAGATTTGTTGACCATAGGTGTGTTGGTTTATCTCTGGGCTTTCTATCTTGCTCCATTGATCTATGTTTCTGTTTTTGTGCCAGTACCATATTGTCTTGATTACTGTAGCTTTGTGGTATAGTCTGAAGTCAGGGAGTCTGATTCCTCCAGCTCTGTTGTTTTCCCTCCAGACTGCTTTGGCTATTCAGGGTCTTTTGTGTCTCCAAACAAATTTGAAGATTTTTTATTCTAGTTCCATGAAAAATGCCATTGGTAATTCGACAGGGATTGCATTGAATCTGTAGCTTGCTTTGGGTAGTATGGTCATTTTCACAATATTGATTCTCCCAATCCAAGAACATGGTATATCTCTCCAACTGTTGGTATCATCTTTAATTTCTTTCATCAGTGTCTTATGGTTTTCTGCATACAGGTCTTTTGTCTCCCTAGGTAGGTTTATTCCTAGCTATTTTATTCTTTTTGATGTGATGGTAAATGGGATTGTTTCCTTAGTTTCTCTTTCTGATTTTTCATTGGTAGTGTGTAGGAATGCAAGAGATTTCTGTGCATTAATTTTGTATCCTGCAACTTTACCAAATTCATTGATTAACTCTAGTAGTTTTCTGGTGGCGTCTTTAGGATTCTTTCTGTATAGTATCATGTCATCTGCAAACACTGACAGTTTTACTTCTTCTTTTCCAATTTGTACTCCTTTTATTTCTTTTTCTTCTCTGATTGCTGTGGCTAGGACTTCCAAAACTATGTTGAATAATAGTGGTGAGAGTGAACATCCTTGTCTTGTTCCTGATCTTAGAGGAAATACTTTCAGTGTTTCACCATTGAGAATGATGTTTGCTATGGGTTTGTCGTATATGGCCTTTATTATGTTGAGGTAGGTTCCCTCTATGCCCACTTTCTGGAGAGTTTTTATCATAAATGGGTGTTGAATTTTGTCAAAAGCTTTTTCTGCATCTATTGAGATGATCATATGGTTTTTATTCTTCAATTTGTTAATATGGTTTATCACATTGATTGACTTACGTATATTGAAGAATCCTTGTATCCCTGGGATAAATCCCACTCGTTCATGGTGAATGAACCTTTTAATGTGTTGTTGGATTCTGTTTGCTAGTATTTTGTTGAGGATTTTTGCATCTATAGTCATCAGTGATATTGGTCTGTAATTTTCTTTTTTTGTAGTATCTTTGTCTGGTTTTGGTATCGGGGTGATGGTGGCCTCATAGAATGAGTTTGGGAGTGTTCCTTCCTCTGCAATTTTTTGGAAGAGTTTGAGAAGAATGGGTATTAGCTCTTCTCTAAATGTTTGATAGAATTCACCTGTGAAGCCATCTGGTCCTGGACTTTCGTTTGTTGGAAGATTTTTAATCAGAGTTTCAATTTCATTACTTGTGATTTGTCTGTTCATATTTTCTATTTCTTCAGTCTTGGAAGGTTATATGTTTCTAAGAATTTGTCCATTTCTTCCAGTTTGTCCATTTTATTGGCATAGAGTTGCTTGTAGTAGTCTCTTAGGATGCTTTGTATTTCTGTGGTGTCTGTTGTAACTTCTCCTTTTTCATTTCTTATTTTACTGATTTGGGCCCTCTCCCTCTTTTTCTTGATAGGACTAGCTAATGGTTTATCAAGTTTGCTTATCTTTTCAAAGAACCAGCTTTTAGTTTTATTGATCCTTGCTATTGTTTTCTTTGTTTCTATTTCATTTATTTCTGCTCTGATCTTTATGATTTCTTTCCTTCTGCTAACTTTGGGTTTTGTCTGTTCTTCTTTCTCTAGTTCCTTTAGGTGTTAGGTTAGAGTTTTTATTTGAGATTTTTCTTGTTTCTTGAGGTAGGCTTGTATAGCTACAGAACTGCTTTTGCTGCATCCCATAGATTTTGGATCGTCGTGTTTTCATTGTCATTTGTCTCTAGGTATTTTTTGATTTCCTCTTGGATTTCTTCAGTGATCTCTTAGTTATTTAGTAACGTATTGTTTAGCCTCAATGTGTTTGTGTTTTTTACGTTTTTTTCCCTGTAGTTCATTTCTAATCTCATAGCGTTGTGGTCAGAAAAGATGCTTGATATGATTTCAATTTTCTTAAATTTACTGTGGCTTGATTTGTGACCCAAGATGTGATGTATCCTGGAGAATGTTCCGTGCGCAGTTGAGAAGGAAGTCTAATCTGCTGTTTTTGGATGGAATGTCCTATAAATATCAGTTAACTCTATCTGATCTATTGTGTCATTTAAAGCTTCTGTTTCCTTATTTATTTTCATTTTGGATGATCTCTCCATTAGTGTAAGGGAGGTGTTAACGTCCCCCACTATTACTGTGTTACTGTTGATTTCCTCTTTTATAGCTGTTAGCAGCTGCCTTATGTATTGAGGTGCTCCTATGTTGGGTGCATATATATTTATAATTGTTATATCTTCTTCTTGGATTGATCCCTTGATCATTATGTAGTGTCCTTCCTTGTCTCTTGTAACATCCTTTATTTTAAAGTCTATTTTATCTGATATGAGTATTGCTACTTCAGCTTTCTTTTGATTTCCATTGGCATGGAATATCTTTTTCCATCCTCTCAGTTTCAGTGTATATGTGTCTCTAGGTCTGAAGTACGTCTCTTGTAGACAGCTTATATATAGGTCTTGTTTTTGTATCCATTCAGCAAGCCTGTGTTTTTTGGTTGGGGCGTTTAATCCATTCATGTTTAAGGTCATTATCAGTATGTATGTTCCTATGACCATTTTCTTAATTGTTTTGGGTTTGCGTTTGCAGATTCTTTTCTTCTCTCGTGTTTCCCACTTAGAGAAGTTCCTTTAGAATTTGTTGTAGAGCTGGTTTGGTGGTGCTGAATTCTCTTAGCTTTTGCTTATCTGTAAAGCTTTTTTTTTGTGTGTGTGGTACACGGGCCTCTCACTCTTATGGCCTCTCCCGTTGCGGAGCACAGGCTCCGGACACGCAGGCTTAGCGGTCATGGCTCACGTGCCCAGCCGCTCCGCGGCATGTGGGATCTTCCCTGACCAGGGCACGAACCTGTGTCCCCTGCATTGGCAGGCAGACTCTCAACCACTGCACCACCAGGGAAGCCCTATAAAGCTTTTGATTTCTTCATCGAATCTGAATGAGGTCCTTGCCGGGTAGAGTAATCTTGGTTGTAAGTTCTTTCCTTTCATCACTTTAAGTATATCATGACACTGCCTTCTGGCTTGTAGAGTTTCTGCTGAGAAATCAGCTGTTAACCTTCTGGGGGTTCCCTTGTATGTTATTTGTCGTTTTTCCCTCGCTGCTTTCAATAATTTTTCTTTGTCTTTAATTTTTGCCAGTTTGATTATTATGTGTCTCGGCTTGTTTCTTCTTGGGTTTATCCTGTGTGGGACTCTGTGCTTCCTGGACTTGGGTGGTTATTTCCTTTCCCATGTTAGGGAAGTTTTCGACTATAATCTCTTCAAATAATTTCTCGGGTCCTTTCTCTTTCTTTTCTCCTTCTGGGACCCCTATAATGCGAGTGTTGTTGCGTTTAATGTTGTTCCAGAGTTCTCTTAGGCTGTCTTCATTTCTTTTCATTCTTCTTTCTTTATTCTGTTCTACAGCAGTGAATTCCACCCTTCAGTCTTCCAGGTCACTTATCCGTTCTTCTGCCTCAGTTATTCTGCTATTGATTCCTTCTAGTGTAGTTTTCATTTCAGTTATTGTATTGTTCATCTCTGTTTGTTTGTTCTTTAATTCTTCTAGGTCTTTGTTAAATATTTCTTGCATCTTCTCCATCTTTCCCTCCGTTCTTTTTCTGAGGTCCTGGATCATCTTCACTATCATTATTCTGAATTCTTTTTCTAGAAGGTTGCCTATCTCCAGGCAACCTTCCAGAAAAAGAATTCAGAATTTTCTTTTGTTTATCTGAGGTTTTATCTTGTTCCTTCATCTGGTACATAGTCCTCTGCCTTTTCATTTCGTCTATCTTTCTGTGAATGTCCAAATTTATTTTTAAAAATACTTCAAACCTGCTCGTGTTGGAAGGTCTCCTGTAGAGGCAGGGGGTGGATGTGGCTTACCGTGGGGACAAGGACACTGGCGGTAGAAGTTCTGGGAAGTACTCCTTGGCATTAGCCTCCCAGAGTCCACCATTAGCTGCACAAAAGACCCCAGGTAGGCTCAAGTATTTTTATTTTTAATGTGCTTTTGTATTCTGCTGCTGATGTTGACTTAAAATTTTTCATATTTATATGCATAACTGAGAATGGTGCAATATTTGTCATATTTTGGAAGTGATGTCATGCTGGCTTTGTAAAAACAATTTGGAATATTTTCTCTTGTTTTTGGAATATTTTCTTCTTTTAAAATGCTCTGAATCAATGTATGTAGCATCTAAGTATCAAATCTTTGGGGATTTAGAATTACCTTGTGAAACCATCTGGGCCTGGCACTTTTTTGTGTAGGTAGTTCTTTGATATGTTTCTTTATTTCTTCTAGTAAAATTGGTTTGTCTCGGCTTTCAGTCTTTACTGGGATTAATTTTGGCATATTGTGATTTCCATTAAATCTAGGTTTTCCTATGTATTTTTGTAATACTATGAAAATAATTATGTTATACTATGTAAGTTTCTGTTTCTATAACCTCTTGGCATTTCTTATTTTGAATGTTTTTGCATTCTTCCTTTTTTTCTGGAATAGCTTCATTAGTCGTCTGTCATTAAAATTATTTTTCAAATAGTCAGCATATTGATTATCAGTCCTCCTGGGTCTCTATATTCAACCTCATTGCTTTTGTCATTATTTTCTTCCTCTGCTTTTCTTTGCTTTAGCTTTTCATGTTAGAAAAAGAATTCATTTATAGTCATTCTTTTATTCTCATTGTATATATATTTGAAAGCTGTAAATTTTTCTGTAATCACTGATTTATTTTTTTATAGATTCTGATATGTATTTTTTCCATTAGCATTATTTTTTTTGGAAATCATTTGAGTTTAACTTATATTGTATTTTCCATTTCATCCAATACTTCTTTAATAGTACACTTTAAAATTTTCAGGTGGAAAGGACTATTTGTTCTTGAGATTTTGTCATCAATTTTTAATTTGATCCATTAAACATGTCTTTCCTTGAGAGAGATATATTGATGTCTCTTATTTTTACTATATTTTTACTGTGAGCTGAGCAGTGTGATTAATTCAGTGCTCAGCATTTGGGAGTAAAACAAATAACAAGATGTACAACTGGATTCCTCTAAATGATACATTTACTTCTGCTAAAAACTTCTCTAGGTTCTAATCTAGGGACTGCCACTACTAGTTTCATGCCATTAGGGGCCTTAGTCTTCTTTCGTGTAAAATGAGGTGAGCTATGGAATATTTTTTTAACCCAATACTTTGATTTACCAATTCAATAAAAGTGCTTTTGAAATAATACCTTTCTAAGCCCCACTGTTACTAACTAAAATTATTTTAATAATAGCTATCATTTGTTGAGTGCCTACTGCATGCCAGGCTCCATGCTTAGCATTTTACATATACGATTTCACTGAATCATAGCATATTTGTTTTAATTTTTCTTCAAACTCTCTAATGTTGGACTCTGATTCAATAGGCAGAAACTCAATTGATTGGCTCAGTATTTTAGGAGACCGTCTACTGCATAAACTGGCAGGGCACACTTGCATGTTGTCGGACACACCTTTCTACTTGAATCAGGACAATGGTCAGAAAGATCACATTGGTCCAGGGAGCAATTAGCCAACATGTATTTGTTAGTTTCTTGGTTTGGCAGGAAACAAGACCAGAATGAGATAAGGAGCTCAGGTCCTTATAGGGTGTGACTGGACTCTTGGACAAAGAGGAACAGAGCTGTTTTCCTGGCCAGCTATTTTCATCCCAGGCTTACACATGTGCTCCCAGTGTGGTAAAAAATATTGTAGCAAAGTGTTGTTAACAGCCTAACAAGGAGTGTTTAGTTGTAAACCAATCTCCTTATATCTTTAGTGGTAACATTGTTAATAAAACAGAAGCAAGTAGTAACATGGTCTTACACTGCCTCGAATTAATTAATATTATACCTGCCTCTTCAGCTAAAGATACTCTGTGTTGTTCTTAAATTCACTTACCCATTGGGTCAATCATTTAACATTTTCTTCTATTACCATTATGTTGATAAATACATGATACTATTGTCAATACTCTCCCCTTCTGTGCCTATGGCAGAGACTCAGTTTCTAATCAACTTGTATTCTTTCTTGCAAAACCTAGATGCAGCCCCATAATCCTTCTCAACATGGCACCCAAGTACCAGACTAGAATTTGCTCCCAGTATAAAATCCATTGCCTTTCTTATTCAGGTACTCTGGATGCAAAAGACAAGGAACTCACAGTCTAATGTGGGATGCAGGGATGTAAACAGCAACTGTAGTTCAGAGAGGAGTTGCTGCCTAACTTAAAGAGTGTTGACTCTAATTCCTTTAGCGGCATGAGGATGTCCAACTCACTTGAATGCCTCAGGCCATGTTTTCCGCCTTGCTCAGTACAATGTGCCAGCATATATTGAATGTCTGCTTTAGTAGTTCTCACCATGTGCCACAGCATGCTTGTGTACCCAGTCACAGATGTGCTTTCAGTTTGATCAATTTGCAAAACGTATGCTTCGCACAATTGGAGCTGGTAAAGTCTCTCAGGTGGGCTGTTGAGCTGGATGGATCTTTTGCTATAAATACAGAGGCCTGATGTAAATAATAACTAAGAGACATAACATGACATCATACTATGTTACTGTACTATGTCTGTGTTTTGGTGCATGGGAGAATGTGGGCACAGCTGGGTTCATGGCAGCCCTTACTCTGCCAGTCAGAGATGTAAGTGTATGAGCCATCCCTTCACATGCCTAGTGTAGTATTTCAAAAGAACCAGGTGTGTCTCTGTTTGGCTTAGCATTACATTTTATTTTCATTTCAAAATGTGGAGGATCTGTTTCAGTGCTCCTGCCTTTATTCTAATTTGTGAATTTAAAAGTAGGTATTAATTTAATATCCAAATTGGCATGGCTAGGAGACACCACAGGTAATTAAGAGGCTCTAATTGGGGACATCTGAAAACATTTGAGACACTTTATTCTGGACTCTTTTAAGTGCACTAGATACAATATGGAACAACAGTCCTTTCACTTTGAGGACTTGTAGCATAGATGCCTGGAATGGAACAATAATTAAGAAATTATCCATAACATCTTCTCCAGAGACTGTTGCCATGATGATTTTGGCATTTACTATAAAAGAAGCAACCCACATAAAATAGAAACAAATAGAATGAATAGAACAGAGAAGGAAAACAGCACACAATGCTTTGTAGAGAGCTTCACGAATCCTGGAGACCAACTCCTCCCCAAAGTTGACCAGAAGGATCTCCTTGTTTTATAGACCTTTGTTGTGACCCAAGCCATTAATTATAATGTAAACCTAGGTAGTCCAAGAAGAGAAGTGATACTATCAGAAGGATTATCTTGGAACACAAGGAAGAACAGTAGATTGGGAAGCTATTGACCATCAAGATAATATGCTTTTAAAAAAAAGTTTATTTATTTTACTTATTTTTTTGGCTGCGTTGGGTCTTCATTGCTGCATGTGGGCTTTCTCTAGTTGTGGTGAGCGGGGGCTACTCTTCGTTGCGGTGCACAGGCTTCTCATTGCGATGGCTTCTCTTGTTGCAGAGCACAGGCTCTAGGCACGCAGGCTTCAGTAATTGCGGCACGAGGGCTCAGTAGTTGTGGCTCACGGGCTCTAGAGTGCAGGCTAAGTAGTTGCTGCTCCGCAGCATGTGCGATCTTCCTGGGATCGAACCTTGTCCCCTGCATTAGCAGGCAGATTCTTAACCACTGCGCCACCAGGGAAGTCCCTAATGTGCTTTTTAAACAACTTACTGGAATCATCCTGCTACGGAGGTACAGCTTTTTGAAATAATTGTCTCAAATTGTGGCTATAGTTTTTAGCTAGTTTTTTTCCATGAATGTATGTTAACTGAATGCATTATTAAACCTCTTAATCTCTGCTCCTTACTATTTAGTTTGGGTCATAAGCACCAAATTTAAGTAATCCAGGCAAGATTCTCGAGCCATACAACACATAGGAACTTGGACTTATAAAAAAATTAAACTTGATTGTGATACAAACTCAATAGAGAAATACTTTAAAGTCGCTGCTTCTTCATGTGATTGTAATGAGTTGACACAATACCTTTCATTTAGGACGTCGAGTGCCTCCGTAATACTGTAATAGCAGCACAGGAGGTAAGCAGGAGTCAGTTGACAGCATCCTGAGCCCAAAGGCACTGAGTAATTTGCTGGAAAATCAAACTGGCCCTTGCAGTTTGGATTCCCGAGGATCTAGTTTCCACTGAGTTTCAGACCTAGAAGTTGTATATTGTGTTGTAAGATTGAGGCTGTTCCCCACTTCCCAGAGTCCAGGGGGCAGGAGGGACCCTGCATTCTTCATTATTAACAAGCGCCTCCCCTTCCCTCCAGGTGACACTGAGGTCTGGACCATGCGATAGGAAATACTGATCCAGATCTTAAAGGCCATCTAATTCCAATTTCTCGTTTTACAAAGGGTTCACAAACGTTTACTGACTTGATCAAGGTCTGGTAGCTAATTCGCACATCTCCTCTCTTACCCGCACTTCCAAGACCCCGGAGTCCAAGAATGTTAGAGGAGTTTCTCGCTGAAATCGACCCGAAAAGCTTATTTGAGGGAGTTTGTGACATGCCCCCCCACTCCCGGTGGTTAACCTGCATTCTGAGTTAGCATCTCCCTCAGACCATCTCCCATGTTCCAGAACAGGAAAGAAAGTTGCCAGCCCTGGGCTGCGGCAGGGCCTGCGGGGGGAGGCAGCTGCTCCGCCTCCAGCACTCGCGGGCGGGCTCGACACAGGCCGCCGAGCGGCGAGCGCGGGACTCGGCGGCTGGCGGCGGGCGGGGAAGGCGCGGGGCGTGGTTTGCAGCCTTCCGAGCGCCAAGGAGCGGAGCGCGCTCTGCTGAGCCCCGAGCCTTCCGCTGGACCTAAAAGGCGAGTGGGAGACCGAGCAAGAGGCGCGATCGAAGGAGCAAGGCGAGTGGGGCGCGCGACCCGGGCAGGCTCTAGCCCGCGCCCTCACCCCTCGCCGGGCCGGCAGCAGGGGAGCGCGGCGGCGGGGCCCCTGCACTCCGGTGCGCCCCGGAGAGAGCGGTCTGTGGCAAGGGAGGGAGAGCGGCAGGGAGGGGAAGGGGCGGGGGTGAAGGAGGGCAAGGTCCCCGAGCCGGGGGCGAGGGCGGCGGGAGACTGGACCCGGCCCACTGCGGGGGTCCGAGCCCGGCCACGGGAAACTTTGCCCGGGTGGGAAGAGCGGGGTGCGTTGAGGGCGCCGCAAACTTGTCAGCGGGCGGGGCGCTTCGGAGATTGGAGCGAGCGCCAGCGAGTGGCGTTTGTCTCTTCGGTTTCTTTGTGTCACCTCCGGTCCCTAGCCCGCCGGTCTGCCCGCCTGGGAAAGGGGCTACGCCGGGGGCGCGGCCCCCATCCACCCGTCGCCAGCGTCGGGCCCAGGCCCCGGCGCTCGCGGTCCGCTGATTGTTTTCGCTCCTCGCGTCACGCCTGGGCGGGAAAGATTTTGAACGCCGCGTGAGCTAGAACGCGGAGAGCCGCGGCACGGAGATTGCCAGACCGTGGGCGGCGCGAGGCTAGCCCCGGGTCTCAGAGGACCGGCGGGCGGGGCTCACCGGGCTGGAGAGCGCGAGCGGCCCCGGGGGCCCCGGCACGGTAGGAACCGCGGCGGCCGAGCGCCTCCTCGGCGGGGGCCGCTTGGACGGCTAGGATTATAATTCCATTTCGATTGCTTGGGGTCTTTGTTGTCTGAAATTGCCTTGAGGGTCTGACGGTAGCACCTTCTCCTTTTTGGGTTGTTTTTCTTCTGTTAAAAAAGAGCGAGGGGTGACTTATGTGGAATCTGCTGCTCCAAACAACATTAGCCACCTTATTTGATGGAGGTTGAGCAGTCCTGTGTAACCTTTGCTTTTGTGGACGCCTGTTATTTCCGAAAGTTATTATTTTATCCTCCCCTAGTGGAAGGGAGCGTCTGAGCCAGATGCTAGCAAGCACGATTGTGTACGTGCACCAGCAAGTCAGAGTCAAACCCAGGAGGTTCCTTCTAGCCGCTCAACACTTGTGCATCGTTTTTTTTTTTTTTAATTTGTTTGATTTCAAACAACTTTCATCTGCTTTCCCAAAAGTTTCCAGAGCTCCGAAGAACTCCTTGAAGATATTACGTGGTTGTGCTAGGATAAGTCCGACCACTTTTAGGGTTGGGGTTACAGTTAAGCCCCCGAACCATACCTGGCCCGCTCACCACTCGGGTGCCCGCCCTTGAGCCGGGTTGAGTGTTCACCTTTTAGGAGATGGAACATTTGGTGTGTTTTTATACTTTAAAGCACCACTCCTTCTTTAGTTACCTTCCCTTTCTGCAAAACTCTTGAGACTCTCTCGGGCTCTTCCTGAGATAATTACTGAGTGGCTTTAGCTGCGTCATCACGCCCCCCACCCCCGCAAGCACCCGAGGGAGAAGAGAACAGTGCAATCCTCATTAAGTTTTTTCGTGGTGAAAACTCTGGAGATGTCAAAGTAAGTAAAAAGTGAAAATTCTTAGTTCTTTGTCCATATGTTTGAGTTAATGAGCTTTATTTGAAGCCAACAAAAATCAAAGTCAAATCAGTTGGGTCAGCTCAACCTTGTACGTTAAGGTTGTTTCTTAAAAAAAATCTTTTAAATTTACCCAGTTAGAAATTTACAAGCATTTCAGTGCATTAGTGCTAATTGTGTTTGCAGGATATTGCAGTATGTTTAGAGAACTGAGTCACAATGGGATTTTTCTAGGTTGTGCCCTCAGTAGCATAACTGAGAGTTTAATGTAAAGCTCGAAACTGGAATCAGTCACGTCTTGATAAGTAAGGGAAAGTGTGAAAGGCAATTGATTCATTTGTCATTACTCATATGTTTTATAGATTTTCAATAATTTCACAAAATTATTTTTTCATTTACTCAGATGAGCTCTTACCATATGCCAGCCACTGTGCTGGACTCCGGAGTTACAAATAATAATAATAACTATTTATGGAATACTTATTTTGTACCAGTAAATGCTTCACATAGTTACCTCATTCATCTAATAAAAATTTGTTGAATGCTTACAATGTATTGTGCTAGGTGCTGGAGTTATAATAAAGCACAGGACAGCTGTTAGCTGTCTTAGCAAGTCAGGAAGATAGGCAGAACATAAAAGACATTACTAAACTAATCATAGTTTTTAAAATGTAAATCAGATCACACCACTCGTCCTGCAGTGCAGTGTGTTGTAGGGTAGGAGGTGAGGAGAGGAGGGAGGCGTGGAAGATCAGCAGAGGAGATAGCATTGAGTCAGGAAAGAGCTTGATAGTGTGTGGATTGATTGGATCTGAGAGTAGGTCTTGTGGCTGAGCACTGTCAGCTGGAGGGAGAGAACAAAATGATGAGAGAGTGGTAATCAGGTGACAGATCATGCGGGGCCTCCTAGGCCAAAGTTTGGATATATTCACATTGAATCCTCATATATACCCTATTGGCCCTATTTTATAGTTTATAAAACTGAAGTAACTTTCTGAGTCTGCACAGTAGGTGAATGGCACAGCCTAGGATAGGAAGCCAGGCTCTCAGTCTCCACTTATATTTAACCACTATGCCAGCATCAAAAGACAGTCCATATCCTGATGGACCTGTTTGTCTAGTGAAGACAAGCCATTGCAATACACACATGGTGGTGCTAGAAAAGATGTGTTCTAGGGGCTGTGGCAGGAGGAAAGCACCTAATTCTGCCTAGGAATGGGGCAGACCAAATTGGGAAAAATGAAAACATTTTTCCTTTTTTTCAGAATTATGAAATGTTTCAGATTAGCTATAATTCAGAAATAATCTTAATGTTAAATGCAATAGCCCATTCTTCAGGGCTTCACTGTGTGTTCTTGAGATCTCTCTCTCTCTTTTTTTTTCTTACTTTCATATTTACCAATTACCTGAGTCATGTGTCCCCTTTCCTACTTTTACAAAATAAAGGATTGTGTCTGGAATACTGTAAAATCACTTATATTTAAAGCCTGTAATTCTTTGTGAAATTGCAGGTTAAGTTCTTTTTTGATTGTTTTTATCTTAAACTGTCTAGCCTTTCTCATTTTGTGTGATAATTTTATAAACAGCTTCATTGAATGTAATTGACATACAGTAAGCCGCATATTTTAGAGTGTTAAATTTGATGAGTTTTTGACTTATGTATAGATCTGTGAATCCATCTTTCCCTCTGGTCCCTCCCTACACCCTGCATCCTTCTTTCCCAAGCAACCAGTGGTAGCTCTGACCCTATGGATTATTTCGTATTTTCAGAATTTTATATGACTGGTATCACATAGTATGTTCTCTTTTTTGTCTGGCTTCTTTCACTCAACATAATTATTTTGAGATTCATCTATGTTGTTGTGTGTATCAGTAGTTGATTCCTTTTTATTGCTAAGTGGTGTTCTATTGTATGGGTATACCCAAGTTCATTTATCCATTCACCCATTGATAGACGTTTGGTTTTTTCCAGTTTTTGGCTATTAAAAATAAAGCTGCTGTGAACATTATGTTCAGTCTTTGTATGGACACCTACTTTCTAGGAGCAGAATGGCTAGATTCTATGGTAGGTGTATGTTTAACTTTTTTTAAAAAAAATATTTATTTATTTATTTGGTTGCACCGGGTCTTAGTTGCGGCATGCAGGATCTTCGTCACCACGTGTGGGATCTTTTAGTTGCGGCTTGTGAACTCTTAGTTGCGGCATGTGGGATCTAGTTCCCTGACCAGGGATCGAACCTGCGTCCCCTGCATTGGGAGCGCGAAGTCTTAGCCACTGGACCACCAGGTAAATCCCATATATTTAACTTTAAAAGAAATT
Source organism: Phocoena phocoena (assembly GCF_963924675.1). Lineage (NCBI taxonomy): Eukaryota > Metazoa > Chordata > Mammalia > Artiodactyla > Phocoenidae > Phocoena > Phocoena phocoena. Next base: position 37,288,345 of record NC_089220.1, on the reverse strand, counting down.
CCCGGGCTTCCCTGGTGGCTCAGTGGTTGGGAGTCCGCCTGCCGATGCAGGGGACACGGGTTCGTGCCCCGGTCCGGGAGGATCCCACATGCTGTGGAGCGGCTGGGCCCGTGAGCCATGGCCGCTGAGCCTGCGCGTCTGGAGCCTGTGCTCCTCAACGGGAGAGGCCACAACAGTGAGAGGCCCGTGTACTGCAAAAAAAAAAAAAACCAAAACAAAACTCCCATACTTTCCCAAAGTGGTTGTATCATTTTACATTCCCAAATTAGTGCGTGAGGGTTCCAGTTGCTCTGCGTCCTTGTCAACACTTGGTATGGTTAAGCTTTCATAGCCATTCTGTTAGATGTGTAGTGGTATCTCATTGTGGTTTTAATTTGCATTTCCCTGATGACCAACGATGTGCTTATTTACCATCCATATAATATCTTTTTTTGTTGTTGAAGTTTCTTTGCATTTTTTGCTCATTTTTAATTGGGTTAGTTCCTTATTCAGTAACTGTTTTGAGAGTTTTTTTATATATTCTGGATACAAGTCCTTTATCAGATACATGATTTGCAGATATTTACGTTCAGTCTGTTGCTCGTCTTACATTCTCTTAACAGATCTTTGAAGAAGTTTTAAATCTTACTAAAGTCCAATATATCAATTTATTCTTTTATGGAGTATACTTTTGGTGTTATACCTAATAAATCTGCCTAACTCAAGGTCACAAAGATTTTTTTCCTTAGAGTTATAAAACTCATAGGAAAACTCTATAAAAGAATGTAAAACCATGAAGTCTTTCGTTTTACATTTAGGTCCATCTACTTTGAGTTAATTTTTGTTTATGGAGCCGGAATATGGGTTGAACTTTACCCTGCTGCCACCAGGAACACTTAACATGTTTTGGAGATGAGATAATGTCTGGAGACAATGTGGTGAGGTGGGGTGGGTGGGCATTTGCTATTGGCATCTAGTGAGTCAAGGCCAGGGATGCTGCTAAAGATCCTACAATGAACAGGAGAGATCCTCTCAACAAAGAATCATTCAGCCGAAATGTCAGTAGTGTCAAGGTTGAGAAACCCTAGGCTAGAGGTTTATCAATTTTATTGACCTCGATGAATCAGCTCTTGGTTTCATTTGTATTTTCTGTCTTCTGTTTAATTGATTTTTACTCTGATCCTTATTATTATTTTCTTTCTTCTACTTACTTTGAGTTTAATTTTACTCCTCTTATTCAAGTCACTGCGACCTTTTTTCTTTTCTGATATAGGTGTTTAGTTCTGTAAATTTCCTAAGTACAGTACTGCTTTAGGGAATTCTCACAAATTTAAATAGGGTGTGATTTCATTTTTATTCAGTTCAGAATGCTTAAAAATTTTTCTTTGGATTTATTGTTTGACCTTGAGTTACTTAGGAGTTTTTTTGTTTTGTTTTGTTTTTTGCGGTACGCGGGCCTCTCACCATTGTGGCCTCTCTCGCTGCGGGGCAGAGGCTCCGGACGCGCAGGCTCAGCGGCCATGGCTCACGGGCCCACCGCTCCGCTGCATGTGGGATCTTCCCGGACCCGGGCACGAATCCGTGTCCTCTGCATCGGCAGGCGGACTGTCAACCACTGCGCCACCAGGGAAGCCCTACTTAGGAGTTTATTACTTAGTTTCCAGACATTTGTGGATTTTCCAGGCCTCTTTCTGTTATTAATTTCTAAATTTAGTTTTCTTATTGTCAAAGAGCATAACTTATATGGCTCAAATTCTTTTATATTTACTGAGAGTTATTTAAAGCCCAGAATATCATTAATTTTGGTAAATGTTTTGTGTGTGCTTGAAAAGACTGTGTATTCTAATTATACAATGTCAAGGGAACATACCATCAACAAGACATCACTGTTCATGTTAACCTTGATTACCTGGCTGAGGTAGTGTTTGTCAGGTTTCCCTCCTATAAAAAAGTTACTCTTTTCTCCCTGTTCTGTCCTTTGCTTTTTGAGATGGAAGTCACTATGCGTAGCCCACATTTAAGGAGTGGAGAGTTATCCCTCTTCTCCTTGAAGGGTATTGCTTTTTTTACCCCACGTGACAATCTCTGACTTTTAATTCTGGTATTTCGGCCATTTCTATTTAAAATGATTATTGATTATGGTTCACTTTAAATGTATAATCTTGCAATTTGTTTTCTGTTTTTCTCATCTGTTCTTTGTTTCCTTTTTTCTGTCTTTGGATTAATTGAATTTTGGTCATTATAGTTTGTATCCTTTTTTTTGCTTATTAGCACTCATTCTTTTTTTAATTTTTTAATTTTTATTTTTTAACATCTTTATTGGAGTATAATTGCTTAACAATGGTGTGTTAGTTTCTGCTGTATAACAAAGTGAATCAGCTATACATATACATATACCCCCATATCTCCTCCCTCTTGCGTCTCCCTCCCACCCTCCCTATCCCACCCATGTAGGTGGTCACAAAGCACCGAGCTGATTTCCCTGAGCTATGCAGCTGTTTCCCACTAGCTATCTATTTTACATTTGGTAGTATATATAAGTCCATGCCATTCTCTCTCTCTCTCTTTTTTTTTTTTTTTTAATTTGTTTGCACCCCTTGGCTTCTGGGATCTTAGTTCCCTGACCAGGGTTTGAATCCATGCCCTCGGCAGTGAAACCACTAGACTGCCAGGGAATTCCCTACCCGTCATTCTTTATTTTGTTATTTCAGTGTTTGCTTTAGGGTTTATAGTATACATCTTTAACTTATCACAGTTTAACTTCAAGTGTTATACTATACCACTTCAATGAAAGCCTTGTAATAATATATTTCCCATGTCTCTCTGCTTTGTGCTATTGTCATACATTTTACTTTTTGTCTGTGATAGACCCTACACTACATTATTATTTTTTGTTTGAGCAGTCAATTATTTTTTTAAGGGATCTAAATAACAAGAAAAAAATCATATATTGACCCACGGTTACGCAGGTTATATTCTTTGTTTTACTATTATTAAATGAAAATAAAGAAATCATACATATTGAGATTATTGGATTCATATTTATGAATATATTCTAACTTGTAATTTTATTTATTTATTTTAAAAATTTATTTATTTTATTTTTGACTGCGTTGGGTCTTTGTTGCTGCACGCGGGCTTTCTATAGTTGTGGCGAGTGGGGGCTACTCTTCGTTGTGGTGTGTGGGCTTCTCATTGCGGTGGCTTCTCTTGTTGTGAAGCACGGGCTCTAGGCGCGCGGGCTTCAGTAGTTGTGACACATGGGCTTAGTTGCTCTGTGGCATGTGGGATCTCCCTGGACAAGGGCTCGAACCCATGTCCTCTGCATTGGCAGGTGGATTCTAAACCACTGCGCCATCAGGGAAGCCCTAACTTGTAATTTTAGAATAAACATTAAAGAGGCAGTGAAATTTGGAAATCAGAGCATAGTTCATTTTTTTAAACTAAACCCACTGAATTGTCATTGAGCTGATCATTGCTGTAATAGAAGGATACTTCAGGATACTGTGGTGTATTACAAGATTCAGAGCACCTGGACTTGGAGAACTCTCCAGACAGGCACTGATGAGTGTGCTGTACTTCTTTTCTTTCCTTTGGGCAGCGTTAGGAAAAGGGAAATGGATAGGCAGAAAGAGTCTGTCCTCCCATGCTGACATTTTCCAGACCCTGAGAAACTTTGATAGATGAGTGTGAAAGCACTTCTTTCTTTCAGTGGTGTATGAGATGAAGAGCACTTGGTTATAGCTCCTCAGGTCAGAGTAACACATTTGACAAAGTGAGCCTCAAGCTTCTGCTTGTCAGTGTCCATATCTGACTGAAAACTCCAATCTGAGATGCAGTTCTAGAACTGGTCAAAATTTGCTATCTACTTGTTGCTTTGGTTCCAGCTGACTTTTAGTTTTCCTTTATCAATGAGTAGCTCCTTTCCATCTGGGTTATGTAAATGTGCTCCTATTCTGAATGTCAATACATTGACAAACACTCAGCTATAAATGAGTGAGAAAACTTAACTCATCAAACAAATTAATTTACTTTGTAAATATTTATTCAATCTGGGCTCTGGCACATTGATGAAAATTTATGTCCCTTGCCCTTCGAAAGCTAACTGTCACATAAGAGAAGGCCCACAAGTAGAGAAGCATGTGTTCCAATGTGGTAATTGGTGGAATGGATATATGAACTGGGCAATGGGAGTAAGCATCGAGCAGCGGTTCTCAAAGTGTGGTCCAGGAACCAGTAGCATCAAACCTACTGGTTCAGAAACCTAGAGGGTGAGGCCCAGCAATCTGTGTTTAACAAGTCTTCCAAGTGATTCTGATGCACGCTCAAGATTGTGAACCAGTGGCATAGAGGATTAGATGATCTCTGAGATTTTTTCCCCAGGTCCTAATTTCTACAAATATGGTTTAGAAATGTGATATTTACCCCGTTGTATTGTACTTTAAGAACTGTTTTAGCACGAATGAATTGGTATGTAAAACATTAATGCTATGGGGGTAAAACAGGAATTCAAAATGGTAAAGATATGCCTGACACTGGGACAAAAGTAAATTAGATTTAAAAAAACTTTATTATGAAAAGTTTTAAGTACATATTCAAAAGCAGAGATAATAGTGAAATGAACTCCTATGTAAACATTACCCAGTATCAATAGCTATCAAGTCCTGCCAATTTGGTTTTACCTATACCCTCACCTATCCCCCCTGTGCTGTGTTATTTTAAAGTAAATTCCACACATCATATCATTTCATCCATAAATAATTAGATTTTAAATTATTTGAGCTATTAAGTTGCTAGAAATGAATTTGAAACCGATTCACATATAGCCATTTCATGTTTCCATGTTAAATTATAGATAAAGTTTGTCTGGAGTTCATTTACACAAAACATGAGTAAAACAAAACAGTAGTGTGGGCAGGTGTATATATATTCCTATTAGTATAAAATCCATTAAAAATAAATATACTGGTTACAACAGTGAAAATATTTTATGTACTCTCATCATCATTATAGCAATATATACATGATATTTATAAATAGTATTCCAGAATAGTAAGAAAAAATATATCCGTGTGCTACCAAAATTGAAATACTGTGCTTGAAGGGGAAACTTTAATTTGAAAGGCAAATTTTTAGGAAGGATGGTATTATAAAAAGGTTTTGCAGATTTCTAGGCAAATTTTTAATATATTTAAACTAAAATTTCTCATTACTCATTTCGGCAGTTATGTTGCCTCATTTGGAAAGATAAAGGTAGTCAATGTTTAGGGATGAACAATACATCTTAAAAAATAAATCCACTTATCTTAATCTATATGCTACACACAGTCTTATCAAGGTTAGAGCTCAGGCTATAAGACAGTTCATGTTTGGAGAAAGGGGACAGAATGAACTTTCACAGACTTTTCACAAACAGGTAGAAAACTACCTGTTTTCTCCTACTGTGGCTTTGGAGTACAAGTTGTGATATCCTGAGGAAAAGCTGATAGTAATACGACTGAGCTCTTTGTGTTTGGCTGCTTTTGAATGATACATTAATTAATGGGTCATACCGTAGGAGTTAGCTAATTTTCATTTAAAAATGCTAATTAGAAGTAATTTTTATCTGAAGTGTAAGCTGCAACAAAATAAATAAAGCTGTTCAAGATTGTTCCCCATGCCCCCCAAATAAATTAAAAAAAACCCTACAACTCAAATGCACCTGAGCTATTAGTACTAAGGTAGGTTATAGTCAATGTTTGATGGGATTGTTTGATAGAATAATGCATGCTAGAGCTTTTAGTTCAAAATTTTGAGCTAGTGATTCAGAAAGAGAAAAATAATTAACTATAAGTTCTGTTTATAAAGCAGTTAAAGGTGTGTCTTATTATCGTGCTAGTATGTTTACAAAGAAAATAGGTGACTAGCAATCTCTTGTTTGACTGTCTTTTGTAGTTACTCATTTGATGACACTGAGTAAAAATTTTTCCTCTGTTAATGGGACTTTGTTTAAAAGAAAGTATGTTACCTTTGTAGTCTCGGCACTTTTTTCATTTTAGGAAGCTCCAACTCAGTTGTGTAATAATTAATTTTATAAACAGTGTTTAGTCCAGAACTGATTATATTTCCTTCCGAGCCAGATGAAAAGGAACTCCCAAATGTTTATAATCACAGGTTGATGATTTGGTTCCAAGACTCTGTTGGTGATGGTTTCTGAGACTCGGAAGGTAAGCTTGCTTCTTTCATGAATCACCATGTTGTCTCGCAGTTGGCTATGTGTTTTCTTAGCAACAGCTGCTGATTTCAGGTTTGAGCTAGGAAAGTATGTTTTGAAATGATCCAACATATTCTTTCAGGTTATATATGCCTGTTAAACCTTATAAGCTTACTGTTAATGTTGTATATTCCACCGTGAAGGAATGATTTCATTCTCTTCCTGTCCCTGCCTTCCAAATCATTTTTCTTCTCTTTTTTTCTTTTTAAGGGGGTTGAGGGTAGGTGTAAGAAAAGAGAAAAATAAAGGAACCTGGAAGACTGTGGACATGCTCATTTATGACTCTGGAGTAGAGCAGAACCAAAAATGGCCTCCATGTGCTAATAGGATAAAATATAATTTACTGGAGTCTTGATCTTGAGTTATACTCTCAGGTGCATAAGTACTAAAGGACAAGTGGATTTTAGAAATGTCTGTGGTATAGTGTAATGGTTAGGATTGTAACTTCTGTAGTCAGATGGACCCTGATTCAAATCCTGGCTTTGCCATATACTAGCTGTGTCACTTTGGGCAAATTACAAACCTCTCTGGGTAGAGCTTCTTCAACTGTAAAACAAATGCCAAAATATGACTTATAGGAGTGTTATGAATATTACTGAGACAGTACATGTAACGGGTAGTACAGTACCTGTAATCGAACATTGTAGAACACATAGTAGTAAGTGCTAGTTATTACATTCAATTCAAGGGTGCAGTGAACAAGGGGCTAAGTGACAGGTGTTAGAGGGCAATCAGCAATGAATCAGACATGGCTCCCCTTCTGCAGGAACTGGGGGAAGATAACCTTGTAAACAAATCACTCTACTATGATCCAGAATGAAAGAAGTGCCACCTGAGGTGCTAGCAAAGTGCCACCTTTGGGGAAGTTAGGGCTAGTTTTGTAGAGAACATTTGACATGTTAGCTGGGCGTATAGCTGGGTCTAGAGTGTAGAATAGGGCTTTCATGGGTGGAGAATGGAGGAGAGTAGATTGAGGGCTGAAGAATAACACTGAAGCACAGGGCTCATGGCAGGTTGTAGTGGGAGAGGTCTGGATAGATGCTTTGTGGTTAGATCTTGGGATGTTTTTTTCATGGAAGTGTTTGGACCATATTCTTCTTGTCAGTGGGAACACGCAGCGTGTGCTTGGTGTGAGCTCTATTTCATAATAACATTCTGAAAGATGTAGTGGAGAGGCAGGGAGTCCAATTACAAGGATGTTTTCAGAAATCCAGGTGAGTGATGAAGAAATTCAGAGAACAGAGTCAGAGGGAATTAAAATGAGATGGAAGAGAGAGAATTCTAAATTAGGTGCCGAAAAGAATATTGGTGCCATTACTTGCCATTACTTGCAAGAGAGATACCACAGGGAGAAAGTGTGGGACAAAACCGATGGTCTGGTGATGGGGTGGGCTAATGGGTCTTTTTTTTTTAATCGAACTATAGTTGATTTACAGTGTCATGTTAGTTTCAGGGGTACAGCACAGTGATTCAGTTTTTAATTTTTTTGTGTTTTTTTTGCGGTATGTGGGCCTCTCACTGTTGTGGCCTCTCCCATTGCGGAGCACAGGCTCTGGACGCGTAGGCTCAGCGGCCGTGGCTCACGGGCCTAGCCGCTCTGCGGCATGTGGAATCTTCCTGCACTGGGGCACGAACCTGTGTCCCCTGCATTGGCAGGCGGGCTCTCAATCACTGCGCCACCAGGGAAGCCCCGTGATTCAGTTTTTTAAATGCACACACACACACACACACACACACACACACACACACACACACACACGGATGTAACATACATATACACACATACATATATATATTCCTTTCCAGATTCTTTTACCTTATAAGTTATTACAAAATATTGAGTATAGTTTCCTGTGCTATACAGTAGGTCCTTGTTGGTTATCTATTTTATATATAGTAGTGTGTATATGTTAATCCCAACATCCTAGTATATCCGTCCCCCCCCTTCCCCTTTGGTAACCATAAGTTTGTTTTTTTCTATGTCTGTGAGTCTCTTTCTGTTTTGTAAATAAGTTCATTTGTATTTTTTTTTTTTTTTAGATTCCACATATAAGTGATATCATATGATATTTGTCTTTCTCTGTCTGGCTTACTTCACTTAGTATGATAATCTCTAGGTCCATTCATGTTGCTGCAAATGGCGTTATTTCATTCTTTTTATGAGTAATATTCCATTATATATAATCTATATATTATATATTATATGTATATGTACCACATCTTCTTTATCCATTATGTCCTTCTTTGTCTCTTGTATCAGTCTTTATTTTAAAGTCTGCTAATGGGTCTTTTGAGCGCAAAGATTAGTGGACATCTAGCTGGCAGTTGGAAATTTAGTTCTGAAAGAAGGGAGCTAACATTTATTATGCACCTACTATGTCTCAGGTTTTATGCTAAGCTTCTTCACAAATCATTATTGGAAACAAATAGTATTTTTATTGATGAAGAAATAGAAGCTGAGAAGAGGCCTGATATTATTTAAATATCTACCCTAATTTCAAAGCATTTCTCACTTTTATTGTTCCGTTCAAGCTCTTGGGAGCAAGTGGAGAGCTGGGGCTAGGAAGAATGAGTGAGTGGGTATGGAAGGCAGTGGGCTGCCCTCTGTGGCACTTTTCATCATTTCTTCATTCGGGCTGTCATTACATCTTCTTTACCACAAGGAGAGAATCTCCTTGTAATTGGGCGGTTAGTATTTGTTACCTGAAGAATGTTGAGGGAGTTTCATAATGAACCTTATTTCTCAAGTTCTGATATTCCTTTCCTTTTAGAACTACTTGAAGGTTGAAGTACTCCAAGATTTTTTTTTTCTCTTGCTTCTGATGAAATGGAAAAGTTTGGCTACGAGTGGGTTTTAACTTTATAAAATGAGCCTTGTTGTAGTTGGATTTGAGAGGACGAGCAGGGCAGAGAGAATGGTGCTCTTTTCCTTAATGTTATCCCCTTTGAAATGTGTAGTCCTGAGGTCAAGCTCATGAATGCAGATGAAAATTAAGTCTGGGAAGACTTCGAGCATGTCTCAAAATCTTTTTTTTAAATTACAAAAATCCAACTACACACATACAACACACAGATATTAAAAAGTAAAAGCCTGTCCTCATATTATTTCCACTTTCCACTTCTGTTGTCTCTGTCCCTAGAGATAATCACTGTGGACAATTCTATGTTTATCCCATTTGAATGTTTGCAAACATTTGGAACCTTGGCAGTAATTGGGCAAAATAGCTAGATTTTAAGCTTTTTCCTTTTCACCCAGATATTTGGTTTTAGGGTTTATTATTGAAGTTTCATAAATACAGGTTCTTCTTTTTAGACTGTGTTCTGAGAGCCCTGTAAACATCAAATGTAACTTATGTTAAATGCTGTTGGATCACCTTTCAAATCAGTGACATACCTAGGATTAGAATTTAGAGACCTTGAGCTTCTCATTTGTTGCTAAACCAGTTCTGTTAGTTAATTTATTACACAAACTTGCCAGTTAACTGCAACAGTGGACAAAAAACAGGTTTCATCTTATTATTTATTTATTTTAAAGAGAAGAAAGCGCAGAATGTGAATTTAACATGAGCCCATTTTAGTAACTATATTAATCTGTTAATTACTTCATATGTTGAAGTGTTCAGACTATATGTGTTCTGGTAAATTTCTCTATAAAATCGTGCAATAAGTTAGTCAATTCAGTATATCTTGCCTGTTAGGAACTTTAAGGACATGGAGTTCAGAGCCTGCACATTGTGTTCAAGCAGGAGTTGCCAGTAACTTGCTGTGTGGTCTCAGGGAAGTTACTCAACTTCCCTGTTTCCCTAAATGGGGTAGATAGTGTCTGTCTTGTGAGGATTAAAGGGATGGTGCATGTAAAATATTCGGCACAAATTACAAACTAAATAAATATTAACTATACTTATTACTGTTTTATCATTATTATCAAATAGAGGACCTACAATTTTGTTCATCCAGGTAAGCAGAATTTACCTGCTTCTTACTCTCAAGCTACAACAAAGGAGACATCACTATATTTCACTTTTATTGCACTGTAGATGTCAGAAGGAATGTGCAAATATTGAGGTATGCTTTTTAAGCAGATACAGATCTCAGTACCCCTCTTAGTCAGCTTCTTAACTAAATAAGTTGGAGGAGCTTCAACCAAAGGACCACACAGAGATTTTCTTTTGTCTTTGTGGTCCTACTTCTCAGATTCTTCATGGGTTCTAGTTTTGGTTCTACTCAGGAAAATATTGTAAAATGCATAAGACATTTTCTTGAGAGTGTTCAAATTGTTCACCAATGGGGAGAGAACTACTTAGGTGTATTCCTTTTTGAGGATGTTTTATATTATATGAGTTTTGGGGGCTGGGTATGGGTCAGAGATCTTTCCATGGGGAAGGCTTTGAGAGAAGGAAAAAATATTTCTTAGAAATCTCAAAACTGTAATCTGAAATTCCGTGGAAAGAAAACTTAAGAGTTTTGTAATCTGAGTTACTGGAGTTAAGGGGTCAGAAGGATTATTTATGTTTTAGGAAGTTTTTCTTCACAGGGAGGTATATAACTTCTAAATATTTCAATGACTTAGTATATATACTGAAGAAAAAGTAACTTTAGAAGTGGGCAGATATAGGCTTTTTTTTTTTAAAGCCAGACAGGTTTCTAATGGAGTCGTTGTGCATGTTACAAGTAACAACAAAGATAATTTTGTATACACAGAAGTACATTCTGTTCTTTCCCTGAGATGATGTGACCTCTTATCAGATCGTAAATTGTGCCCACAGAACTGGGAACTGTATCTTTAGGATAAACTAAGAAACAAATAATTCTGGTTGTTTCTCTTCAGGTGAGAAACTTCTGCCATGTTTAGAAATGAAATGGAAACTAGCTTGCAAACTCTGTAGCAAGTCACAAGGGAAGCCTGGGAGAAGGGATGATTTCACAGTTTGAGGTTCTACTACTTCAGAGCTCAAATCCCCTTTTCAGATACCCTGTATTTCCATAGTTGCTTGATTCAACATCTTTAAAACAAATGAATACCTGTTGAAGAGTGGCACTGCTGGCTGGCACCCTAGAAAAAACAGCTTCCAAATCACACAACAGTTAATTTTTCAGCTGTTTTTTCTCATCTACTTTCCCACTAACCAGTCAGAATGCTAAGATTTCAAGGTGAGGTAAGACTGGGTGTCTAGTATTTAGTTAGAACTCCCCACTTACCAATGCAGTAATGGATGGTTCCTTGGAAGTAAAGAGTTAAAGAGAAACAGTAACTCAAAAAGGACTGAAAGGAGCTCTAATTTGGGGAAGATTTGAATTAGAAAAAATTTCTCTAGAACAATTTCCTTAAAATTATGGTATGAAAACCCTAATCTAAAGTAATGAGAAGAAATGTCATTTACTTTTTAAGTCATAGCACTTTCTAAACCAACTTCTATGTACCACAGTCTGTGAGCTACATATTAAAATCTACAGTGATTTACTGAGTGACCTAAGGATTTGCTAGTTTGCTTTGTGTGCCGTACAAATCTTGGTAAACTAGTCAAAGTTGGATTGTAGGGAATAGAGGGGAACTCTTCTCTAAAACGAGTCTTGAGGGTGTGAGAGAAATAATGGAGAGATCGTAAGTTGAGTAAGAGCAGTATCTTACTCAACTTATCTAAGATACCAACGATGAATTCAAATCCTGGGTTTGTCCCAGACAGTTTTATGTCCTTGAATAAATCACTAATGATAACGATCTCAGTTTCTCCACCTCAGGAGTATCATGATTATATAAAACAGCCTATAAGCACAACTAAATACAAAGTATGTTTTGTCTTGCGTCATTTAAACTGTCCCCGCCCCTTTACTGATATTCTTTGGTCTGCTCTCCTAAACACAGCCAGCCAGCTCTCAAAGGTCTGCCATCATCACAAAGGATGACGAAGGAGAGAGTGTGGTGGAATTAAAGGCCATTCCTGGGATGGCCTTTAATTAAAGGCCATTAAAATGTGCGTGTGCTATCCATAGTGAGTCAATAAGTCTTGTCTCATGTATGATTTGTACACTTGTACAGTGAGAGAAGTGATGGGTCATTATTAGAGTCCGGAGAGTTCAACACCCATCATGTTGAATTTAATTCAGAATTTTAGACCTAAATGATACCTGAATCCTCTTATTTCACAGATGACAAACCAAGATTCAGGGATGGCAAGGTACAGTTGGTAATTGGCAGAACAAGGAGTAAAAATGCTACCTCCAGATTCCTGGCTCAAAGCTTCTGCTGTCATAGATGTGTGTGTGTGTGTGTGTGTGTGTGTGTGTGTGTGTTTAAAGTATTATGCATTATTTAAAACCTAAGAAAAGCCATAAATCAGCATTCCCTTAAGTCCTTACATGCTTTGGCATGATACTTAAGAAACAAATTGTTCCTAACATGGTCGTGACCCCTTCCTCCACAGAGGTAGCAGCTGTCCTGAATTTGGTGTTTATCATTCAAATGCATTTCTTTACAGTTTTGTTGCATATGAATGTTAATTTTCAAAGTATTTAGCAACCTGGTAGTGTGTAGGCACTGCCACTCATAATGGATGCTGGCAACAGATCCAGCCATGCCAAAGTATATTAGCTGAATATCAGACCCATTGTGGACCCCCACTAAGCAATATTTTTAAGAGTGTACATAGTTAGTACCATCCTGTATGCATTCTTCTACAAATTGCTTTTTTCCTTCAACTTTATATTTGTGAGATGCATTCATACTGACATGTATAATCTCATTATTCATTTTCAGTGTTTAATATTCTAATGTATGAATATGTCACAGCTTATTTATCTATTCAATTATTTTTGGATAATTAGGGTTTTTTGTTTTTTTTTATGCCCTCTCACCTGTTCAGGTGTTTTGCTTATTTTCTTGTTAGGTTGTTTGTCTTTTCCTTATTGATTTGTGAGTATATTATTTTTGTATTTTTTTTGGAAACTAGTATTTAATACTCATTAACATCTGTACTTATATAAGCCACATAAAACCTATCATAGCTTTGTCTTTCCATAGGTGTTCACATTTGGAAAGGGTCTTTCAGTATCCCCAAATCAAGTTCACGTCAAGTACACCAGTGACATCACCTGTGACTGTAGACATGGACATGTTCCATTATTTAGAATGGGTTTGACATAGTCTTAACATTCTTGATTGTGAAAATGGACTTAATTTCCCTATATTTACATGGTCCTGTAGGTGAAAGGGTTGACCTCATTGTAACTCTAAAGTGTGGGAGGAAAGCCTTTATGGGAAATTATAAAGTTCTTTTTTTCTTTATTAAATCAAAAGCAGGAAAATGGGTGGTGCCCTTGCCTCCTTAGTGAACCCCAAATGGGCCACAGCATATAAAGGAAACTATAAAGTGAATGGAAGGACTGAGGCCATTGCTCAGGAAGTTCTTCCAGGAACTTTCACTATTTAAACTCTCTGGGTTGTTAGATAACCAACAAGGACCTATTGTGTAGCACAGGGAACTCTGCTTAATACTTGGTAGTAACTTAAATGGGAAAAGAATTTGAAAAAGAATAGATACATGTACTGAATCACTTTGCTGTACACCTGAAACTAACACAACATTGTTACTCCACTCCAATATAAAATAAAGATAATAAAAAAAAAGAACTATCTGGGTGGTTCATGATTTTGGTTCCCTCCCCTTTTTTATCCCCAGTGCGCAGGAACTTGACAGAGGTACATGTTTGGCTGTTTGTTCTTTTGTTGGCTACTTGTATCTGCTTTCTAGAAGGCTATTGTTTTCAAGGATCTTAAACACCAGGATTAGGACAGTTAAACCTTTCACAGGCTTGAAGTGTAATCTTCCTATTGGTTTTGTTTTCCTGGCTTCTTTGCTTCCTTCTCTCTCTTCCTTGTTTCTTTCTACTTACAAATTACTGCATTTGTTAGATAGCCATCCTTCAGAGCATCCAATGTTTTGTTCATTTAAATTTTTTTAACCTTCTTTTTGTTGTACAAAAGGACAAAAACATTTAAAAATACTTTTAGTACTGGAGGTTGCCTTTTCCTGGAGCATCGCTTCCGCCTCCCCTCCCCCCCCCCAATCTCCCAGCAACCTCGCCTCTGCCCTCCCCCTCTCCACTGCCTCACTCCCACCCTCCTGGCTCTGTAGGTCTCTTTTGTTGTTGGGAGCTAACAAAGTACTGTAATTTGCTGGATATTGTGGATGGAGGATAGGCCAAGGGCTCCCGGGAAGAATTTCTGTAACCTGCCTGAGCTCCCTTCTCTTAAAAATTGCTGATTAACTAGTCTCTTCTGTCCTGGGAACAGCCAGAACTTTAAGAGTGTTGTTCAAAAGAAACATTTTTATTTTTAGAGGCATAAAGAGACAAAACTATGGACTTTAAGTGTGCAATCCCAAAGCAAAAACAAAAATCTTGCTGAAAAATTAGCAATATATTAAACATTTTGAAAACAAGCTGCATTTTTCTTTCAGCTTTCTGTATTTTTAGTCGAAATTAATATTACCACAGGTGTTCTGAAATTCTCCTTTTCTTTGCATGTTTTGCGATATAAAATTCATTTAATGATGTAAAAGATTAAAAATCATCAAAGGAGAAAAGTGTTTAAAGAAATTTTGTTGTGCAGAGGACATGCAGTTAAAACTAGCAGACAAGCAGAGTTCTCAGAGATGGTGTCATCCAAATTAATTTTAACTTCATCATCACATGAGTAAAGAGAACCCTTTCAGTCTTTGATTTTTAAATAATCCTGATTTCATTTTTTGGGGGTAGTTTTTACTTTATGAGTCCTAGTTTCTAGTAATAATGTAGCATGTGATGTAGATAAAAGTGGAAGATAGGACTAGCAGCACTGACTTTCCCACAGGATCTTTGTGAGCAGAACCCCAAATCCTTTACAGATTCACAATAACAATGACAACATTTTAGGGCTGTCTTCCAACCCTATCACTTCCTTCTTCTAAGGGGAAGTCGAGCTTGGGGTGGAGGAGGTGCACTGGTGTTACTGGACCGGTTCACTCAAGCTGTCGCCTGCTTTTTTGGAATCACAGACCTTGATGGGACGTTGCACAATGGGACTGGTGAAGTGAAAGTCCTTTGATTGATTTAGACTAACAGAATAGAAAAAAGCATTGGGTGAGTTAAGAAATACTCATTAATAGTGCCCGGAATGTGGAGGGAAAAAAAACCTCACTTTTTTTTTTTTTAATTGAAGTATAGTTGATTTACAGTGTCGTGTTAGTTTCAGGTGTACAGCACAGTGATTCAGATATATATTCTTTTTCCTTATAGGTTATTATAAAATGTTGAATATAGTTCCCTGTAAGTCCTTGTTGGTTATCTATTTTATATATAGTAGTGTGTAGATGTTAATCCCAACCTCCTAATTTATCCCTCCCCCCCTTCCCCTTTGGTCACCGTAAGTTTGTTTTCTGTGTCTGAACTTCACATCTTAAAAAATAACAAATAAAACTTTCAAAATGTAAATATTTACAGTACATTTTTTTCTGTTTTTTGGCATGAATCTTTAGGCCGGTGTATTTGAGGGACTAGGGCTACAGTGTGTCACCATGGTGATTCTTGGCTGCTGAGGTGGAGGAGCTGGCTGATGCCCTCTCCAGGGTCCCGAAGCCCCCAGATCATGCCAGAAACTTCAGGATGGAAGAGGATCTCTGGCCAAAGTGCCTGTTGCAAGGGGTGTATCTTAGAAGATCCCTCTGTTTAACTTTGTTGTGCTCTAGGGAGGTCTGTGGACTGGGGTCGTCCCAGTGATTCTGGTTTAAACTGTGATGGACCCGAGGGTCCTACCTTTTTCCTGAGCTGATCACAGGAATTTGCTATAGATTGACCTTAGAAAGCGAAAGTGTCTCTGTTTTTGAGTACTCTTTCTTCCTTCTCTCCAGTGGGACTTCATAAGGTGATTCACACATAGGGGCCTCTACCTCCAAATTCTCCCAGTGTGGATACCTCTTGGGTAGACCCTGAGCTCCTAAGGACTTGAAATAGATCAAGGCCTGACCGCATTCAAATCTCTGGGGTGGTTCCAGCAGCCCCCCCACCCCCACCCCCGCTTTAAAACAATTTTATTTATTTATTTATTTATTTATTTTTGGCTGCATTGGGTCGTAGGTGCGGCACGCGGGATCTTTTGTTGCAGTGTTTGGGCTTCTCTCTAGTTGTTCCTTTTGACTGCTTTGGTAATCATCTTATGTTCAGAGAAACTAAGATAATACAGAGACTTGTTCAAGGCCTCCCAGTGAGTGAGTGAAAAGACAGAAGGAGTCAGAACCACTGCCCTTGGATGCCCAGTTTGTTACTTAGTCCAACAAACCTGTTTTTGAGGATTAACATCCACTCAGAGCCAGAAATAGACCAATTGAGACCAAAGTCAATTTTGACCATTGGTCTCTAAGGATAAAAGGATGAAGGATACATCAGTTTGTTGGACAGTTGATTCTCCCTTAGGATAAGAGAAAAACAAAACCAAAATTGTCAGTCATTGAAAATGGCACAGTAAATTATGTTTGGGTTTGGAAAACTTCCAGTCCTATAAATACATTATGGGAAGCCCTCAGGGAGAGAAAAAAGGCACTTTATGGCTGTTTTCATATATAAAAATAGCAGGCCCATGCAACTTGAAGAAAAAAGTGGGAAGTACATAACTTAGAATGTTAGTCAAAATAGGAACTATGATTCATGACCAAAACTTCACTTTTTAAGTTTATTACCACTCATTGCCAAGGACTGGTAAGTTTAGAAACAATAGGTCAAAAGTTTGGCAGGAAGGTTTTGGGGACCGATGTGTACAAACAGGAGGTTTCTGAGAGTTTCCATTTTTCCTGATGCATGGCAGTTGACTTGGTTACCTACATTCATATTTTGCCTTAATAGAGGTTAAGGAAACCATGGAAATAGAAAGAAGAACCATCTCCGTGTTTTAATATTGCGATTGAAATAGAATTGCAGAATGCTTTGGAAGACCTACACTGGTGTAAAGTGTCACGGCTCTTATTTTCTAGCTGATCATGGTGTTTTTAAAAGCCACTAAGTGTTTGGGATCAAAGAGGCACATTTTATATTTCAGAATGAATGTGTCTGTGTTTTTCTGTGTATGTATTCATTTGCTTTATTATTCTCAGTTTACCTCTTTTTTCCTGTGTTTCCTTGACCATGCCACTTGTGGCTGTCTGTCTCAAGGTGTGGCTTTCCGCATTTTACAGGCTGGACCATTTGAATTGGTACCACATAGGTGGTGAGTGGGTGGGTGAACGTGAAATGGCACATGTGGGAGCTTGAATGTGACTCTGTGCCCCGCCGGGCCGGCATGTCTAGATCTCGTTGGTCTGAGCCTGATACATCCACATCACCGGATTGGACCTAAAACCCCAGTAACAGGCCTGCTGTGGGGACAGTATACACCCTTACCTTGGGGTGGAGGGCGGTGAGGTTGTGGGGATTGGTTGGTTGTCTAGACAAGTTGGTTAATATATAGCTTATATTTGGGGCCACACAGGAGTCAAGATAATGATTTGCTGACATCCATTCTTCCTAGATTTCAGGCATTTCATTTTCTGCTGCTGAAGCTTTTTTTTTTAAAAGCAGCAATCAAATTTTAGGCATAACCCTAAATATCTGACCCAATCCATTAAATAATGCGGTTTGCTTCATGCTCTCAGTACATGTTGTTGGTTCTTTTAACCATATGAAAGAACCCAGATCCTTGAGGAATCTTCTTCTTTTACATTAGGGACAGAAGGAATTCATGGATGTGAAGATGATAATATGCAGATTGTAACTGAACCCTTGCATTTTGGGATAATAAACCTAAGGGGGAAAAAAAGCACGCCTTTTCTCTATAGCTAAGGGTCACAGGGCATGGAGGATTCTGTTACATCCAGGAAGAAAGGAAGTCCCTTCAGGCTGGAGTGTTTGAGAGCCTTCCAAGAAAACTTTGGGTCTTTGCTTATATAGGAATAATAAAATTGGGAAAAGAATGATCTTACTGCCTATCAAGGGAAGGAACGTACATAGGAGAAGTCTGTTCTGTACCTGAAGGATGCTAAGGAATTTAAAGAGCCATATTGCCTCATGAACTAAGAAGACGATAATGGGAAAAACTGCGGTGAGGTTAATTTGTCTCAATAAAAGATACTGAGAAGCCTCCCTTCAGGCAAGTTTTATCAGAAGGTTAATTTTAAAATCGTTTTCTTGTTGCAAATATGTCTTCCCCACCAGGCAGAGAAAGGAGACCCAACATGTCTAAAAATGAACTCCTCTAGTTGAGAGGCCACCTGCTGGAGTCAGCCCTAGGGAATGCTGACTGTGGGCAGAGGAAGGAGACAGGCAGACCCCAGAGATCCAGGCCACAAATCTGCGGGGAGATCTGGCAGAGCCCACAAAGGGTCTTCATCCCCTGAATTCTGACAGTTGCCATAAATAGTCTGTTGTCTTTCATTTCTTCCAAGAAAGCCTCCCCAGGGGGTTAGTGTATCCTAGAAAGGAAGCTGGGAGGGTGGAGAAGCCAATTTGACATAGGCTGTTAATTGTGTGCAGAGAGACAAGAGAGAGTGATAATATGTAACTCCCCAGAGAAATCTAGGGGCTTCCAAAGTTCATCTAACAAGGACTGAGACAAAGGAGGAGATTTAAATGTGTTCAGATAAATAGGCAAGAGTAGACAAAAATACTTGTGTTTTC
The DNA here is from genome assembly GCF_963924675.1 of Phocoena phocoena. Taxonomy (NCBI): domain Eukaryota; kingdom Metazoa; phylum Chordata; class Mammalia; order Artiodactyla; family Phocoenidae; genus Phocoena; species Phocoena phocoena. Next base: position 37,269,435 of record NC_089220.1, on the reverse strand, counting down.
CCTTCAGTACGCCACAGATAACATATTTTACAAATACCACAAGATTAAGTTCTTCAGTTAGTCTGGAAAAGCACTGCAGCAGAATTCAACAAACTGGTAAAGGTTATCGTGGGGATTCTTAGGTTTGTAGTACCAACCAGTGATAAACATCGTAGGGGCACTGGGAAGACGTAGGTTTACTATTATTGTTCTTATTAACCACAAATCACATTCTTAAGGGAATATTTTCTTTTCTGCTTATTTCTTATTTTATAGATAATAACCTAAATTTTAGGTATTTTATTTCAGTTGGTGGAAATGTTTTGGCAGAAGTTGATTTTAAGTGGTTTTTCAAGAAATGGCACGAGTTACATATTTTTCATTTAGAAGATGAGGTAGCAACAATGCTTAAATGTTTTGGATGAGAATTCCGTAAGTTACATCACTAACAACAATTTTCATTTTTGCACTTTACCTTTTCAGTCTTTGCCCACATGAATATGTATTTATATATTGACATTCCTATCGAACATAAACATTATATTCTGTTTATCTTACTTAGTATTTTCTTGTTTAGTATTTTCCATAGACTTTTTTTTTTTTTCCATAGACTTTTAAATGATTGGTTTTTTTTTTTTTTTTTTTTTGCGGTACGCGGGCCTCTCATTGCTGTGGCCTCTCCCGTTGCAGAGCACAGGCTCTGGAAGCTCAGGCTCAGCGGCCACGGCTCACAGGCCCAGCCGCTCAGCGGCATGTGGGATCCTCCCGGACCGGGGCACGAACCCGTGTCCCCTGCATCACCAGGTGGACTCTCAACCACTGCGCCACCAGGGAAGCCCCGATTGGTTTTGATTAAAAACTTTTTTTTTTTTCCAGGTTGATGTATCAGATTTTGCAAAGCATTCCAATGTTAATTGAGAATGTATATGTCTACTTATCTATATATGTCTAATTAATTGCTTCTTGGGATAAATTCCCAGGAGTGGGACTATTGAGCATTTTTATGTTTCAAGCTACATACCACCATATTAATTTCCCAAATGGTTACTGTGTATATAGTGTAGCATATATCTTCTTTGTCTACCAGGGAAGGTGAACATTTTTACATATGTTGTTTAGTATTTTCTTCTTAGGTGAATTATCTGTTCATATGTGTCAGAACTTGGTTTGTTTTTTAGAGGAAACCTTTTACATCTTCTAATTACCTATGAAGCTGTTCACATGGTTGTTTCTTGTCTTCAGTTACTTTGTGGGATGTTGCTATAGACGAATAATTTGATTCTTTGCGTCGGAGGTATAACACAGATTAATTTCCTTAAAGAAATGCAAAAAGTCAGAATTAATTACTCTCTCAAAGTCTGAATTAATCTACCACATCAGGGAGCCTGTTGTTGCATTTTGTGTACATGTCCAGTGGTTAAGATACTACGTATTCACACCACTCGAGGAAACAAGCTTCTCAAGCCTTAGTGCTGTGGGCTTGCAGAAGCCACTAGAACAAAAGCACAATTGCTGATGTTCATCACTGGAAGCTGTAATGTACTTCTGAGTGGCTAGCCAGACAAACTACTGTCGAACTGTGGAAACTGTTAGCCATATATGAATTTCATTGCTTTTTAAAGTAGTATCTGAGAGGAAGAGTTTAAAATCCAAGCATTTCACTGAAGGGAGATAATAAAGCCTACAGTCCTGCTGCAGTTTACAGTTTCTTGATCATGTTTATATTAATTATTTAATTAGAGCCTTCTAGCAAACTCTGTGAGGTAGGCAGGGCCCTGGGCCCCTATGTTACAGCAGAGGAATTGGAAGCTCAGAGAGCCTCAGGTGACTGCCTGTGGTCATGGCAAGGGTATGCGGCAGAGCCAGCGTGAGAAGAGGTAGTTCTTTTTGCATCCTGAAAAATGTCATCTTGAATAATGTACTCCTTAGGATGAATTTCGTGAGGAGCTAGATAAAGTGCCATACGTGGTTGTAATTAGAGCCAAGTACAGTAATTGATAATGATGATTTTAAGTCACCAAAGAAAACTTAAATCATACTCCAGATATTATATTTAGTGGGTCAAGGAATTTCCATCACTCTTGATTAAAAACAAATGTTGATGTTATTAAAAGTGAATTATATAATTACTTGAAAAGTTTTCTTCTCCTGACTGTCATAATTTGGGATTATATGAAACAGGGGTTGCGAATGTGGACTCAAGAGTGAGACAGATATGGCTCTGAGACTCAGTTCATTGGCTGAGCCACTTGGATGAGGCACTTCACTCCCCCAATATTGGTAATATTTCTAGTGTCCCTGTCAGAGATGTTTTACGGTGCTTAAATGAAATATGTATAAATACTTAGTGTATTATGTAAAATGCTTAATGCATAGTAAGCACTCTATTTTATCATGAACTAGGTGTCATTTATTGGTTAAATATGCTTCAGTTCTCTTTTATTCTTTTATATTTTAAAATTTAAGATCAAGCATGTGCTTCTTCACTCTACTATTACAACAGAAAGCTTAGAAAGAAGAAACAGTTGTTATTTTTTTAACACAATTCCCATTCATTATAATTTCTTTTATATAGCCTTCTATTTTTTTTTTTAAACGGAATCGAATGCAGTGAGTAAATGTGGTTTTGGACAGGCACACTTTGTACTGACTATGGGCAGATATTCCTTGTGATCTTGTCCTTTCAACCATATTTAGCCTTATGAGTCAAGCCTCAGGAATTATCTGCATTCCATGAGTTTCATTTGTATGTGAATCTTTGTGAGCAGTTTTTGGCCTTTGATATTTGGAATGAGTCTTGCTTTTTGCGGAGATTTTATTATATTTTATAATAATAATCTATGTATAACCAAATTCAGTTTCAGTAAACACAGAAAAGGGCAGAATATATTTGAGCAGGTATGATATAGGAGAGATTATAATCAGCTTTAAATTATTCAAGGGCTGGTTACTTAGCTTTTGTATGTATTTATATTCTTATTTGTTCCTTAAATCGATTGTGTTTGTTTTATTTTTCACTTGTACCTTCTGGGGACTGAGATGGGAAAGGCATGTTTCCATTGTTGGAACCTTTTAACTTTAGGTGTGTCAGGCATTAGCTATAGTTTGCTGCCGTTCTAGGATATATATATAGCACTTATCAACATAGTTGAAATTTGCGCCAATATAATTTGTCTAGAGTGGGTCTTCTTGGATATAGATCTGTATCTTCTACTTTATCTGTTTTCTGCCATAACTGGACCCAACATACTTAGATTGCTCATTTTCAGAGACTTAGACTATTAACATTATAAACATCTTGACTACAACTGAAATTTTCTTTGAGTTTCATAAGCTTTTAAGACATTGCAAAGCCTCAGAGTCCTTTTATATTATTGTAAGTGCAAGCTTCATTGTACTCTAGATATAAAGAAGTGGCAGTTAATAAAGGTTGAACATGCAACAAAAAAAGAAAAAAGGAATTTATATTAGATGATAAATATCCCTTCCCTACAGAGGTATTGAATATTTTGAATTTGGGAAAAGTTGTCCTAGACCAGAGCCTGATGTTTTCTGTGATGAAATATAAATGTAGCACTGTTTTTGTTGCTTAAAATGCAGAAGCTAGTGAATTGTTTTGAAGAGAAAAAGTGTATTGTGGCATCAGGAAGAGAATTTTGTGAAGGGGCATTGGGTGGTGGTGGATGACCTAGTGGATGAGGGGTGGGTCCCCTGGTCCAGGGGATGAAAAACAGCTGTGAAACCTAGAGCCTGTCATACAGAGTGAAGTAAGTCAGAAGGAGAAAAACAAATACCACATGCTAACACATATATATGGAATCTAAAAAAAAAAAAGAAAAAAAGTGGTCAGAAGAACCTAGGGGCAGACGGGAATAAAGACGCAGACCTACTAGAGAATGGACTTGAGGATACGGGGAGGAGGAAGGGTAAGCTGGGACAAAGTGAGAGAGTGGCATGGACATATATACACTACCAAACGTAAAATAGGTAGCTAGTGGGAAGCAGCCACATAGCATAGGGAGATCAATCAGTGCTCTGTGACCACCTAGAGCAGTGGGATAGGGAGGGTGGGAGGGAGACGCAAGAGGGAGGAGATATGGGGATATATGTATATGTATAACTGATTCACTTTGTTGTAAAGCAGAAACTAACACACCATTGTAAAGCAATTATACTCCAATAAAGATGTTAAAAAAAACCAAACAAACAACAGCCATGAAGCTCAAAGTTTAGAGAAGGGCCATGGCCGGGTTGTTGGGGCCAGAAGAGAAGTGTGTGAGCATCTTCCCGCTCCTAGACCATATCAGACAGGACGGAATATTGAGGGTAAATTAAAAAGGAGAAAATAGGTCCTGTCATAGACCACAATGCAGGTAAAATTTCTAAGATTAGAGAACATGGGGGTACAGCAGCCTTGTGGGGAGAAGGGAGAAGTGACTCTTAGCACAGTTTCGGTAGGAGGTACCTGGTGAGTATGCTTAATGGTTCTATCCTTTCATCCCTCCATTGACTCCTTGCACATTTGTTTAGTGTCCTACTTTGCATCAGACTTGGTGTTTGGTGCTGTGGCTACAAAGAAGGAGGTGGTACTCTCCAGAAGCTCACGGATCGGATGGGGTCTCAGACACAGGGACCTGACAGTTGGAATATTTGTGCTGAGTTTGACGTATGGGGTGTATAGGGAGCACAAGGCAGACCTTCTCATTCCCCCGGAGCTTGGGTAGGAGAAGCACCATGTGCAAAGACAGAAAAGTGAGAGACAACATGGGACATTAAAGAGAGCTTGGATTCATTTGCCATGTTTGTAGCCTGGGTCAGGAGATGGGGATAGAGAAGGAGGAAGGTGCCAGATCTTGAAGAGCCTGGAATGCTGTGCAGTTGATGAGGAGCCTCTGAAGTGTTTTAAGCAGGGAAGTAAGATCACTAGACTGATGACCTTAAGAACTCAGCCCAGGTCTCCCAGCCTCTGGGAGGGCTGCCAGCCTTTCTGGGATCGCCCCAGCAGCAGCAAGCCACCTCTCCCGGTGTTACGCCCCTTCACAGGGGCGGGTGGGGATGCAGGGGCCCCACCTCTAGTGACTGATGAAGTGGAAGTGTGAGGACCATCTACACCAAGTCAGGACAGCTCTGAAGGGCCATTTCGCCTCCTGAGCCCACTGTGGGGTTGGGAGAGGCTGTTCAGGAGCCCGCTTTGCAGCTCATCTCATCCTCTGCCCAGCCCTGCTTCCTTCTCTGCTTTGGCCATCTCAGCCTTTGTGAATTCTGATCCCTGCGAGGTTGCCCTGTTCTATCTGGCGAAAGTTTCCCTCGAAGCGCTGAGGTCTGTGCGTTGTCTCCAGGTAGAAAGCACGGACAATCCTGGGGCTCACCTCGCTTGTTTCCCTCTGAGAAGGATGACCCTCCCACACTGCCTGTTGTACTCTTAAAATGCTTCCTGTTAAAAATAATTTTTTTTCCTAGAAGAAGGTTGACTGTGGATACTGTAATTCCTTCATGGCCAGAAGTGAAGTCACCTGTTCTACTTTGACTATGTTGAGCTGTGAGTCGTGGAGGTAGCGCCGTTAGGCTGCGTGTTCATTCAAGATATTCAGCTTGCATTTACTGAACACTTAATTGAAGCTGAGGGAAGATGTTCCGAGAATAAGCTAGTTGAATGGATGCTGTTTTCTTAATTGTACTTGGCCACCCACCTCCCCTCCCTGCCATCAACATGGGATCTTGCTGCTTTCTAGTGACTGAGCCCTCCAACCCCATGTGTACTAGCACGGACAGATAATGATGCCATTTCACAGGGTGAAAGTAGCTTTAACACCCGCACTGCCTCTGTCTCGAAAAAGATTCCGAATGTACTGTTGGGTGGACTCATTACCTGCAAAGGTGTACATACAGGCAGACACACAAACTTATCACCTCTGTTTAATGTCCTTGGTTGAGGAAGGGGACTCTGACTAATGCAACATAAGAAATATGTGTGCTTGGGTCATTGAGAGCTGATGGTACTTTTTAAAAATTTTATTTTATTTTATTTTTTTAATTGCAGTAAAATTGCTTTACAATGTTGTGTTAGTTTCTGCTATACAGTGAAGTGAATCAGCTATAAGTAAACCTATATCCCCTCCCTCTTTGACCTCCCCCTCTCCATCTAGGTTATCACAGAGCACCGAGCTGAGCTTCCAGTGCTTTATAAGCATGTTCCCACTAGCTATCTGTTTTACACGTGGTAGTGTGTGTATGTCAATCCTAATCTCCCAGTTCGTCCCACCCTTCCCTTCCCGCCCTGTGTCCATGTGGTACTTTTTTTTTCTTTTTGGCTTTGTCATCTTCAGATGAGTAATGATTTTTTTGATAAGACTAACAGACTGTAATTCCTGTAAGGCAGGGTGGAATGCATGCTCTGTTGCCCACTTGTTTATTATATGACATTTTGTTCCTTTTTTTCTTTTCAAGTGATAGACTTTGATTTCGAGAGGTAGGTAGAATAGGAGTGAGTTTAAGAGTACATTGTGTGATTTTTAGGCACAAAGGCAATTATTAAGTGCAAAGTTTGTTTACTTACTGGATGTATTTGTGTCAATTTTATATTGTGTAGATATGTATCTAAATTGTTTGACAGACTATCTTATACTTATCAGGGTAGTAGTCTTATTAATTTTGTGTCTTTTAAATGGTGTGGATTATTCTCTAATTATTAAAGAATTTATAAAGTTAACCCTAATAACATGGAAATAATAATCATTTTGAGAAAAATTGAAAATAATTTTTCAATAATAAAGAGAATTTATTCTCTAGTTTCCATACTGTCAGAGAATGTCATGTAATGAGAGTGTGAACTTCAGTCATCAAGGTGATACTTTGAACATTTGCATTAGAAAATCAGATTTGTATCCATCACACCCACTCTGTGGGTCCATGGGGAAGGTGTTGATCTTGTGGCCACATTCGAGAACACAGCAGATTGTCCTCCCAGACGATCCAGAGGCTCAAACCCCAGCCCTGGCCTTGTCGGCATTGCCAGCCAGACTGAGGATTGATCACAACTCAAAATAGCTCAGTAATTGAACTGGAAGGTACGTAACTTCTAGAGCAGCAAGGAACTGATTTTTCTTCATTCTTGTTGTTTGAAATAATGCTTTAAAAGTGGTAAGATGGCTGGGTTTGGTACTTCTGTGGACTGTGAGTCCTGCTTTTTATAGCCTCATAAAATCACAGATTTATTTAGCTGGAAGGGCTCTTAGAGAATGTCTAGATCCACCCTTATGTTATGGATGGGGAAAATTATGGTTCAGATATGTTAAATGCATTCTCTGTGCTTGGGCCAGAATGAGAACCAGAACTCAGGTCTGTAAACCACTAGTCTAGGAATAATTCTGCGACGTGGCATTGCCTCCTCAAAGACCGTTCAGCTTCCCAGATTAGATTTAGTGTAGCTAGGGTATTCCAAGCCTGCATGGGAAGCATTGTCCTTTACTTGATAGCCATCCAGCGCTCATGTGTGTTGGTCCTTCTCTCACCATGGGCAGGGATCTTGAGGTCAGACTTGCTTCTGTTCTAGCTCAGGTAAGCCTGGGTCCTTTTTATTGCGGCCCATTCACCATTCCTGTCCTGGAAATTAGTCTCATAGCATAACTCACTTAATTATTTGATCTAATCTGCACAGAACAGAGCTCTGAAGCACAGTGGTAACAATGGCCAGGAATCCAATAAGGTGAGGGATTATGTATCCCTCTTGTCTTGGAGATCATTTTTCCGAGGATTGATTATCTTGCTAACCACCCAGCATAGTGCCTGAAGCATACAAGCTGTACATTAATATGTTCTGGGTAAACTACTGGATAATAATAAATGAATGAAGGCTAAACAATAAGAGAACATTTTTTTCCCCCTGGTCTTGAGAAG